>NC_089993.1:8922120-9228571 GCF_036417845.1 Apteryx mantelli
AATGTGTTCATGAAAGATGAGTTTTCATTGCAGAAGTTTCAAAACCTCTGAATTCAGCTAGAAAAACAGTTTTCTTAATGACTTTTATTTGCACGTCTGTCAATTTTATATATTCCTGTATACAAAAAGATAAAATAAGAATTCCTTGGTTTAGGGCTGAATTTTGCGCAATTTCAGTAGTAAGTATTTATGAATAAGCCCTACTAACCTATGTACGATTTCTGAGGTGCGCTAGTATATCTTAGGGTTATTGAACGCTTGGTGATTGATTTTAAATGAGGAACTGTTCTTTAAATGAAACTGTTTTAGAGTAAGTAATGAAAATGTATTCATCTTGAAATCTGTTAACTTGTATGGTAATGTTCTCAAAACAAAGGAATAAAGCTAAAATACGGTTTTTGGCTGCTTCTGGGAGCAGAAATTCTCCCAATTTCAGAATAGAAACTCTGATAGTGCAGTCTAGTCCATTTTAATTCTTTTACTCGTGAAATTTTTTTAAATCGGCTCTAGCTTCTTATATATTAAATGCCCATAAGATACTTTTTGTAAGAATTCTGCTGTGTTCTTATCTTTAGAATGAGAAATAAAATGTTTTAAAATAATATAAAGAAAAAATACAAAAATATAGATATGAATATAAATAAGATATTAAAAATATATAAAATGTTTTAAAATATTTTTAGAATGCTAAAAACAAGAAACTGAACTTGTCATTGCTGACACTAAAGTACTTGCAAGTATGTTGCTTAGATAGCTTTGATTACATTGACTAATAAAAATAAGAGTTTTAATTTAATTTCATTGTAAAAATTAAATTGAACCTAGACTTGAACTATTTTTAAAATACGTTGTTGTAAGTTAGCGATATTTTGACTTAAGTGTGCCAAATGACTTTCAGAATGAAGTTGGCATTGATTGCATTGAATACTGAAGCAACTAGGTTGTTTAACTCTTGAAGATGCAAAATATTTATATGTGAGATCCCAATGCATTTGGCAGATGTTTGCATTTCAGGACAGTTGAGTCTGCATGTAGTGATCTGAAAACATCCTGCATCTTTTTAAAAATAAATAGCATCAAAATAATTTGCAGGACTAAAATATTTTTAAAAATAAGGACAGACCTTATGTAGGGCGTTTCTGGCCTTAGTTCTGTGCAAATGCTAGCTTGCTTTTATTAAAATGAATTATTGGAAGTAATAGGAGGATAACCATTATAGGTTAAGTTTTGGGGGTATTCTGTATCCCAAATATAGTATTTAAAATGATACTTAAGTCTCAAAAAATTTGCTTAAATATACATAACTTCTTTTCTTCAGTGATTGGTATGACTGCGAGTGGTGTGGATAAGGTAATAGGTGTCACACCGCAGTGGAAAATGCAAAATGTTTTACCCCATACTTCAAGTGGGTGAAACTTTTGTAACTGGAGTAGTAACTGATGAGTGTGATGATATTGATTCCTTAATGAGTTGTATTTTTCAGTTGCGGAGATGCTCTACTGGGGCAAAAATAAATAATTTGAAGAATTCCCTTATGGCGTCTGATCTGATTGTTAGAACAAGTCACTCATAGAAGACCAATAAAGGAAAAAAATGGCTTCAGAATTATGAAATACTTCTGAAAATATTTGCCACATAGCCTTTAATTTGATAATAAAAGTGATTTAAAAAAACCGCACAATAGAGGTAGAAAGATAAATGAAAAAGGCCTCAGTTTACAGTAAAGCTCTATAAATATAAAATGGAAGTCAAGCTTTTAACTTCCCATAGCCATTTTACTGTAGGAGGGAATACTAAAAGGAAAAAGTTTAAGGTTTTTTTTTTTTTTATGCCAATTTAGTTTGATGTGCCTCACTCCTAGATAGATTAAAGCTAAGGGTTGTTTTAAATTAACTTCCTTTTATGATACGCTACATAGCAAAGATTTTCCAAAATGCTATATGTTCATGCCACCTTGTCCTTTCTGTTGCTGCTTTCTTTCAGCTGAAGTTCATTGGGCTATGCTGTATTTAGCCTATATGGGGACCTCTTAATGAATGTGGGGATTCCTAGAAGTTGTTTGGGCTACAGATTATTCAGATAGAGACTTTGATAATACTGATAAAGACAGATGCCATGAAAAAGCATCTGCAATGAAAATTATTCATCCCACTGCTATGATCATATTTCTTTGGATTTCATAAAATTGTGTAATTCAAAAAAATCTGATATAAATATGTGGGGGAAAAAAACAATGACAAATGCATTAGAGGTGATAGAAATGTTTTAATAGCATGTGAAATTGGTGTTGATGGAAGGGTTACTGATATTTTTATAACTATGACTTCCTAAGCCATTGGTTTTATTAAAATTAAAACCAAACATGACTCTGACCTATTTTGAGGTCTATTTTGAGGGTAATTGCCAGACCAGCAACTGATGGTAACAAACGTAGAATTGTCTAGTATTTAAGTAACTCAGTATTTAAACAGTATTTAAATGGTTTTTGAACCTGGATATCTCGGTTCTCCTGCTTATGACCTTGAGTCTGAGCTCTCTTGGCTATGTGTAAAACACCCCATTTCAGGATGTCGTGGGGCCTGTATTGTTTGACACTTCAAGAGAGCTTTGAAAACTGAAGGCACTCTCATTTATTATTTGGAATTTTCAATATCGTTAATATTTTAGGTTGCTTTTGCTCAAATAGTTATCTTCTCCCTTCATGTCTTTTACACTAGGAATGTCACATGGCAACTTTGACCTAGCTAAGTACAGCAAAGTTGAACTTGGGCAAAGAGGAATTGTAATTCAGTGTCAGTTAACTATATCAGATAGGATGCTTGTGATCTAACATCAAAAATCCGCGACTATGTGGCTGCAACATCATGAACTGACCAGAGGAACAACGTGTTCTGTTGTTCTTGTGATAGCTTTGCTCTAGTGGAAGAGAACATATTGTAGAAATGTTTATGGAGCTGAAGGGAAGTGTCAAATACGTTGTTATGACTTCTGTTGAGTGGTTTGCAGAAATTGTGACCATGAGGGTGCCACAGATCTGAAATACCTCTACAAGCATGTTGGATTCTTTGCTTTGATAGCCCTTCTGACCTTTAGTTAACTGCAACAATGAGTTTGTAGTGGATGCTTCTTAACTGCTGTGTCCGAAGGTGGGAAAATTTATTTTTCCCACTTTGAATGTTGTTATTATCTTAAAACATTTCAGATTGCTAATGTGTTGCTACATCAAGCATCAGAAACACGTTATGTAACGTAAGGATTTTTTTCACTGTTTAAAAAAAATTTATTTAATTCAGTGAAGGAATTATTCTTATGTCTTCTTAATCAAAGTTCTAAACCCAGCTCTTCTGGTGATCCTGTCACTTTCCTTATCTTGTATGTCCTGGCCACTTATCCCGTAAAAATGGATCAGAGGATTTAATTCCCGCTTGTGCTCTGGGCTGACTGGATGCAAGCCAGCTCAAGACAAGAAGCCAAGTTGCCTTGCCACCAGGCTCAGGCTAATACCAGCTGAACCTCAGCCATATCTGGTCTGTCTAAACGGCTTCTGGATTACGTTGACTTTCTGATCTATTCAGGGTACAGGTGAAGTGAACTCAAGAATGTTTGTAGCTTCCTATATTCAAAACCAGGAGAAAAAACCTCTTTTGCAGTCCAGAGCTTTTATTTTTCCTTTCCAATTTTCCTTCCTTGTTCTGTTCCCCCCCCCCCCATAAATGGCTGACTTTAAAATTTTCTACTGTTTTTGTTAGTATAACCTAGCTTCCTCCAAACTTTCAGTGAAAATGGCTTTCTTGCTATAAAAGTAAAAACATTTCAAGTCTGGTACAACACGAGTTTTAAGGTAGTCATTTTCTGTGCCACAGTGATAGCAGGTCTGAGCAGTTACCTATGTATACCATTACAACAAGCTGTAGAACACTTCTGCATACATAATAAATATGCTAGAAACAAACCCCATAGAAGTGTGAACAGTTACTAGTTGGGAAAGTATTATGTAAGACATCCTTTTAAAACATCAGAAAATATAATACAAATTATGGCTATAACCTGCTCTCAGATTGGTTATTTTTTGCTTAATGCCTGAAAATGTGCATAACTAGGTTTGTTTCTTTCATTAGCTACATGTAGAATCGGATAACTAATTATTCATTTTTCTGTAAACATAGTATTTTTGTTCTCCACCATCTCAAAGTTACTCTTTTCCACAGGCCTTTTCTCGATATGGTCTATAATGCGCTGGACTGTGCTGAAGATGATTACTATGCTCTCTTTGTGCTCTGTCTTCTGTATGCCATGTCACATAATAAAGGTAAGAAATTTTGCTCTACCAGAGAAAACTAAATGAGTTACAGTGACTTTTATAAACAGTCAGATGCTGCCTATTTAATCTGTTACATTTATACATGCAGTATTTATACAGTTTTGTGTATTTATACACATCACAGTTTATACAACAGTGAGAAATTCCTTACACAATAAGAGGGAGGAAAATAAGTGTGCTGAAAGTTTAAAAAAAAAAAATTGCTAAGGATCTCCTTTTTATGACAACTTTGGTGGAAAGCTTTGTGAATATCAAATAATTTTTCTTCTGTTGGTTTCTTGGAACTGGAATAGGATTATTGTTTCATTTTTTTAGTCTCTCAACTTTGGTTGAAGGCCACTATATTCAGTCTGAATATATGAGGTGTGATTTTCTCCCTCCCCCCCATGATTCTTCCTTCTGTGATTCTTCCCCACTTTGCATGTACTGTAATGGCTATGTGTAATCTAAATATAAAATGTTGCAAGACTTGTCCCGCTGTGTTAATATTAAATCTTTGTATACTTTAAATATCTGCATGATGCACAAGGCTTGAGAATCGGATCTTATTATGAAAGTCAGCTATTGCCTGTTTGCATTCAGCTTTGCCAAACCTTCAGCTATTTTTTTTCTACCATGCGATTCCTCAACAGCCTCCTAATCTGTTGTGCCATAATTGATTGAAAGCTTGTTTAAGTTATTAAATTGTTTTATGACACAAAGCACTGATATCCTCCCAAGGAGCCTGGACTGTTTTACAAACTAGCAAAACTGTGTTAAAAGTGCAGTCCATTATAATTCATACAATTTGAGAATATGCAACCTCTTCTAAGGTGTGATTGTGGTTGGATTTTTATTTTTTAACTTACTGGCTTTCTTATGTGCATGTCGAATAGATTCTTTATATGAGCATCTCATTCATGCGAAAAATCATTTATTTCGGGAATCAAGAGCTGAATTTAAGTTATTTTCTGCTTATAATAATTTCTATAGAGCTTTATACTGAAAATGTAAATTCATCAGCTGCTTCAGTGAACTGAGCAAAAGGGCAATGGGTGTGATAGCATGCCCACAAGTAAGAATGTCATTCTAGCTTCAGGGTGCCTCTAAAAGGCAAGCAGAATGGTGGGGAGGATCTTGAGGAAGAAGACTTGTGAGAGAAAATCTCACAGAACAAAAATTTAAGTTCTGCAAGAAAACTTAGTATTTATGAACTTGTAAGGAAAAAAAAAGTGAGTCTGAACTGTTGGCAGCCCTTTCCTTTAGGGATAGGAGAGTTACTAAACTAATTGAGAGAATTTGTGACATTATTCAAAGAAAAAATAGTTTTCCCTATTGAATGTCTGTCTCTGTGTATTGCAGCAACAGTTCTGGAGTGAGTGTGATGAGACTGTCATATGACAAATAGCTTAGAGGTGGGAGACTGGTAGCTGCGGTAGCTCAGGACCTGTAAAAGGAAAATAAAGTGACATTTTGGATTGCTGTATGTTTAAAAATGTCAGTTTATGTGGGTTGCTGGCTTGCAGTTGCAAAATATTTGCCCTGCACATTTGCAGTTCACTCTGAAGGATATTAACCTGATTTGACTTCTACTGTGACTGGGAAATAAATCATTGCAATTTCTTTATGTTTGTATGATCAGATACTCATTTGTCAATAAGCTTTGGGAAAGTTTTCAGGAAGGGCAAGTGAGCTGGCTATCTCTTTCAGTGTCGGATGAGCTGCAGTAAGTTGACTGACTAACTCCAAACCCTCATACTGCTGTTCAGTTACACAGATGTATTAAGTGCCTCTGCCCAATCGATTGGGGAGAACAGAAAATACATTAGAATGCTGTTGGGCAGCATCCTATTTGGAAGCAGAGTGGGAACATTGTGTTGGACTGTTATGCCTGTGCGGGCTGTGTTCTGTAAGCTAGCTTCTGCTCCCTTCAGTGCGTCCGGAAGGTGGCTGTGATTTCTCTGGCAAATATAAAGACTGGGGGGGGGGGGGGGGGGGGGGGGGGGGCTGTTATTTAACATGCTTCTCTATAGCATTACTGTAATAATGGGGTATACTGCTGTGCCTGACTAACTCTGGAACCAGGGCAGTACCTCTGTCTTGCTTGTGTTTCCTCAGAATTGCTTTATATGAGGGGAAATTTTTATAAACATAATTTTTTTCCAGCCTGACAGGCATTTGTTGTTTGAACAAGTGCTTGTGGATAAGAATAAACAAGGCGTTTTTCTTGGACAAGTTAAAGCAAATACTACTCAATCAAAATATTGCAAAGCTTCAGAATTTCATTCTTGTCTTAGCTGCTACTTTACTTGGTGCTTTTCCTGTCAAGCTTCAGATGTGAGTGTGGGAAGGGATGCCCATTAAATGTCAACTCCCTTTCTTAGAGAAATATGGGTAAAAGCAATAATTCTTTGATTATTACTCAAATCACTTGGAAACCAACCCATACGGACATTCACAATGTATGTGTACTTTGGTCAAATGTTTAGGCAAAACTTCCTGATTTTACCAGTGCCTTCAGATTTCTCTTCCACCTTTGGCAAGTCTAAACCATGATTGTAAAAAGAAGCAGAAGCACAGGACCACTTTCTTACCCAGCAAGCAACTGGCTCTCTCAGACTGACAGGACAGTGTCCTGTTCTTAATACTAGAATTATCTGTCTTCCCTCATGGTTCTCTTCCAATATCTACAAGTAATAATAGTGACCTATTAAAACAACTAATATAAAAAGACCAACCATGACCCTCAAATAGTCCCTTTTTATCTCTGTTATCTTCTCTGTATCTCTGCCATATTTTCCTCAGTCTTGAACACACATGTTGCTCCTTCACCCATTAAATACTCTAGGAACCTAAGCTGAGCCCCTCTTGTTCTTCTTTAGTCTCTTAATGGCTTCTTAGACGTCTTTCTCTGGGAATGAAGGGATGCTTCTCTGAGACTATCATTTGCAGAGAATTTCAGGGCTTTCACAGACTCTTAAGCAGACAGTGCAACTATTATCACCAAAGGCGGCACCACAGCTTTGCCATGCTTTAGCCCTCTCTGACTTTAACCTCTGTGGGTTTTTGTTTGTTTCTTCTCCCAAAAAACTAATCTTAGAATCAATATACTTCCTCTAGAAAATGCCTTGCTCTTCAGGGACTTTTGAGAATCAGACTGTGCTATAAAATCCTGATGGCAGAGGTGGATTCTTTTTTCTTACCATGGCCAAATTTGTTAGTTGCAGCTGCGCAGCTTCAGAGAGTTCTCAGCAGTCCTTTAAGGCCATTATAAGGGAGCACAGGAGGTGGCCTACACTCCAGGAATGTATTTCTTGAGAGTTCTTCTTTTGAGACCATAAAATAGCAGGTCCTTCAGCCCACTGTATTTGCTTCCAGTTTAATTAAAGTCACTCTTTGATGTCCTGCTCCCAGGAAAAAAAGTTGGATATGGTCTCTTGTGTCAAAGATGATTTGCTTACATCTAGGGTATTGCTGTAAACGGTGAAGAATGCAGCAGATACAGCTTGTTGCTCCATAGTTTCGGCAATCTCTATGCTGTTTATTTTTGGTTAGTTAGAAAAATACTAGAGGTAGTGAAGTATCTACATTTCGAGAGGCTGAAACTTCTTGGCCCTGACACTGAAGATACCTAGACACCTTATATGCATTTAAGTGCTCAAAATCAACATTTCATTCTTTGGCAGTCACAACAGCTGTCTCTAAATGAACAAATATTCAGGCTATAATCATTAGTTTTCCAGGTCAACAATTTATATTAGTGCATTGCTGTTTGGAAGCTTTCCCACTCCTCCCACCCTGATCTAGAGCTTAGGTGCTTGACAGGTAATGACATCCAGTTTTTTGTTCTTGACTGTCTTTCACCAACCTGCTTTTCTTGTCCCTTATAAGAGACTGCTTTCAGCCTTAGGGTCCACACAATCAGTCCTTCTGTGTCTTGGAGAGGAAAGGTTTTAGTCTCTGCTGATTTCTAGTGCCTCTATTTGACTTGCATGAGCTAAATGTTCCTCACAAATTCAGGAATTTCTGTAGAGGAGTTCCTCTCTACACAGAGTTCAGTAACAGGGTCGTCATGGAAGGTGCCTCAGGATTAGATTGGAGCCCATGTTTATATCTGCATTCAGTAGAATGCAAGCAACCTGTCTGTACAGCCTTTCTCAAGGTAAGGACCAGTGACCCTTTTCTTTTATAAAGTGGCATTAAATCCTGTGGTAGCTGACAATGTCCCAATGATGATCTATTTAAGAAAATGTGGAGGTGCAAAGTAGTTTCCCGTGTTTCAGAAAGCAGCAGATCTCTGGGAGAGATTATTCCTGTTTGTCTAGGATCTGATTGATCTGTTTGCAGTCCATCTGACAGAGATGGTAAATGCATTACTGAGCACTTGAGTCAGTTCAAACACATAGGTAACGAATTAGAAACATAGGATGATTTCTTGTGATTGAACATGAAACAAGACTGTTCTCTCTACAACCCAGAAAAATAAGTTGTAGTTCAGCATACTCCCATTTCAGATGTGTTTCTGATTCCCTGGCTGGACAACTTGAACTTCACCTTTCACCCCATCCTTCTCGTTCTGGCAGTGTAAAGAGTAGTACAACAGGGCACATTAAAATAATATGAATTACACTAGCCTAACTAAGAATTTTGGTGTCAGGCCTAGCTTCTAAAGGAGCAGACTTCTCAAACTCTGTAACTAAACTCGGACCTCTAGTGAGGCACTTGATTGGGGGATCCCGCCATTTGGACGTTCATTGTGCATTTTGCATTACATTCTTGAATGGGTTTAAAGAAAATGTGCATGTTTCTCACCAGCCAGAAGTATCCATGTGAATAGGAGAAAAGGATCCCAAGAGATATGTGAATGCAGCTAAAAAGATTCTTTGCAAAGTGTGCCCTAGATATAGTTAATCCCCAAGGGAGTCCTTCAGATATGAACCTAGAGCATGTACTATATCTCAAGAATGCAGGACTCTCTTAGATTCTTGGCAACCAAATGAAAGATGCAGAATACTAATTCTTTTGTGGTGATTTCAGTTGGGCCAATTTTTGGGGCATCTGCTCAGTCCCGCTTCCTCTCCCCGCTATGTTTTCTTAGTCTACTTAATGGCTTTTTGCTGGTTAATGGTCATGTCTCTGTGAGAGCTTAATCTGCATATGGATATTCCTTAAAATATATTACTCGTAAGTAGTTTTCTTTTTTTTCCGGAAGGAAAATTGTAACTCTTTAGTAAACTCTTAGTTTGTTGTGAACACTAATATTCCACTAATTGCCTTAAATGCTTCTTTTTTTTTTTTGTCAGTCTTGGTATGACAGAGAAAATTTGTAAAACATGTCGTTAATCTTTAAGGTAGCCTGTGTTGGTGGGATTTTTTATTTTTTTTTCCCTCCCCAAATACCTGATTTATTTCTTCATTACGTATATGTATCACAAATAGTATTGGTATATGGAGTTAACTTCAACTTCAGGGTTGGAAAAAATTAACTGGGATACACTGCCCTTCTGTTTTAAAGGAATATTTATTACCATTTCTTAGAACAAGGACACTGACATCCTCAGCAGTCCATGACTTTTTTACTTTAAGAAGTCTTACAGTAACCAGTCTTTTCTGGGAACCAACCCATTCTGAAAAATAACCTTACTATTTTACAGGAATAGATTGAGAAAAGACAATTTTAGTTTCCTAATACAGCAAGTCAGTGAGAATCTGTGATTTGGGATTTTGGGATGTTCCCTGAGTAAGAGGCTTCTATTTCCAGAGTAAAATTCTTATGTTTCTAAATTATACATGAACTGATCACTTACTACCAAAGCAGAATTTAAAATTAGACTTCTATCTTTTCCTCCTTTAGCCTTTACGTTCTTCAGATGTATGACTTTGATTTGATTCAGATGCAGACAGTTAATCTGAGAATTCCAGATGCAGCAAAATGATTTGCTTGTCACCAGCCATTTTGTTGGGATTTGAGTGTCTTTGCCTAGTAGGCTCCTTTTAAATCTGACATTTGCCAGTGATATACAAGTTTGTTTAGTCTTTTTGCTGTTCCTCATTTTTCTTGTGATAGAGACAAACACAGAACTAACTTGCACAGTTTTGTAGTGCTAATTATACTCTTCCAAGAAAGTTATTGCACTCTGTAAAGTATTTACCCTGAAGCATTCTCCTGTTTGCTTATTTATTTCCCTTCCTTCACCCCCCCCCCCAAAAGGAATAGACCCAATCAAGCTGGACAGAATTCAACTTCCAGCTCAACATGCCGAAGAGAGAAATTCATATAATCATGTACTTGCAGAGGGGCTCATCAGGATAATGAATTATGCTGCACAACCAGGTATCACACTTTAGTATTTGTCATCTTAAAATAAATCAATAAAATGTTAGCTAGCCTCTTGTCTTTGAGGGAAAGTGTCTGTTTAGCATGTTCTTTGTTGAACAATAAATAGATATGGGCTATGAAAGACAAGTGTCAGTTTTATCCTCAATTGTTGAGGAATCAGGAACTCTGCATTTTTTCTGAATAAATGCTTTTATGGTCAGGTCTATACAGAGGTCTGTTGTCTTAATTCCTACTTTCTGCTCTGTTGAATAAGCAAAATATCTAGCAAGAAATGACGAAAGATATGTAGTGATTTTGATTGAATGTAGAACATCATCCTGAAAACATGGTTTGGGTGCCTTTGCTTGCAACACTAGTTTCAGTGAAGTAATAGTCTGAAAAAAACATATGCAGGAAATTGCTGGTACCCTTTGGTTATAGCTATCCTTTGTTTCCGAAGGTGATAGCAAATTTTTCTATGATGTCTTTTTAATCACAGACTGTATATTCAGCTCTGAAATGTTTTGCAGCAAACATTTTTCCTTGACTTCAGGTTTTTGTGAAATGATGTTTTCAGGGCTCAATGAAATAGTCCATGGAGGCATGATTTTTTTTTGTTCAAACTGTAGCTCTTTTGCTGTGTTGAGACTCTAAATCTTTTTTAATGATGTTGATCCTTCTTCTTGAATGGTTCTGTTTTAAAGTATCTTCCCAATTACTCTAAGTTTTTTCTTTATGGCCATCAGCATTGTGTATCTGCATCAGTACCCTTCTTTGTCAGGTAGGGCGCTCTTGACGCGGGAGGAAGGTTTGTAACAATTGCAGAGAAGAGTGGAAACCTGTAAAAACCAATAACGAGAAGAGTAATATTTACACTGCTCCTGTTTTGTATATTGAAATTCTCTTTTCATAGATGGAAAAATCCGTTTGGCAACATTAGAACTTGGCTGTCTGTTGCTTAAGCAACTTGTATTTTCTAAAAATGGCAGCATCATAAAAGACGTTCACCTTGCTTGCCTTGAGGTAAGTATTTCTTTCAAATTACCAATTCCAGCATTACTTGTCTTAGTCTTGTTGTATAGTTGAATGAATTTGTTTCATATTTGATTACAAAAAGCATAACATGACATTTGAGCCTTTAGAACACCTTTCAATAGGTGGTTCTGGGCAGTGAAATTAAAGAATTGATGGCCAATATTCCATTTTCTGTTACTTCGCTATTTAAACTCTTAACTTCTCAGGTGTAATTATGTTTTATTTTCTCTGTAAAATTTCTGTTAGCCATCTAAACAGTCAATCTCATAAGCTGTATTTCTGTAAGTGCAAGAACTGTGTTCTACTGAGGTCTGGGCTGAAGGCTATGAGTATGGGAACATAGTTTGCTCTGAAAGTGTTGGTTTGGCCTGGTGTTTTGTCATTTTGGGGGGGGGGGTTGTTTTTTGTTTTGTTTTTTAAAGGGACTTTGAGTAAATGGAGTACTTATAACCTGAAACACAAGTTATATTCTCTTTCCTAGGGTGCAAGGGAAGAAAGTGTTCATCTCCTGCGACGTTTTTACAAGGTATGTACACTGGAAGAAAAAGTCATTTAGGTAATGTGGAATTAGAGGCAAGTCTGTAACCCAGTCTCTGCTTAGTGCCCCTGGTGGCTTTTGGGGGGAGCAGGGGAGGGGAGGAATTCATATTTGTGATAGGGAAGAAAATGTTCGGTTGGAGGATTATTCACATTTCCTGCCTCTCCCTTAACCCGCTGATGGACTTTGCCAAAGGACTGTTAGAAATCTTGTAGGCTTTGTGTTAGAGGTCAAATGAGCAGTCGTGCGCCTTTGTTGTGACTCCTGTGTGTTTCATGGAACAGAACCAAACAAACCTCAGAAGAACGTTTCTGGGATTTTATCATTAAGACTATTATGGAAGGTGTTCCTTTCTTGATATTACTTTTTGGTTGTATCTTATCTCAAATATTTTACTTAATCTTTTTTTTTCTTCTACACTTACATGAGACCTCTGCAGCTTTTTGCTTCTTTCATATTGTAAACAATTTGAGACAAGTAAAATGTTTAGCCCTAGACATTAACTCCTGTATAGGAAGCAATAAATCCATGGCCGTTTTCAAATGTCTAATATGTTACCATACTTTTGTTGGAATTCTCCTGAAGAATATTTGCCGAAAGATGTGATACAGGGTTTATTTTTAATTTGTAACTTACAAGAAATAAGTAATTAAAAGCCAAGAAAACAGATGGTTCCATAACCATAAGGATTCATATGTCTATATTCCTTTTTTTGAAAGGGAGAAGAAATTTTTCTGGATATGTTTGAAGATGAATACCGGAGTATGACAGTAAGTGACAAATAAGTAAATAAGCCCACCCTCAAACCCAGATACAACACAGGAATAAGAATATGTAAGAAGACACAGTGGTGTCTTTATTTCTAGAACAGAATAAGAAAATGGTTTTTTTTGTTTCTGGGGAGTTATGTTTACACTTAGATATATGATCGATCTGAAATTTCACAGCTCTTTATTTAATAAAAAGCCATTACTAGATGTGCTGCTAGCAGTGCCATATCATGTATGACGCACTGATGTGGAAGTTTAAAATATTACAAAGCTTAATCTCATACAATTAATATTTAACCTGTAAATACTTTTTAAAAATTAATTATTTCAATTATTAGGTTAGTATTCAGGTAAAAATACTGTGTATTGTCAGTTACAGGCATTTTTTTCACAGTAGTAGAGGGATTTAATTAGCAGCCACTAATTAGCTTTCTGTGGGGAAAAAAAAAATCTGCAGTTGGTATATTGCCGTAACTCTTTTAATACTTAAAAACTCCTTACATGTATTTTATCAGCCTAAATAAGAGATACTTAATGAAATATTCTCCAAACATTTAATCTTTTTAGTGGTTGGATATTACTCTCTCTAGCTTGAAAAGTGACATGAAAAATTAACAATCTTCATGTTATGAGTTCAGTATATATGTAGGTTTTTCTGTCCTGCAGGTATCTGTATTACTGAGATTGCATGTTTTTTCTCACCAGTAGAGAGCTGAGCCCTAGAAGTTGAACTTTATATTTTCCTTTAAGCATATTTATTTGCGTAGCCAGCAAATGACTCGCTAACCTAAGTGCTGAGTAACAGTAATGTCTTTATCAGATGAGGTGTGTAAATAACATGGTAGAGAGCTTTTCTGAAGGCAGGTATATATTTGCTCTATATGAAGGACAGAGAGGAAAAAGCTATGTCCTAACAATCATAGATAAAACTGAGTTCAGAGGAGCAAATAAATTGTGTACAGTAGTGCTTTGTCTCTTTTTTGCTTTCAGTGATTAGCTTCACTTTTTTTTAAAATTCTTCATTTTTATGAAGTAAAATGACGTTTAAACCAGTGTACATTCATGTGAATTGTGCCTGCAAGAAGTTACACTTACTCATTTACTTGCTTGTCAGAACATCTAGTTTTGTGTTCTTATTTGTCTCCTGTCATCTGTTTAGATTTGTTTTGGATTTTCTACATGTTAACTGTATTTGTTAATCCAGTGTTTTAGACAATGAAGATGGATTGCCCTAAGACCAGATCCTTTAAATTGACTAATAGACTATTTTTGAGTTGGTATGTGTGAAAGGCAGCAGCTTAAGACTGTACTGTGAAAATTCTGGTACCTGTTTCAGAGTTTGCTTATTTTATAGTATCTGGATATTGCAAAGTCGACAGGAACACTTCCAGGTTCTGTCAGCTATCTGAGAATGCCCACGTGTCTACACTGGCCTTCTACGCAGAATGTTGTACAACCAAGGGAAGGGATTTTAAATATGTTTCAGATGTTTCAGCTCTTTTTTTTTTGGCAAAAAAAGTGTATGTTCAGTGGGTGTATATATAATAACTTTGGGCAATTTCATCCAAGTTACATAGAAGGATAGATATTTCAGACATAATTGATTCATGAAAATAAGGAACCATGTGAGGAAGAGACTGTTAGTGGTAAGATTGAAGGAAAATATGTAGTGTACAAATTTTTTGCATTATTAGGGACTAGAGGATTCTTTGGGGGAGAGGAAGGGGGAAGAAACAAGAAATTCTTATAGTTGCTTCAAGCACAAGAAAAAAATTGAGTCAAAACTTGTAATCAACCGTGACAGAGGGTTTGGTTTTTAGTGCTCATGAAGCAGCTTTTCTACTCTATAATCTTTCCGTTTTTGCTGTGGTTTGTCAGTATGGGAACTGCAATAGTGTGTTAGGGACCAATGAACAAATATAAAATAGAGGTTGCATGTAAAGAGCTTAAAATAACATGTATGGTGTCAGAAATTCTCAGAATGCTCTAACAACTCCTTCCTCTCAAAATACACAACCATGTTGTACATTTGAAAGTAAAGGTGAAAGCTTCAGTTGTGCTGTATAGTAATCAATGTAAAAATATTTTCATAGATGAAACCCATGAATGTAGAGTACTTGATGATGGATGCCTCCATTCTGTTGCCTCCAACGGGGACACCACTGACTGGTATCGATTTTGTGAAAAGATTGCCCTGTGGAGATGTGGAAAGGACACGAAGAGTGAGTAAGGCTATTCTTTCTTTCACAGTGGAATAATACTGCTGATGATGAGCAGTTCTAGAAATACAAACATTTTCCCTTAAAAGCCACTTGATTGAAAGCTTCATCCATAAAATCTTAAAAAATAGATGCAGACAGACCTGTTTAGACCATCTAATTTTTACCTGTCCCAGCAGAGAAATGTGTTCTCTCTAATTTCTTGTATCTGGTCACTTTAATACGTGCTGAGGTTTTCATTGACAGTGGAGACATCTACATAAAAGGGCATTTTGATATGAGATTCATTAATATATTGACAATTTTCTTTCATGATCTTATTTCAGTCTATCTGTCATTATATTCCCACAGTAAAGTAAAAATCTCCAACTGGAGGCTGGTTGGCTTGCTCCATATTGGTTGTATTTGTAGACACAGCAAAAATAAAATTCTGCGCTAGAGTGTGTTCATCTTGGCAGAGTAGTTCATGGTAGAGATTTGGGGAGTGAGGAGAAAGCAAAATATATATTTGAATAACTATAACAATTTGTAGAGGTGATACTGATATTATAAATAATAACCACATCATTATCAACAGTCTTGGGATAATCACTTCTTAGTCTTTATCTGGCAGTGTCCTCTAAGCCCTTTAGTGCAGGTAGGTTTTAAAGATATGTTGCTGCACAACATCACTAATTCAGTTACATGATACCTGGTTTAGAGCTGTTTCTATCCAGTCGGAGTGTAGGCAAGGCAAATTCCTGTCTGACTGAAAAGGTAGCGCAGACATAACCTTTTATGTTGTTAAAAAGGAGGAATTATTGTGTGGTAAAAAAAGAGGGAAGAGTGGTGAATTTTGAAGGGGAGTGGGGAAGGACAGCATGATGATCTTCATAGTATTGAAAGATACAGTTTTGAATGCAAGGATTTAGGGAGTAAATATGTGGCTTGGATTGTTGAAGCTGGTGGGTGGAAAGGCTGCACTGCTGAAGAAGAAGACAAAGAAGCAGGACAGAGTAACTTGTAATGAAGTGATCTGCATATCTGTAGCATTGCAGTTGAGGGAAAATATTTTAAAAGCTAATACAGGAAAGCTTTGGTGCTATTCACAGAAAAGTACTTTATATGGCTTCAGTAAAACGGAAGGTGCTTTGATGCTAACCAGAGCATAGTGAATTGATTGAAGCATGCAGATATTTCTTTCTTTCTGAAAACTATAATCTAGAAAGTTCTTGTTTAGTAGTAAGAATAATTCAAGATGTGAATATTTCTTATGAATATTAAATTTCATCATAGTGGATAATTGCATTTGCCTATTTGAAAAGCCATGTTCTTTGGGTAGCTTTGAATTTATGCACGTATCTAAGTAAGCATATTCAGTCCTACTGAAGAAAAACGATATTTCCAGGAATCTTCTGAATGCTTTTGCTTTCAATATTAATTATAAGCCACACAACTTTTTTTATCACAGCAACTTAAGTTTGATAAAATACTGTGAATCAACTTGAACAGTATAATTCTTAGCAAAAAGAAAAAAGCTTCCTAGAATTCTCTGAGGCATTTAACAGAACACTACTTAGAAGCGTTTGTTAATGGAAGCTGCTTCGTGGCTTTTCTTGTGCTAAATAAGACATAACTGAAATAACTCCCATCTGTGGAAACTCAAAAGTAAATATAAATACTCCTGTAAACAGGAATTGTGTCCCCTGGGGGAGGGGGGAGGGTCTCTTTCATCAGCACGAACTCCCTGAATGCTATCTTTCATTAGAAACTGTTGTCAATGCTCCTTCCCCGATCACTTTGCCTTAGAATTTTTAGAATTGATTAGGATTCTTATTCCATGGCTACTTTCTTCCAGTTAGACTTTCCTTTACCTCTCCTAAGCTGATGAATTGCCATGACACTATGCCTAACTTCAGGTGCCTCCATGGTGACATGGCTGCTGCTTCATCTCCAGGAGGTGTTTTTTGCCAACAGTTCCAGATGCATAGTGACTCAGTTATGAATATTTCATGATTCCAAAAAAGTTGTCAAATTCTGTTTCACCAGTAAGTGAAGAAGTCCCATACTTTATTTATATCAGTAGTTCTTACCTGTTAAGAGATTGGACCTCTTTTGGCTCTCTTCTTATTTTACTGTAGAAAGTTCCCCTAAGTGACATTTCATTTTCTTGTAAGGACTTTAGGAAGAACTTTCCAAAGTCAGATACCTCTCAAGAGTTTTCAACAGCTCATCTCAAAGTCCAGCCAGCAGTCTCTTTGATTTAAGATATTAAATGTTAAAAAATGTTAATTTATAAGGCTACTTTCTGAAACAGTCTGCTGGTGCCTGATCAAGCCTTCTGTCCAGAATCAGATGCTCTTTTGAATTGTTGATAGTCTAATTGCTGTCTGCAACTTTTACTTCTGGTTTCTATAGTCCTAAAGATGGTGCTGCTGCCACTCACCTAGAATAATGCAAGCTCATTTATGTGCTTCTTTGGGGAAGTATGGGACGCAATGGGTCTTGAACTCTGCATTTTGGAGTACCTAGCAAAGATTTTTCAGAGAAGGTCTTGAGCTATGTCTGAGGATGCCATTTGCCAGGAGTGTAAGAAGATATTAGGTTGTCTCCCTGCACATTGCTATTTCTTTGCACGTTGTGTGTGTATGTAGATTGTGTGTGCATGTAGATTTCTTTAATCAACACAAGGTATATCTCTTCATAAGATATAGTTCTTTAGGGAAGATAGCCATTCATATTTATTCATACTTAACCAAAGTTTGTGAAAGTATATTCTTAGAAAACAGAGGTCAGTTGAAACAGCTCTGCTGTTACATTGTGGTCTAAAAGTGTTATAGAAAGTCACAAATCACATGCTTTTGGGTTTATATTGGTATAACTAGCAGACTGAGGGCTCTGTGTTGTAGGAAGCATGATGGAGTCCCTCTTCATCTGCATTGGGTTTGTTTTTCGCAAAGGCTAAAATTCTCATTCTCTTTCCTGTTTCTGTAGATTATTCTGCAGTGAATATCATTATATGTTTTGAGATGAATGGCACTGGTTTCATAGGGAATGCACACAAAGAAAATTAACACCCCTTTGCAAGACAAAAGTTGCAGAAAAAGCCCTCTCTCATAACTGTTCTTTGTTTCCTTACCTTACAATCTTCTGGAATTTCCGTTATAGGGGTAAAAGGCTGGTGGTAGCAGAATACTTTTTATACAGGCTGGCAACCTTTCAGAGCTCTAGGGTTCATGATTCTTGCCTGTGTTACACTTGCATTAAAATTAATCAATCAGCTAGTTAATATTTCTGATTATTGTGAATCCCTTGCAAAATAGTCTTGTGCTGTGAAGTGGAGAGGGAGGGAAGGAAGAAAGAAGAACTGTGTCAGTGTCTTTCTGCTGCAGTCCATGAGTTCTCCTATGACAGAGGACCAGGTGAAAAGTAGCATAACAATTGGAGTACATGTGATAATGAACCTTGTCAGTAGCACATTCGTTTGTGCATCTAGGTTTGGAAAAACTGCAATGAGCCTCTTGCACAAGTTGCGGGCTCTTATGTGACTGCGCTGAATATAGTGTATGGTATACTGTAACCATGATGGCTGCCTTTCTGTCTCTTGCCTCAGTAGATGTCTGAGGGGCAGCTGACTGCAATGTGGTGACAGATTGCTTAAATAGAATGCTTGCTTTTTCCTGTGCAGAGCAGCATTTTTCCACACTGCACTGGGTAATTTTTAGGGTCCAACAAACTGGGGGTTAGAGTTGAAAAGTACTGTTCTGTACGCTGCTACCTGAGATGGAGATGTAGCTCTGCCTGCTTGATACTGTTTTCACTATGGTTAGTGCCAGTTCAGGACCTGGATAGGATTTTGGGGTTCAGCTGCTCAGAAGAAAACTGAAAGGACTTGAATGGATATTCAGCTCTGCCTTGATTTCTAGACGATATAGAAAAATTCTAATGTGATAAAACCTTTTGAGTACGTAATGGCTTAAGGTTTAATTCTGTATTGATAATTCTCTATCCTTAAAGAAAATTAAATCTTTAGAAACTGATGCATTTTTCTAGGCCTAGACCAGCTCAATAACTTTGTCACCATTGATTCTTTTAAGTAGAGAATAGGATAAAAAAACAAATTGCTAATTCTTAAATAGTAGGGCTGTGGATACAGCATTTTCCTGTGCAAGTTTCAGGGCAGTGTGAGGAACATGGATGCAAAGCAACTGTTTTCAACAGCTCTTTTTAATACACAGTACATCAAACTTGCCTAGTTACCTGTGGGTTACTAGGAACCTTCCTGAGCCTGTCTATAGCCAACCAATTGTCATGATCAGAGCACCATCTTTTGTGCACTTTCCTTTATTTTTGCTGCACGGAGTTTAGTCAGTGAGTGGCAATGGGATTTATCCTAAGGAGGCAAAGGTTTTATATGTGACTCTTCATGAATGGAATAAAATATTGTGGTCTCCGAGAGGCTTGTGACTTTCCTATAAGGAAATATTTCTAGTGATAAAAGCAAGACAAGTACTGAGACGGTTTGCCTGTATCTTCTGCTAATTTCTTTTTGTTATGTAGTTAGTGTCAGAAGAATCATAACTTCCTCATGTTTGGCAATTCTTTAAAAAAAAAAAAATTTTTGTTCTTCATCTTATGCATTTTGAGTAGACTTTTTAAAACTCTTCATCAGGCTATTTCTGCTAACAGTGCACAATATGCTGATTGGCCATAAAGATTCTTAATTGCTTAGCCTAGTAAGGACATGTCTGACTTTTTTCCAAAGTGCTCAGTGAGGCTTTCTGATCATAATGCTTTGGTCTTCTGAACTTAAATCCTTTAAAAATTGTTCTAGTTTTCACTGCAGCTCTGGTAGATCTGTATTTTTAATCTGTTGATTAGGTGGTATGTGGGTCTTCGTTTTTCACACAAGATGAAGTATGACCTGCTAGTGGGCTTCTTGCGTTTTATGTGTCTGGAGAAATCTTTCATTTATTTTGTTAAAGTATTTTCATATTAAATTATTTTTTATGCATTTGTTCCCCTCCCCTGTCTAGGAGGGAAAGGGGGTTGACAGAAAAGTGAGTAAAACAGGCTGAGTAACGGCTGCTCCCTGAGTTAAAATACTTCTGGGCTTAACTGTTGGGTTAACAAAAATGCAAGGGTGTTGATATTCTTGATTGAATTTGGAGGCTTTTAAACTCAACATAGTGGTCTTTTTCTTAAAACATCCAGTAGTAAAACTGTTTTATAATCTGTTTAATTAAGTAAATTCACAGTGCATTTGAATGTGATTTGCACAAACACAAGATCTCCCGTTATAAACTGCCTCTACTCTGACTCATGAAGTAGTGTTAATGTCACATTTTTGCTAGATACCCTTGACAGTCTTTACTCAGACCTTCTTCGTCTATTCATTCTGGAGTACAATTTCTTCCTCTCCCTCTCGCCCTCCACACTGAATAATCCTATTCCCCTGTTAAGACTTCAGCCGCATTCCAAATTCACCCACTCTCATGTCAAATCACAGAAGAGTCAATTGCACAACTTCCCTCTTCTCATCCCCGTTTTTCCAAAAGTTTCTGAAAGCATCACCAATATGCCTGGCTAAATACTTACATCTCTAGTTTCCCAGTAACCATGGTTGTTCTGCCTTTAGAAATAGGGAGGAAGGAAGGGTTTTCCTGGAAAGTGATTTAGATCGTTTTTTCCCAAAACTTTCCTGCAAGCTGGGAGTTCCCTGGGCACTGCAGCTGTTCCACGAATTTGCTACTTTTACTGTAAGACAGCGGTCAATTTACAGTATAACAAAGAATTCCTATGTAGGAAGCTGTTTAAAAAAATGTATATATTGTAGTATTAGCAAATGAAAAATCATTTTCTATACAGAAAAACAGAATTCTTGTAGTTGAAGACGATTTTAAATGGTGCCTTTCAAAATAGGCTAATGAAATGATGGTTGTTCCTTGTCACTTTATCTGTTTTTTACATACTGTATGTCATTAATTTCTAAATCAAAACAAGAATATCAGTTTCACAGAGCAGCTGTTGAAAGCTCCTTGGGACTGGTGCAGCTTCCGGAGTCCTTTGCCCTGATGTAAACCTCTGGAGAGTACAGATGAAGTTCTCCGAGAATGCTGTCTTGCGTCAAGTTAGGGTTAGATGATCCAGCAGATTAAAGCTCAAAAAACCCCAGTGCTTTCTCTCAAACTTTTGTACATCTTAACTTTTCTGACTGGCTGTGGTCATTTCACTGTTTCAAGTCCAAAGCACAAGGGCCTCTGAAGGTTGGTTGGTTAGTTATATGTAAAGAGTACAGGTCTGGTAGATAGAATCAGACTTAAAATAGTAATGAAAAAAAATTGATTCACAGGTTTTTGCTTACACAACTCTTGTAATCATTTGCTTGTCAGTCACAAGATGTATAATTGTGGCAGTGGAATAAACTCTTTGCCGGTTCCACTTAGTTGAAAATAAATGGCCCATGTTTCAACTTTTTCCTGTATTCTTTTTCATTAACTTTAGAATTTACATTGCTTTCTCATTTTAAAAAGTAGACTTATTGCATGTCAGCAAATCCAAGGGTTGTAAAAGTGAGTACGTATTTGCAAAATTCTGTTAAAACACTTAGCACTGAGTGCAACAATATTTTAATATTCAGTTTTCTTAATTTCTCAAGGCAATCAGAGTTTTCTTTATGCTCCGTTCACTGTCATTGCACCTGCGAGATGAGCCAGAAACTCAGTTACCACTGACAAGGGAGGAAGATCTAATAAAGACAGATGATGTTCTTGACTTGAGTAAGTAGTCCTCCCAGCTTCTCAAATGATATATGACATGGAAAATGCCTTCTCTGAAAAATTGGTTAAAAAAAAAAATAGTTGTAATCATATTTGTGTAATTGACTGCCAAGATGATTGTATTAAGTTTATCTTCTACTGGATTTGGAAACACTTTTTGTAAATGTTTGGAGGAGGGTGGGTGCGACTGTTCAAGTGTCACAAAGTTTAAATATTAATAGGTAAAGGATTCTGAATCCTTCATTTGGTTTCCTGATAGAAATTTTATTCTTCTAAATTCTAGATCATAGGAGGGTTTTTTTGTTTGTTTGTTTTTTAATCCTGATTTCATCTTTCACCTATTCAAAATACATTGGTGTTCTTAAATCACACAGGAACTTTAAGGAACTGGAGTTACTTGACAGCTACACTGTGGTGTTTGTTGGTGTCTTCCCCCCCCCCCCCCATTTCTTTTTCTATACATCAGTTCTGTCATTTTAAAGCTGGCATATGCAAACCTTTACCCCCTTAGTTGAACAGCATACTGAACTATTCTCAAGGGGTATCAGCCAGTAATATCCAGAGTGACCCTGTGATGTTAAATAATACTTATTATTAAGCAAAGGCAAAGTGTCGTCTTTCTGCAGTATCATAGTATATTGTTTAGACTGCATGCTCTGTACTGAAGTAGTAGAAAAGCCAGAAGGAATATTATCGTGAGCTATACTATTTGACTGCAAATTCAAGATGCCTGTGTTCACTGAACAACAAAATATAACAGCTTTAGATGACTGTACATGTTACTTGATGGTACTGGGTTTTTGACTACTAAGTCAGGTTGCCTCCTGATAGAGTAATTCTGGCTTTAATCGTAAAACTGTAGTTTGGTTGTCGCCAGAACTGGCACTGTTTGATAAATAGTAACTTGTAATGTTTTAAGTTAATCTTACTGTAGTGCAAGGCACTTATTTTAAACCTTTCAATAAAAAGTATGTTGAAGAAATGTGCTTTGACATACTGGCGTTAGTTGATTAGTGTTAAGTGCTTGTCTAACTCGTGTTCAGGCAGTTACCTTATTAAGAACTTGTGGGTAGCATTCTTAGCTTTCGGGAGCACGTGATTACTAAAATAGAGTGTACTTATTTGTCAGGGTTTTAATTTTCAGATGTTTCTTACGAGGAAAAAAAAGAAAAGAGATTCAGTTTGATACTTGAGCCTTTAAATATTGTGACTCTATTTTTAAGTGCTTGTTGATCCTACTCAGACTAGAAAAACAGTTGTCTTAGTAGATGTGATGGGATTATGTCCAGTATCTCAGATACAGTTTTTGTGCATCTCAAGTCCATCAAGAATATTAATTACCTGAGTGAAGTGCCAACTTTGAAATCAAATGAGATAAACAAATATTCTGTGATACCAGAGCTACTGTGCAGTAGCTTAATGGATAAAAGCATAGAATAATTTTGGACAAAAACACAAATAGGATCTAGCATTAGTATTCAGCTCATACTAGTGTTAAGATTATTTGTCAAGACCAGGATGTGTTCCTTGCACAAATTCAATGAAGTCTGAAATGAATCTTAAGATTAAAAAAAAAAAGTTGTATTCATCTTGTTATCTTGCATTAAAATAGCTCAGCTATGATCTGAACCAACATTACTCTCTAACAGGTGCTTTCTTCTGCAGAATATCAGTTATGTTTTGGGGAATTTGCCAGTACGAAGCATTTTTGTTTGATAGTACTTTTAGAGAGTCAATATTAGCAATTATAGCTAATTAAGTCAAGGGAGCTAAATAGTCTTTTTTAAAAAGACAAACCTAATAAGTATATTTTCTAAAAAAAAAATAATAATAATAATAATAATAATTGTTAAAATTTGTTTAAATGTCTGCATGCAAAAATGAGACCATGTAGGATATTTCCTCTGGTGTAAGTTCCAAGCAGTAAAATGTTTTGAGGATAAACTCATTTATTTGCAAATGTGGAAAGAATGCTGTGGAAGCAGTTAACTGAACTTGTTAAAGATAAAAATGTACAAGCTACAGGGTACCGAACATGCTTTTCCTAAGTAAGTGTGAGCATTAGGCTACAGTAAACCCTACAGGGTAAATTCAAGAGATGAGAAGGTATCAGTCCAGTGTTTGCATTTTGGTGGCTATGCAGCCAGTGGTGTGGAAGACTGATAGTTTAATCATCTCAATTCCTGTTTTCTTAATGCTTAAGAAAACGTGTAGGGGAGGTACGTCTGAAAATGCATTCTTCAATAGTTGTGGTTTTTCATCTTCACGCTGGCATTGCTTTGGGTTGGTGAATTAGTCAGAATGAGCAGTGCAACTTCACTCCTTTTAGCCTTTCTCCTTAAGGTAGCATAAAAGAAATGCCCACCTTTTCTTTCATAACAGATGGAAATTTACCCATGTGCCTAGTAACACAATGGCAGAGCAACTTGTAGAGGATTTATATAATTTGTGATCATGACAGCAAACAAATGTTTTCAGAAGCAGTTAAAAATTCTATCCTTAAAAAGTAGTTAAAAGGGTATGCATTTGTACTCTCTCTTTTTAAGTTTCAGCTGTTGATTCTGAGCCTTTACTCTTGAACAAACTTTGAAATCCATGTTTTCTATCCAAGAGGTTTTGAAACCTTTTCTTGCTGCTTATTTTTAGAAAGAAAGATTCTGAACTTTCCTGGAGAAAATATGAGCAGCATGTGATGTTGTTAATCACAATACCTGGTTATTAGTTGTCAGATAAGAAATGAAGTCCATGATTGAATTACTCTTGACTCTAAAGGAATAGTAGTACAGAATTAACTCAGTTTCCTGTTTCTAATGAATTACAGATTTATTGTAATGTTGGCTGTCTTTGAGAGTGAAGTGAAATAATGAATCAGCTCCTACTGAAAAAAAAATTGTTCTTCATAAATTAACTGGGAACATGATTTTAAGGCAGTTGCTAATTTTTAAGAACATACCCAACAGAAAGTAAATCAAATTGAAACACTATTTCCAAGTGTTGTTCGCTAGGCCCTGTCTTCCCTGCCAAAGAACATTGTTTGTTCTTGCTGGTCTCTTAGTCTAGAGAACTGATTGTTCTCAGTGTGCAATTTAGTGAACTACACTGCAGGTATTGTGCAATTCATTGCAGGTGTCTTTTTATTTATGACACTTCATTTCTAAGGCAGTTGCTTTTATGCAAAATATGAGGTATCCCTTTCTTGGAACATGTAACTTAGACTGTAGGTTACTCATTCTTCATTCTGCTATATACGATTGCTTGTAATTCTGATTACATGTTTGAAAGTAATGCCAGTTCAATTGCTAAAGTAAAGTGTGGTGGTTTTTGGTTTTTTTGTTTTGTTTTTAATGTAGGCTGTTAGACATAAATGGTTAAAAGAGGGTGTGTGTGTGTAGGATGTAAAGATACTTTTTAGGCTGACAGTTGTATTTATTTGCTTAAATTTGAATCAAATGTTCTGAAATTTAAAAATGTAATGCATATCATAAGTTTTTTTTTTTTTAAGAGGTTGTATAAACTAAAGTTATACTGTTGATTAGAATATCACTCTTTCAAATTTAAACTGACTTGCTATCTGCTAAGAAATTTCATAGTCCTGAACTGAAAATACACATTTGTACTGACCAACATGGAAGACTAAAGCAACAATGGTATTTGAACTGCTTGTCTGCATACTTGTATGTATGTACGTGAAACTATTGTTTATAAATACTGGTATACATTCATAAGCATGTGTCTCTGTACATGCATATGTATACACAAAAACATAGAGGTTCCACTACCCTACCTGCAAAACAGGTGTTCTAGGGATGTTTTTGAGAACTGAAGTGTTGTTCTAAGATAGAAGTGGAAAGAACAAAAAAGTGAAAGAAAAAAAAAAAAGTCGAATTATTAGACTTAAACCCTTTAAAAAGATATCTCAGTAGAGCAAGTAAAATACATTTGCATGCTTTAACATGCAGGAACTCCTCATGTGAGAGTCTGTTCTTTCCTGCTGCAGTTTATTAATCTGTAATCTGATGAGATTTCTCAGTATTCTTAGATTCTAACACAATTTCCTTTTATAATTTAATACTTCTCTGAACAAACAGAAGTGAGTGACTGTTTTTCAGATGCTTCACAAGTTCCCTGCTGTCCTATGGCTAGAAACAAACCATTTGTTGAGCTGTAACAAAGGTTTGTTAAAGTTCCTTGCTGCTGAAAATGTGCAGACTACTTATATATACCTTCTCTGTAGAATTCATACAATACTAAGCTAAAGTTAAGTGGTCACTGTGTTGTATGAAAGCATTTGTATTGTCCAATGTGTGTTTCCACTATTTTTTTTAAAAAGAACAGAAATAGCTGCTTTCCTATGCTAGCTGATAGCTGTGCATGGGAACCTAATTTCCAGTAAGGAATGAAACCATTGGCAAGACAGAAGCCTAGCCTACTCTAGTCCAAAAACTGCAAAAGAGGCAATAAAGAGGCAATAAAGTTAATGTTCCAGATGTTTTCTATTTTTCAGTATCTCTGTGGCTGAGGGATTGAATATAGAAAAGTGTCACTGCAAGAAGCATAGGACTGCTGAAGAGAGGGAGTGTGATGTGTTGAGGAGACTACACAAATTTAATCGTGCTCCAATCCTGCCTTGTTTTCTTCTTAGGCCAGCTAGGGATGAGTTGCCACACTGCTGCAGTGTGATGGACTAGAATGAATAAGCGTTGACTAAAACTCGTGGAGAGGTTTCTGTGTATTCATAAGCCAGACATAAAACTCTGTAGTGTGTTTATGTATTTGACTTGCGAAGCTTGTTAACCTTCTCTGACTCATTTTGCCTTCAGTGATGTAAAGCTTGGAACAGAGACACACTTTACTCCCTTTTATCTGATGACTCATATTTTAATTTTCAGAAGATTATTTTATCCTTTCCACTACAGTAAACATAAACTCAAGTTCAAAATAAAAAAATAAAGTTAATTTTTTGATATAAGAATGAGTATTTGCATTCTCCTTTGAGTCAGTACTAAGCTGTTTAAGAAGATAAATGTCAGTATTTCAAGTAAATACCAACACTGAGATTGACTGAGTATTTATTTAGCTTTGGTATTTGAAGGACAGGCAGTAGTTTTCTTTGTTGCTGTTGTTTTTCAGGTTTTTTTGTTTGTTTTTCCTTCTTGGATGACTGCTTAGCTGTGCTTTTCTGCTTTCTTGATGGAAGTTTGCAGAGATGCCCACCTAACTATAGTCTATCCCAGTTCATTCCTGGGATTTTCACATTGCAATTAACCCATTTTAGGTCATTCCTACAGTATTGGCTGATAGCCTCCTCAACAGCTTTGCTAAATTATTATCTTCCAGTGCCCTTTTTCAGAAGGGCCCGTGGACTCTTTCCTTCAGGAACAAGGTTGAAAATCTTAAGCTATGAAATGTATCTATAGTTTTTAGTGATTTCTAGTGTTGTCTTTTTAATATACAGACTCCTACAATGAATATTTTACTGTTATCAAAATTGTAATAGTAGCAATGTGGAGTTCTTACCAATGTATTTATCATCCGACGTGTTAGGAGAGCATTCAAGAGGTCTCAACTGCAGCGCAAAACTCAGCAAGACTCAAAAATGTGAAATAGTGTTTAAATGTCACCTGTAAATAAGGCTCTTCCAAGCTGTACTCACTTTAAGGTTTTGTAGTACAATTTGAATGAAGTCTGGTTAATTAAAATGACTATATTTGCCGTATGTAGGTAATTTTTGATTACAAAACCCAGAACTTTATTGAAATTAACAAACTTAATTTACTGGCACTCGTACTATTTGGGATAGTGGATTCTTCCTTCTATAAAGGAGAAAAAGTCTCATTAGTATAGATTCCAGCAACTGAGGTTATCTTTACAGAAGAAATCACTCTAAACTGCTTCTCCTGGAAGTAGGCGTACCGCTCAAAAGTAGGTAGTATAGGTGCTGTGCTTCCCATCCCCCCCATTGTGTGGTGCTGCCATTAGCATATTTTGGAAGAATGAGTCTTTTCCAGTTTAATGTATTTTATATTTTAAAGTTTTTGTGGTGAACTTAAGTTGTTTTTGTTTTATTTTATTTTTTAATTAAGAAACTAGATGCATTGTGACCACTGCTTTATTTGTCAAGTAGGTGAATGTATTTTTCAGGTGTTTCAGCTACAGAACCAGTTTTCAGTATGGCATAAATCAGAAGACAAAAGAATTGATACAGGACTTTGAAAATGTCTGTGTACATATACATACATATGTATATATACATGTATATATATGTGTATATTCCTTGGACAGGAAGCTATATCTGTAGAGTATATCAGAGTTAAACCTGAACCTTTTGCAGAAATGTTTCTGTAGCTCCAGAGAGATACCGTTTAGTAAACATCTAGTGCAGATAGCAAACATCATAAACAATATGAATTGTAATAAGAAGGTGTTACTCAGTTAAACAGTATCACAGTAAATCAATATGTATAATGTATTTCTTATCTATTGCTGTTGTTACATATTTAAGTTTAAATGCAGGGTATTTGCATAATGTTGGCAGTTCTGTGCCTTAGTATCTTCATGTCGGTGCACTGTTTTCTGATCTTTTCCTTGAAGATTTTAGTCTTTACGTTGGGACCACAATGTGTACTTACAGCTGTAGATTTTTCAGATCTTGTTTCATTTCATGTACTCCAGCATTTATTAGAAAACAATAAATTGTCTAGAGCTAACACTTAGAGGTTGAATTAAACAGATGACTTACCCCATTATCATTGAGGAGAACAGCCTGTATCCAGAGAGGAGAGTAAGTAATAGTAATTCTGGCATCTCAAATTTTTGAATAGAGTTCCAGCCTATTTCCAAAAATCGAGCTAAATCAGAAAAGGCTGTTAAAAGCCTCTCTTGTTGTCTTTTCTTCTGTTCTGTCTTTCAGAATCAGAATCTGTTGTAAACAGCCAGCATCTGATATAGTCTTTTATATGTCAGCTTCAGAAGACTTTTTGTTTCTGGTTAGCTAGAAAGACATAGACTTAATCCAATCAGGTTGTGACAGGCGTTAAACCTATTGCAAAGAAGTGGCACCAGTGTTTGTCTCCATGAAACATGATCATGTTTCCTGGGAGGGAGCTTCCTTTGTCAGTAAATGGCTGAAATTGCACTATTCAGCACAGATACAGATGTTTGGACCTGGTCCTCACAGTAAATAGATACCATTTGGTTTTAACAGGTCACTTGTTAAGTATCCAGGATTGATTTTTCTTTTTTAGCAGTCTTCCTTGGGACATTTACTTCCCCCATACCCTCTTCTCCTCCCTATCTCCAACACTGTGGACTCTGCTCAGTGTCATCAGAGGCAGTGCCCACAGTGAAAGCCTGTTTACACCATTTCATGACTTTTTTTTTAATTACAGTTTTTATTAATCACATGGTTTCATGATTTATCATCATTTATAAGGCTACTGTTAGTTACTCTGTATTCATGAGGCCTTTGAGTGAAGTTGCCCAGTTACGTGTGCACCAGTTCATGTATTTTCATTGGCAGCACTTCCTAAACTGCTTATCACTGCTATCGTTATCCAAGCCACCTAAATTGAGGTAGTACAGCGATTAACTTGCATGAACATATAGCCTCCAGTTCAAGCCTTTTCATTGCCCAAGAACAAGAGACAAGGGAATTCCAGCATTTCAGCATAAAGCATATAGGATAAATGCTGTTGCATAGGTGTGATATCTTGTGGAGAGATTTAGCACTTGACAGAACATGGCCAAAAAAGTTAAAATTATGTGTGCCTTTTTTAAACTATAATATTACTTTGTGGGTGTTCTTGCTCTAATTTCTATCAATCTACGTTGTTTCAGTACTTTTTAAATTTTTCTGAATGTAGGGATGCCTACAGTGGTTATACTGAGATAGATAGATAGATATATATATATATATACTGTCAAGAAGGAATAGAGATTAACAAAATGCAATATTTATTTCAGCTACTTCTTGGGTTGGTTTGTTTGTTTTCAGAAATCTCACAAAACTCATTCTATCAAAATGACTTTCAATTTTTGCCTGAATGTGATGTTGGGTCTCAAATGTGTTCCCTGGTATGTCAAGGCATACTGACCATAGAGGTGAAGCTCTGTAATATTAAATGAAAATGGTAGTGTTCTATGGGAGCTTGGTGGGAAAGGTTAAAGTTCTTTTTATAAAGAAGCATTTTAATATTTTGAGGCAGATATGTTCAACACTGACTGTAGCTGAAAGGTTCTCAGCACTGTACATGACTTCATATTTAGAAATGAGTCAGGTGTTCCACAGAATTTATTTTAGATTGCTGGGTATGTTGCCATCAGAATGGTGTATTTCAGTATTGTTTTTTTTACTGTAAACAGTTTTGAAGCAGTTGCACATTATATGAAAACTGCTGGCCTTAGACTGTGTCTGCAATGTTTGTAGGTGTCTCATGTAGGTGGCTTCTTTAATCTTACACAGCAGCTAACCTTTCACATGAAGTTCAATGGCAGCTCAAATTGGCAGTCTTAGTGCTTTGATCTTGGTTTCAGGCTGTTGGTTCTGTTAATAACAATGTTTTAAATGCCATGGCCAGCAAGTAAATGATAATAAAAGCTTGCTTGCCTTTCTTTTTTTTTTTTTTTAGCTAAAACTGAAAAAAGTTAATATGATAGAGTGGTTAAGGAGACTTAACTATCTCTGCCAAATGTACACTTCTTGTAAAGGCCATCATGTTGAACAATTTTTTTTTTATTTTTTATTTTTTTTTTAAGATTTGAGAATATTTATCACAGAATAGTTGAGGCTGGACAGGACCTCGGGAGGTCATCTAGTCCAACTCCCTGCTCAAAGCAGGGTCAGCTACAGCAGATTGCTCAGGACCATGTCCAGTCACAAATTGAATATCTTCAAGGGTGGAGGCTATGCTGCCTCTGTGGGCAAACCGTTCCAGTGTTTGACCACCCTCACAATAAAAAAAAAATCTTATACGTATAAGTGGAATTTTGTAATCCTCATCCTCTCATCCTGTTGCTGGATACTATTGAAGAGAGCCTGACTTCATCTTTCCACCAGGAAACACACTGATTGATAGGATCCCCCTCCACCCCCTGCCAAGTCGTCTCTCCTCCAGGCTAAACAATCCCAGCTCTGTCAGCCTCTCCTCATATGACAGATGCTCTGGTGCCTTATTCATCTTCATGGCCCTTCACTGGACTCACTCCAGCATGTTCACGTCTCTCATACTGGGAGCCCAGCACTGGATCTGGCACTCCAGATGTGGTCTCGCCAGCACTGAGTAGAGGGGAATGATCACCTCCCTCGCCCTGCAGGCGTGGATCTTCCTAACGCAGGCCAGGATGCTGTCTGGGTTTATGCCAAGGGTTCTGTAATGGAAAGGCTTTGTTTTATGTGTTTTTACTTGAAATTGGCAGATTGATCCATGCTATCCCCTCTTTCCTAAATAAAGACACTTTTCTGAGTGGAATGCCAGGATTTTCCAAGTTTAACAGATGCTTCAGAGGATGTTTTAGAATTCCTATTTGCTCAGCTTTTTTCAGAGGTGAATAAATGACATTTCCTTCCCATTTTGAAAGTAATGTACTGACTTTAAACACTCACTCACTCACTTTAGAGCAAACATATTTTGCCTAACTGAAACATAACTATTCCCAGTACTGTCCAGTTATTAAAATTTGCATGTAAAACAAGGCTCCTGTCATTCCTCCTGTTACTGCAAATGCTTCCTCCTCAGAAATTTTCCTGATCTGTTCTCCAGATTGTCACATTCAGGAATCTATTACAGAGTGGGTCCAGTTGAAGTTTGACAGATGTGAGTTTGTAGCCCTGGCCTCCGTACCACAGTGCAGTAGTAGAGTAGCGTAACCCCAGTCTAGTGCTTCTTGTGCTTCTCTACTTCAGTGCTGTCATCCCGCAGACAGAGGTGTATTCAATTATAGGTTAATAAATAAAACAGTTCATTTTTCTTGTCTCCATACTGTTGCAGCTAGATGTTTTCTGAAAAAATTTTTTTAGTTCTTGAAGTTGTTTTCAGAATGGCAAAGCAAGCATCAGTAGGTTAAATCTATTGATTTAAAACTGAGATCTGAATACCTGAACTTTGTGCCAATGTAAAAACTCATACTCATTGTAAGCTGAGTATGAAGCTTTCTATCTGTTCTTGGTTTTTGCTGTATTTTTAAAGAAACTGTGATTTCGCATGTTCTGACTTCAGTACTTGGCATTTTATCATCCTGTATACTTCTCTAAGATTTTTATAATGCATTTGAAGGAGATAAAAATATCTTTCTAAAGGCATATATTCAAATGCTTTTTACATGTGAGCGTGTGTGTATATCTCTATATATTTATATATGTATGCATATACATATAAATGCAAAAACATTGAAAATACCTATACATAATATATTTATAAAAATACAATTTGAGCAGAAACAGCTATTCATTTTAGGTTTATATCTTGCAGAGGAAAATTTCATATCTGGTTTTGGTTTCCTGCATCACCATAGATGCTAAGACTTGTCTTGAGCATTTTCCAGATGGTTGTGAAACACTGAGCTGAGTGTGAAGTTTCATAATACTCTGAAAACTAATTTTCTTTCAGTAGTCTCTCCTAGTGAGTGAGTGAGTTAGTGCTAGCACACATGGTACAAGAAAATGAATATTTTTCAGTATGCTTGAAATTTGATAAGAGAAAAATCAAATCGTTTTTAAGAAATTCCAGCAGAGTCATTCCTTTTAAATGACAACAGTCACTTTTGCCCTGAATAACATCAGGAGGCAAGATTTTTCTAGACTTATTGGCAGAATTCATCTCCTACGTCATGTGTGTGATGTTCAAATCTTATACTGGTGGTAACATAAAAATAACTTAATTTGACTGTTTTGCTTACTAATAGTTAATTACTTTTATTTTTAGTTGTGTTGTCTTTTCTCTGCTAAATTTAAGAGTACAGTTTTAAAATACTTCAAAAATCCATGTGCCCAGTAGGAGCTGAGGTTAATTTGTATTTGACGACTTGGTACATGTAACTATCTAGGAGTTTAAATCTTTTTTTAATGAATATTAATTATTAAATATCCATCTTGAAAGACATAAGACAATTTAAGGAAACAGTGGTGTGATATGGGGTGCCTCTGCCTGACGACCAGTAATTTTGTGTTTAGAGCAAAATAATTTCTAGGAACAAGCTTGCTTCTGCTTGACTGCAGCACCCCATGTATGGTTAGCATCTGTAATATGTTGCTTCTTGTATTTTGGATTACTTTGAGGTATACAGAAATAAAAGTTAATTCCTATTTAGAGGAATAAATTACCTACCAATTTTCATAGTAATGAAAAAACAATGTGCTTTTAAAATCCTCTGTGGTGGCTACTAGATTAAATGTTATTTTTCTAAATGTATTTGTTAGCCACTTTCTCCCATCACTTTTTCTGTTTGAGTATACTTAGAGAGAGCCCTTGAGGCTGATTATTGTTATATTCCACATTTACAGTGGTATTTGTACATGCTCTGTGTTAAGATGAATTTTTAAATTGATTTTAAAGCAGTAGACTATTCATTTTTCCTCTTGTACTGTTACTGGGGGGGAGGGGGAGAAGCATTACTTTAAACTGACTTGTCCTTTGGCTTGCGTTCTGAAATACGTGCTCTGGGTTTCTCCTCCATTTATCTTGCCACCTCAATTTGTCTGAATACGGCTCTCTTTCACCCCCCTCCCACCTTTCCAAAGTTATCTCAAACCTCTTTGCCTCTTCACTAGTTTTTTCTTTTTGTTCAGTAAATCTTGTGACATAGTAGTTCTTCTTTTTGAAATGTTTAGCATTGCTACTTTCTCTTGAGACCTATTTCTTTATCTCAGACAAATGGAGAGAAACTCATTTAAAATCAGTTCTTTCAAAATCGTTATTTCTTGTGGGAGCAGAGATTACAAGTCACTTTTAGTAACTGTTTGCTCTTTTCTGCTGTTTCTAATGGCAGCATCGTTTAGCTATTCAAGAAAGGTGATGGCTCCCCATCCTCACCAAGACGAGGACTAATATTATGTGAACTAAGATTCTGAATTTCTCCTGAACAGAAGGGTGAACGCAAGCATAGTGAGAGAGCAATTCTGAGCCTCTCTAAAAGAGGGATGTTTATTTTGAAGAGTAACAAAAATATCAGTCTTAAACTGCTCAAAAAGATGGTCGAAATGTAGGTAGACAAAAGCATTTTGGACAAAGCAGATAATTGTTTCCTAGGGCCTACATAAAGTTCAAAATTGCTTTGTAAACTTTCTGAATTTAATATTTGGGGAATGTGTTGCAGTTTTGGAGAGTATCATATATTCATCTGTAAACTCATTTCATGCAAGTACAAAACTGTAACTTTGAAGTTGTGTTTGCACTTAGACTGGCACAGTAAGTAGTGAAGCAGTATTTTGCACCAAAGCGGCTACAGGCTTTTGGAAGAAAGTCTTCCTGGGAGGGGAGGAGGGAGGGGAAGAGGTGCACTAACTCTCTGCAGCCTGGTGCTTGTCTTGGACTGCCAGCTAAGTACATGCAGGCTGCTAACCCTCTGTAAGAGGTTTACAATCACTACAGACGATTTCTAGAGTTGTGACGACTGTAAATCATGAGAACTCAACGTGAAGCTCTGAGGCAGTCAGGTACATCTAGACTGTCTCCTAAAGTACCTGCTATGTTCTTAAAGACTTCCAGCTACCACAGGCACATAGCTGTCCATGTTCATGTAGTATTTTCACCTAATTTAAATCTTCAAGCAGCAGAAGTCTTTGAAATCTCCCTCCTAGGCTGTATTTACTAAAAACTTAGACTTTCTCCAAGAAAAATACAGGAACTACATCTTGGATCTGCATCTTGGAGGTGTCCAAACTGGATACAAGACTTATTTTGCATGAGGAAAAATTGTGTAAGCAGTCTTGTTACTCCCAGAAATGATGCTACCTTTTTGTAGCTGTGTCACATCAATTACATTCAGTCTGTGGTCCATTTCATACCCCCAATCGTATTTTCATAGCACTGAAACTTAACTCAGCTTGAAGTTCTTTCATCTAAATGTAACTGGGTATCTGACATGCAAACGCATAATTCCATAACTGCATTTTAGTGTAACTTTAAGTATTATGAGATCAATTCATTGGAAATGCATTTAACTGCACTTCCACTTTTTTTCTTCATAAAAATGCCTGTAGCATGACTCTTCAGCAGCTGTGAACTAGAAACAGTGGTGTAAATGGGGTGTATATTTTGCTGTATAAACTCAAAAGCTTCCTGTAACATGCTTGCCTAGTATATGAGTAATTTTCCTTTCTGTTCTTTGATAAACTTTGATATGCCTTATATACTTGTCAAATCTGAAATGAAAACTTTTTAATCTGGAAAATAATAACTTTTATACTTTAGTTTCTTTGCCTTAGTAAATATTACATTTTTGTAGTCAGGCCGCTGAATTTCTACAGTGGTAGTTCCAAATGTTTTCATCTGTGATCTTTGTTTTCTGTGACACTAAAACCAGCATAAATATTGGGCAAAACCAAATTTTTGGAAGTTTACAGCTCCATTTGGTGTTGTGGCACATATTTGGAAAACCTCGCTTCTGCCACAGAATTCAGCCACCTCACATTAAATATTCAGAAGGTTCCAAAATTGTTACTTTAGCTATTGAAGATAAGAAGACTGTTCCTAGAATTCCTACCAAGCAAAATAAGCGGGCTGGCGAGCTGACTGGGTTAATGCACGAAGGAGGTGTAAAGAGAGAGTCTCAAGGTCAAGAGACCTGTAGCCAGACCTGCTCTAGAGTCCTGTTTTGAAACACATCTGTAACAGTGTTGAAAGTATTAAGGGCTCATTAACACTGATAACACATTTTGCTGCTTGTTGAAGCCGCTTCAAAAAAGTTACCAGCTACAAGAGCTCCTGCTGTATAGAGGATAAGCCATCCTCGTTTACTAATACCGCTTCAGAATTTAAAAGCCAGTTTATGGTCTGTTACGCTTACTGCGTAAGCTGAAGGTCTGTCTGGAAAAATTGTAGCCAGATGAAAATGGAGGTATCGGCTGAGTTAAACTGAAAGAGTGTTTACATATATCAAACTATTACTTTTGAATTTGAAGATATATCTAAAAGAGTGTGATGCGGTCTACTGTGCTTGACAAAGAGTTATTCAGAAGACTTTATGTTCTCTTAAATATAATTAGAGCATAACCTTGAAAGGAGGAACATGCTTTACTTATTCTGTAACAGAGCAAAAGTACATCATCTTCAAACCTCTTTCAGGCAACCAGTCTTAGTTTTTTTGTGTTTTTTTTTTTAATTAAGATTTTTGCCACTCGCAGCCTCTCTGAAACTCTGCCCCTCTGAATATCCATTTTTGATGTGAACTTGCTTTTTTCTAAGCAAGTTATTCGCTCACTATTTACTGTTTCTTGTCTGAAAACTCTGGCAGAGAGCAATGTTTCTTTTTACTGAGAGAACCTTGAAAAATTTTAGGTCTCTCCAAGATTTCTTAGTTTTTAGATGTTATCGGTCTCAATCCCCTCATTTACTTGGCTCCAAAGAGCAAATATGCTATCAGCCTATTGAATATAATTCTTTCTAGGTTAATAGCTGTATTCATGGGGACTTTCTCATTTTGTTTTCTTTTTATGACCTGAAAAGTCATGTGTATTCTGTGCATTATTTAGGACTTCCCTGAAGCTAATTCTTTTTGAACTAAAGTGTAATTCCTAGAAAAACATCAGCTCTTGATTAAAAACTTTATGTGTAGGGACAGTCTACCAGTTGTTGTGTAGTTTCTTTGGTCAGTTATTTTCACCATTAAAAAGATGTGCATCTATACATTTAAATTTTTTTTAACTTCAGCTGCCAGCCATTTGTAGCTTTTGTCTATTGGACTTGGCCCTTATACTTATTAAATACTCATATTAGAATTCTTTTCCCTTTTATGTATGGATTGCATATTTATTCCTGTTTATGTATGGATTAAAATTTTCCCCTACATACTCCTTAAACAAAATAAGTTGAATGATTAAGCCTTTTGCTATAAAACATGTTTCGAATTTTCACATTTTTATGATGGTCCTCTGGCCTCTTTCTAGTTTCTTTCAACATGCTGCTTTAAAATTGGGTGCATTGGAACTGACCCATTGTTACAAGAACAGTCACACCAATGTAAAGCAGAGGTGCTACCTTTCTCCTCGCAAGTCCCCTGTTATATATATTCAGGGATCATGCTTGCCATTTTACTGTAGAAGTACACTCGGTGTGTTATCAGCTGTGGCTCCAAGTCTCCAAGAGAAGTCAAATCCTGGCTGGAATCCCTCCTACTGCAAGGCTTGTGCCTTTCATTCTCTGATGTATAACCTTATGCATTTCAAAACAGCCAAATATGATTTTTGTTTTCATGCTAAGTTCATAGGGCAGTTCAGTGTAGATGATTTTGCATTATTTGTTGCTTTCCACAATTTAGAAACACTGGTAATAACTTAAAGCTTTTCAGTCCTCAATAAAAAAGTTAAGTAACATAAGTTTTAGAAAATAATTCCTGGAGGAATGTATTAGAGCTGTACTCCTACTATCACTTCCCAGATGCGTATGTGTATAAGGCATACAAATACAGATATGCTTTCAGACCAAAGATTTTGATGGAGCTTTTGATTCCTTTAATATGTATTGTTATCTATTATTTTTCCAGGTTATTAGAATGTTTCTAGTGCGGTAAACATCAGGAGTAGGATTCTGTTGGTTAAACGTAGCATACATTGCCACTTTAAGTCTCCTAAGATTTTCTGCCTGATCTCCCAGTTTCTTCTCTAGAAAGGCATGAATCTCACATAGGTCCTGTAGTCATATTTGCCAGTCCTGTATGGATTTCTTGGATATTCTAGGGCATGTGCAAAGGTAATAGAAATCTATCCTTATGTAACTGAATCACACCCCATATGTATTGCAGCAATGTAGCAATGCTGTATTTATTAATTTAACTTGTATTCTCAAAATTTCAAAAATTCACTAATTTCACACTGGGTTAGCTATTAATTACCCAATTTTGAGTTCCATATAATCTGTTTCACTGATCCCTTCCTGGCTTCCTTCCTTTCCCTCTTTCCACCCAATCAATATTGAATGGATCCTAATGATAAAGGGCAGTTGCTGAATCATAGAAATGGTAGTTGGAAAGGACCTCTGGAGATCATCTAGTCCAGCCTCCTGCTCAGTGCAACTCTATGGATAACATTAGGTCAGTTGTGGCTTTTTTTTTAGTTAAGTCTTAACCTTCAGCAAAGGTTAAGAAATTAGTGAATTTTTGAAATTTTGAGAATACAAGTTAAATTAATAAAGTCTTAACCTTCAGCGACAAAGATTGCACAAGCTCTCTGGGTAATCACTTCCTGTGCTGTATTACCCTAATCACAACAAAAATTTCCTCAACCTTTCAAGCCACAATTTGTCACTGTTGTCCCTTGTTATGTGACCTGCCACTACTAAGAGTACCTTCCCACTTGCAGCTTGTATCTATCTCATGGATGTCTCTGGTATGAAATACAATGCTAACTGCCTGCTTAGATGGGTGGGGAAGTTTGTCAAAGTTTACTGTTGCATATGATCTGCAGCCTCATTCCTATCCATCTGGCTGATTCTTCTAGTTTTATTATTGCATTTTTTTCTTTTCTTTTCTCTTCCATGAGAAACTAAAGGGGAGACAAATAGTAGTAAGATACTTTCCATTTTTTTTAAATTCAGATACGGAAGGTGGAATTAAATTTTAGCAGGATTATTTTTAATGCACTGTGTGAATAACATAAGTGCTGCAGCTGGGTTTCAAATGCAAGAGCATCCAACAGCAGTGATCAGTATGAAGATACTGCTGTAAGTATTCAGAGAGACATTGAATTCTGCATGTCAGAGTAGCTGCCTTCAAAGAGATATGAATAATCTGCATAATGAGGTAATCTTCCTGAAGGACACTTATCTTACTGTAAATGATATCATTTATCAAACCAATATCTGTATATTTGACACACACATCTAAAAATACAGTGTGCTTAAAAATAGTAAGTGTATGTAGAATAGGAGAAGACAAAGTCTCAGTCATCTATACAGCAATTGACGTCTGTAGCATAAATGCCCGATTTTAGGAAAGACTATTTGAATAAATGAGTACAAACTGCTGGGTCCGTCATTGCCTTGGCAATACTAATAAATGGGACAGCTAATGGAAATGGGTGTGTTGAAAAACTATGGCTAAGGTAGAAACAATATACAGAAATCATTACTGTCAAGTCAGATGGTCTCCATCCTTAAAAAAAAAAAAAAAACTTGCAAGAAATAGTTAAAGTACTGCAACTTAACTTGTCAGATCCATCAAATTGGGAGGAGTACCATCTGGCAGGTGAACTGCAGAAAGGATAAACACAGTAGTACAAAGTGTGTGCATGTGGGAAGTTTTTACTTGCTGTAAGTTGTGGTGGTTTGAGGTGAGAGAAAGAAAAGATCTGTATGCTTTAAATAGGTGATTGTATTAATTTGAAGCAAAGAAAAAGCAAATGTAGTAAGATCAGCAGAGGTCTGCTAGGAGATGTTAGTGCCAGTTTATGAGGTTCTTGGTAGACTTCAGCTGCTGTAAAGAATGTGGTTCCAGTCGCTTCTCAAGAATGATGAGTTTGAACTGGAAGAGATGCAATGAGAAGATTCTAAAAAGATCAGGAAACAGAGTACTTGTTTCTTGCGGTCTGCAGTCTAGGGTTTGTTTGAGGGTTTTTGTTCTTTTTAATGTAATGGTTAAGGGATACAATTAATCAATATTAATCCATGAAATGGATGGGTAAAGGAAAAGATGTCAGCTCATGTAACAAGTATTGGAAAAAATTGATACAGCTTATTTGGAGAGTCCATATAGTCTTGAAGTTGGAAGGCTTCCAAAAATCAGCATCAGGTTTCAGAATAAACTTTCTAGTAGCAGCAAAAAAATAACTAATGTCAGAATGGAGCCTAAGTTTATGAAAAGCGTAGATATAATTCCCTGCAGTGATATAGGACTGTATCTGTGATCTTTCAACAAGACTTTGAGACTTCCATTTATTAAGAGAAATCAACATTGTCCTGAAATTAAGTGACATTTTATACTTAAAGGTAATGAGAGTAATAAAAGAAAACAAGGCAGACATAGTATGTATCATATAAGTAACTTGAAAGATATTTGAGGCACTGTAGTTAAAATATATCCTGCTCTTTCAATGTAGCTATGAATGTAATAGGAAATGCAGAATATGAAACATGAATAGCTCTAAATTTGTCTTGCAAAGATGATTGCACTTTTGTATATTAACATTTTAACTTTTTCCCCTTCCTCCAGATAACAGTGATCTAATTGCTTGTACAGTGATAACAAAAGATGGGGGTCAAGTTCAAAGGTTCCTGGCTGTGGATATTTACCAGATGAGTTTGGTTGAGCCAGATGTTGCCAGACTTGGCTGGGGAGTCGTTAAGTTTGCAGGCCTTTTGCAGGTAAGGAAGGTTTTTAACCTGGGTACATATATTTTTTCTCGAGTGGCAAACTCTATTTAAGTAGTATAAATAGTAATACCAATATTATCTTATACACTTTAGCTCTGTTGCATGCTTACCTGTTTCTTCTGTTACTTAAGTCTTCTAATTAGTGCTTTTAAGAGACTTTGATTTTTCTGAAGTTTATATGGTTAATTAGACAGACACTTTAAAATAAGGTAACTTTCCCATTATATATTCTATTTCAAAAAAGCGTCCCTAATTGTTAAATGGGATATGTTTATCTGAACACTGAAATCCTACAGAATTAGGATTGAATCCCAAGTGCTTTCCTTAATCAACACAGTAGGGTTGGAGTTGTGATCCTCATATAAGGCTAGGGAAGGTGACAGGTTGTCCCTTCACACTGACCTCTGCTTATATAACTGCTTTCAAAAACTTAAAGAAGTTTCACTCATTTGTATCTGCTTCTTACCTTATACCAGCATTAACGTTTGTATTTCCTGAAAATTCACTATGCTTGAGTAACTCGACTGAATTTTTAACAGACTTAACCTCCAGGAGTACCAATTTCTGAAGAACTAAATTCAGGATGCTACAACTTGCAGAGTCTTGTGTGGGTTTTTTGTTTATTTTTTTTTAACCCAGAAATTGTTTTCTTAAGAGTTTTAAGTCATACATACACAGGGTTTTTTAAAAATGTTTGTATTTAATCTATAGGTTTAAATGTTAAGTTCTTCATTAGTTACTTTCTTCTGTTTCTTTTCAGGATATGCAGGTAACAGGAGTAGAAGATGATAGTAGGGCTCTGAACATAATAATTCATAAACCTGCTTCTAGTCCTCATTCTAAGCCCTTCCCTATCCTTCAAGCTACATTTATTTTTTCTGATCACATTCGCTGTATTATTGCAAAACAGCGTCTTGCTAAAGGTCGTATCCAAGCTCGGCGTATGAAAATGCAGAGAATAGCAGGTTAGTTATTTTCAAATGGTTCTGAGGCAAGTCATATGTCATAGCCAATCACACTGTAATGCAAGATTGTGTTACAAAAACTTCAGAAGTAATGTGCCACAGAAGAATTTAAAACAGATTCAAGTTTCCAAGCAATAGCTTTTATTGGAGTAAAATTTATATTTTGATATATCAGTGACGCACACCTCAAAGAAAAGATGAAAAAGGAAGAGTCGCATACCATGGTGTTATAATGCTTAATGCTTGGACATGATGGTGATGAGCAGTCTGAAAAGTTAAATAGAGTATCAGCAGCTAGATTTCTCAGTGTTTGGGGGCAAAGCATGTTAAGAGACGAAGGAAAGAGTTAATTTGAGTAAATAAAACAGTGGTTAAAATATTACTTAAATGAGTGAAAAATAAGTTGAAGCTTAGCAATAAGCTGAATGAATGGGTGAGTACTGCAAAGGCAGCATGGAAATATAAAGAGGAAAGTAGGTGGGCAAGTGAAAAAGAATAACTCTTTCAGTTACTTGGATTGTCCAAGAGCGATAATTAACTAATCAGAATTGTGAGAAAGTTATAGCTGCTATTAATTTTAATGAGCTGGCCAGAGAATTATTCTGATTGTAGATGATTTCAGATTATTTTAGTGTATTATGGTTCTGTAAGAAGCTAAATGACAACAGTTTTATGCTCTGAGCTTACAAAATAGATATGTCTTATTTTTATGTCTTGCTTCACTTTAAAAAATCTTAAAGCAAGTTTGAAGTTAATGCAGGTCTGTTTTGATATAAAATAAATAGAATGGTAGTGCAAAGACAGCTCTTTGCTGGTGAAAAGCAGGTAGTCTCTTTAAATGACTTTCTGCAGTGTTCAGTTATAACTAATGAATGACTTGACTTGTACAGGGAAGGACAGGTTTATTTTTTTAAATAGTTCCTATTATGACTGTGTAATGCAGAGAGCTTACTGTAACCCCTTTTTCTCCTGCACTGTATTCTGGGAGTTCCTCAGTGTGTATGTGGTAGGACAGAGATGGTGGGAAAGATTGCCAGAAATGTCCCCCTTCTTTTCCAATGTAGTTGTAACAGTAAGAAGTAAATGCAAGCATGCACTTTTAAACAGTCTGGTATAGTGTTAAGATCCTGGGCAAACTGTGAATTTTATTTTCACCTACTCTTCCTCTTACATATTTTTGAGTAACAAAAGTTATCAATTGTGATTAAACATAGCTCTCCTAGATCTTCCTGTTCAGCCTTCAACTGAAGTTATGGGTTTTGGACACAGCTCTGCAGCTACATCACAACACCTTCCGTTTAGATTTTATGATCAGTCAAGACGTGGTAGCAGTGATCCTACAGTGCAACGGTCTGTTTTTGCTTCCGTTGACAAAGTTCCAGGTAAGATGGCACTCATTATCAAGCAATTTTGGTCTGTTTCAAATAGATTAAAAAAAGGAGCATACCTTGAAAGTCCTAAGTAGATTCCTTTTAAAGTTTCATGCTTGCTATACACTATCAAAAAATGAAACCAACTTATTTGCATGTTTAATAGAAACAGGCTTTTCTCTGAAGCTTAGCAAATGTCTTTTAAATGACATATTAGTTGTAATTTAGGTGTCTTTTTACAGCATCAATACTTATTAAAAAAAAAAAGTGTAAGATTAGCAACTTGAAAGTTAAGAAATGCTCTAACAGCTCCCCATCAAATAGTGGTTATTTTGCAACCAGTGCAAGACTATTAGCACAGCAAGGTGTGGTAATTCATGTTCTTGGGAAAAGTTCTGCCTTACAGATGAGAATGCAGGCATGTTTGTAATTCTTGCTTACTTGGGGTGCAAGTTTACCTTATGAATTTAATTTATTTTCTCATAATGCATATAACTATCAAAAGGTTGTTGGGTCCAGTATTAAAATGATTTTTTTCCAAATTCTTGATGAGTGTAGATTACTTATGAAATAGAAAAGTAGTCATAGTTTACTACTCCTAATCTGAGTACTAGGACTGAGAACAGACCTGTTTTACTGTCTAAATGTTAAGTGTGGTTCAACCTTTGAATTCTCTGATAGATTTTATTGGGGGAGGTTCTCTGCCTTGGCAGAAAGCTTCCTGAGTCCTTACAGCAATATTCTGTGTAGTTGGTTGATAAATGTGATGACTTTTTCTGCACCTGTGATGTGCAAAACTTTAGAGATGCCACCTGTATTTTAAAAGAAAATCCCATGGCTCTGTAGAAGGTGCTTCCACTCACAAAACTTGATGTCCGCAGTCATATAAGCATTGGGATCTCTGCAGAGAAGCCTGAAGGAATCAGAGGGTGTATGTAGGAGAGGTCATACTTTTAATCAGCTTGAGTTCAATATAAGTGTCCAATATAATATTTTGAATAGAAACAAGTAATGATGATAACTACAGCTATCTAGATTAATGTAAATTCAGTGGTTCCTTCTCTTATGTTCTGTTGTTTAGAGCATTGAACCTTGAGTTCATAAAGTTCGTTTAACAGGTCAGACCGTTAGCAATAGCTGATGTAGCATCTAGTGAACATAAACAAATCAAAATGTTTATCTTGCATTTTCAATTTATTCAATTTCATTGAGCTGTTGAGAATTGTTAATAATATTGAGATTAATTTTTTTGCATACTGCACTTAAAGCAAATTTTGTGGCTTACATCTGCAAAAGCTGAACTGTAACATTTGTGTAAACAATGAAAAGTTTACATGTGATTTGTTTCTGAACACCCAATTCCAGGATGAGGCTTATGGAAAAATTTACTCATAGCACAAGTAATACCAGGGTGTGTATTCCAGGTGTGTTGTGAGAAATATATCCATGGCAGTTTCTCCAAATACACTGGAAGTGTCTTAATACTTTGCCATCCTTTACAAATTGAGTTGGAATATGAATCATGTTGCACACATTCAGTATGCAACACATCAGTCAGTTGTGCATAGTTCCTCCTTTGAAGAAGTTATGATCATCATCTCACCAGTGCGTAAAAATAGCTGGGATACTGAGCACTAACAAGACAGAAAAGGCCCATGACTCCTCCTAAGACACGAGCTTTGAACTAGGATTAGAGGGCTAATTCTAAGTTGATGCTTTCTTTCTTTCAGCTCCTTATTTCCTGTTTCAAAAACTGACCTCTCTGTAGAGTTTTTCTTCCAAATAATGAAATTTTCTTCTTCTGGGTTCAGTCATTTTAAAGTTGAATCTCATACTGCTTGAAATTACTTAATTTTGCTGTATTAGTGCAAAAAGATGCACTCTTGTTACTACTAGCTGCCAATCATTGTACAAAACTCAGTATTTCTCTTTAAGTGCAATTCACAGATTAAAAAGAGGGGAGGTGAAACATAATACAGGCACTCTTATTAGCAAGCAGGTGTTCTACTGTGTTGTGCCTAAATGAGAGCTATATTTTGCCAGAGTCCTGCATGTGGAGAACAGAAATCATAAAAGCTTTCACATTCCCAGTCAGGTTTTTCAAAAAACAAGTTTATATTGTATCACGGAAATATATTTCCTTACTGCTTTTGACATAAGACTTCCACGGAAAAGGTGTGGTTGAAAAGATGCCAGCATTCTGGATCTTGCTTGCTGTTTCAGAATCAGCCTTCTCTAAGAGTACACTCTTGGTCGTAGCAAGTGACTTCATCTACGAATTTTATTTACTTATTTATTTATTGGCACATGGTAGCTAGTTCAAACAGTGGGATACTTGCTTTGAACTCGAGGAACTGGAGTCTTTCACTGTGTACACTTACAAGCCTGGAGAAAAAGCCTTTGAAGCTCTTATTTGATATCAAATATGAGAAATTAGACACAGTATGTGTCTTTCAAATGTACACCCAATATGTGTATTTCAAATGCTAGGTTTTTCAAATGCTGCTGGTGGTAGCCAGTAATAAGATAAGAAATGTATTAATATTTCTTTCACATCTGATTACAAAATAGCCTGAAAAGGCTTGTTCCTTCTCCCATTATCTTCAGTGAACAGTACAAGAGGATTCCTAGTTTCCACTGACTTTCATAGACATCTTTGTGCTTATTTGTGATTTTTAGTTTAATAGAAACTTTAGGGGGCTTTTTTCAAAAATTATTGAACAACTTGCAGTTAAATCACTGTTTTCATGTATTTGTTTCTTAACAACTCCTATTGTTTAAAAGAGTTATGCAAAGCTCATACTATGTGGAAAAAGCCAATAATAGCAAAATGTTAAGTTGACTGTAGTTATAAGAAAGGAGTTACTTTTTCTTTCAGTGGTGGTGGTTTTTATTGAATTAAAGGAGAGTTAGCAATACCGGTAGAAGGTTAAATATTTCTTTAGTAGGACAGTGTTAGCTGTTTCAGTGCTGTATGTCCAAAGTGTTTTTCCGACGTTATAAAACAATGACAAACTGTTTCAGCTCTCCTGAAAATTTCATTGCATACAGAGAATTTTAGTGCAGCTTCTGAAACACTAGTCCCACTTCTCAATGAATTTAAAATTTGCAAGAACACTCATGTAAGTCTGCTCCAGTTCACATTTCCTACCTGTGTCATACTACACATACATTAAAGATCTGCTTATTTTGCTGTGGAGTATGCAGTTACCTCATAGTAATCAAACTGTCTTTCACTTAACTTTGGCCCACAACACAAAGATAAAATCTGCCTTAAAGGTGCTTCTTGAGGTTTTGAGGGGGAGGGTTGCAGTAGCTTAAAAACAGGTTTTATTCAAGATACATTAAAGGTGGCAAGACTATAACAGACCATGCTTCAGAACGTCACTGTTATGACTATCTCTATGAAGTATGTATTATGCAGATACGGTGAGAGCTTGTACCCATTACTGATGACTGGCCTGATGACCTGGGTAATTCTTACCAGAGAAGAACAGAAGCAAAGTCATTCGCTGGAAAAGTTCTGTCATTGCAAAGTCATGACCGTGACCCTTGCCAGAATGTTACAGAACTTGGGGATTGTTTTGCTGACTGAGCTGTTCACCATCTTATGTTAGTTGTGTATTCATGTGATGCTTGCGAAGCATTTTTTTTGTGCAAGTAAAGGATCATATTTTTTTTCCAAATAAACCAGATGAACTGATTTGGCAGACATCAAGCGAAGAGAGGTCTTGCATTTAGAAAACAAAAAACAAACAAACAAAAAAACCCCAAAACCACACTTGCACTCCAAGCAAATTCAAATATGAATTTCAAATACCAGCTGTATGCTGAGATTATATGCTCAGTGTGTTTTAAGAGAAATCTTAAATATTTCCTGCAAAATATACCTTTGCATATTTTAACAACTGTAGTCGCTTTCCTACTGAGAATGTGTCTTTAAAAAACAAAATAAATCAATGGATTGCTTTTATTGTTTTCTCCATTGTTCATACCTTAGCATATGACGTTTATCACAAGATTTTGGGAATAATGTTGAGTAAAACTTCTTGTTAATGTTAGCCATTGCAAGCAAAGTATAGACATCTTTTAAAATCTGGAAGGGAAAAAAAAAAGTGATCTCCTTTTGTAGCTTTATATCCCTTTTAAATAAAAATAGATGAGAATTTTATATAAAGTTAGCATCAGTTCTTGGAAGTAGATCTAGGAAAGCTTTAAACAAAGCCAGAGAATTGTTTAAGCAGTGTGTGAGATTGTTCTGATTTATGCGAAGAAAATTTCTTTAGTTTTGTTAAATATTATGCATTCTAAAAATGAAGTGCCCTTCTTTGGCAGGTCAGCACAGGTGAGCATAAAATCATGGATTTTTTTTAAGGAATAGGATGAATGCATTGTTCAAATGTGTATAACCTTTAATTTAACTGCCATCTCCATTCATGTTAAGCAAACAAATCCCTTGGGCCAAAGTACTAATGAGGGCCTTGACATCCAGAGGTGACGAGCATCTGCACTTGTTACTAATTTGATGAGGTCAGGTTGCTCAGCATATCTGTGTGTCATGTACAAGTTGTCTTGAAGCTCTATGGTGGGACTCCGATCAACCCTTTCACATTTGTCATCAATCACAGCTACCATAGGAACATCAGATTCGGGGCAGTTTACTTACCAACTTCTGTCTTGGATTTGGAATGCTCCTAGTTTTCAAATAAATGAAAACATTTCAGAAGAATTTTCAGTCAGCATTTAATTTATTTTAAATGTGTTCATTAGGAAAAAATGTTGTGTTGCTTTCTGTCAGCTTGCGGTGAATTTGGTCCAGTGCATCTAGGCAGGTGATTCTTTAAAAGTGAGATATTTTAAGCTTGATTTAGTTAACTAAACACGTTAATTATACATGCTCTGAGAGGTACAAAACATCTGTATGGGGCTGGCAGATATCTGACAGGACCCTTTGAGAGGGAGCCTGTGCCCTTCTGGAGGAACAGCTGGAAGCACAGTAGGTTGCTGCAGAAAATCTCCGATGGCACTAGCTTCCGTCTATATAGGCAACTGAATTAAGCCCTTGGTTTCAGCAAAGGAAAGCCGGGTGATGACAGTGAGCAAAAGGGAGTGTGGAGGAGTCCGGTGCGGGAAGTGTGAGGCAGTTAGCATCCCTTGCTTCATGATTGTAGGACGCAGTTGCTTATGTAGCCTGTAAGTGCATTTAAAACATTTCTTGATTCCTTTCTTTTGCTGAAGAATGATGGAGGACATCTACTAACTCGTCACATCAGTAATCACTTTGGACATTTTACTTTAATGTTCCTTGATTAACTACTTTAAGCATATAAAAAGACTGACAAATTTGGACAGCTTTGGACAAAATATCCTAGCTGTGTTCACAAGGTATTGGCAAAAATATAATTTGAGCAAATGCTCAAACTACAGGAATCACTGACAACTTAAATAAGCAGTGCTATGCTTACATTCAATTCAAATTAATCTGGTAGTGTTTTGAGGATGGAGTGCAAGTGTAATCTTCTCATACTCGTCACGTAATATTTGTGACTATTCTCTCACATATTTTAGCCTTAGCAACTCTAAAGATAATCCACAAAAACAGAGTGGAAATATAGCCTTGAGGAGGACCTGATGGCGGTGCCCTTGGAAGCAGGTTTGTCTTTGGTTTGGTTTCTGGTGCCTTCGTATGTCACATGGGGAAACGAGCAAGCTATATTTCTGTTGATTCAACCTTTCTGATCACTGAAGAATGAAATTTACTGAGACACCTGAGCCACTAAATAAGGTAGTAACCGAGATGGGGGGAAATGTTTGCTTCTGATAAATACTTTGTTAGAGCCGAGTTTGGCTGCTGGCAACACAATTACAAGAGTCTTGTGCAGGTTGTCTCCTACTTTCAGGCATGCAATTTAGTAGCACTAGCAACTTCCAATGACATTTAAAGGAGATCATATTTACTGGCTTTAGGATAAAAGGGTGGTAAGCAATATATTAGGGGGCATGAATATAACAGAAGCTAAAGAAAGGATACTTGGACATGGGCAGTCTGAACCACTGCTGTTTATAGATGATATAGCTCAGAGCAGATAAGTATATAGTATAATTGTAGATAATACAATAGAGGAGAATTTTTAAGCCCAGCAAGCTTTCATATCTCTTCCTCCTTTTTTTTTGGGGGGGGGGGGAGGGGGTGTCCCGTTCTCTCCCCCCACCCCCCCCTCCCTCCCATTGACATGCAGTGTGCCAGTTTGTTAGTGCTGGGTGCATACCCCCTCTACCTGATTTTAAATGAAGGTGTTGCTTGGTATTATGCAACAATTCCCCTAATGCCAACTCCAAATCTAAAAGAATGATGAATGCCTTGTGAACAGTGCATTTATAGAGTCTTTTAGTCTTTTCAGTCTTACAGTCTTTTTTGTTCTGTTTGTTTCCTGTACCTTATGCAAGGAGCTTTTACTTTGTACCTTTCCAGAAACTATTATTTTGATTCTGGTTTGGCCTCAGAATTGTGGCTTTCAGGAAGCAATTCATGTGAAATGCGGGGCAGATAAAAATGCTTTCAGCACTCGCAGAACTCCACAAAAGAACAACTTTGAAAGCTGAGACAGCAGGATTAAAAAGCTGCTTTCACAAGCAAGGTCTTTATCCATTCAGAAGTTACAAATATGGGAACGAGTGTGGTATGCTTACTTAAAGTAATAATTTTCTTTGCTTTCTCCCTACTACTTTGTGATCATTCCATGACTAACTGTGGTTATCTAATAAGCAACAAAATTATTGTTTCACCATATATACACACGAGCGTGTACACACACACACACACACACACACACACACACACACACAAAACAATAGTGATTTTGGTAACAAATGACACACTGCCAATCATTGCTGGTATTGATGGTATGTGGGCTTCAGTTCATTTAGTAAAACACTTGCAACAAATAGGGATCTCTCCCACCACCACTCCTGGATCTCAATTCTCAATTTGCCTCTAAAATCTCAAATCTTACTTTTTGTAAGGTGTATGACTGCTTAGAATGAGGATTTCCCAAAGACAGAGAATATTCTTCTGAAGAGAAATTGAGTATCAACCCAGAGGACTGAATTCCTCTAGTGCTAAGAATTCACTGGATTCTTAGATTCTCAACATGCAACTCTGAATAGTTTTCATGGTGGTCAGAAACTGCTGCCAGTTTTGTGGGTAGTCACCTGGAGAGCTAGAGCTTGCTTTATGGAATGACTGAGCTCGGTCATCTTCAAGTAAAATCAGTGAAAGTTTTGAACATATTGAACACTATAAAAATGTCCAGCCTTCCTTGTCTTAAACTGGTATCCAAAATCAGACTGCTTTGAGCTTAACGCTTTCCCTTAGCGCCAAAGTGATAAGGGCGTGCAAGTCTGTTGTTTCTGTCTTCAGCTGCAAAGCTGATTTAAGTTTAATCTCACCTGTCCTCCACTGCAGCCAGTCATTCAAATGTTGCTCACTAACCCATCAGTTCTTTTGGTGCAAATGGTTGAGGCTGGATTTCAATTACTGACATGAACAGCCTTAAAATAAACTGTGTTTATTTCTTGCTTAAATTTTCATGGAGATATGCTTAACAAAACATCTCTATATGTAGTTCAGCTAATTAAACTGAAGGGGAGAAGGGTGAGAAATACTTAAGCTGGATGGACCGCTGAAGGAAACATACTGTTTAACTACACCTTTAATCTTGTCTTCTGGGCAGTTATGATGGTAGACATAAGATTTAGGGCCACATGTTCAGGCATGAGTCTCTTCTGAATGTTTATTCATTCTAAGTTTTGGTCATCTTGTGTAGTGAATGAGGACAGTGCCTCTGGAAAACGGTAGCCTTGTATTTCAAATAGTAATGGACAGACATGCGTTTGGAGGGTGGTACATGCTCGTGGCTGGACACTGTTCAGGGAATTTCTGTATCCAGTCTTGTAGAATACAATTCTATGTGCTATTTTAGCTTATACAGTTACTGCAATCTTAAATATGTGTTTATATTTAGAGAGCATTAGAAAACACATGGAGCCTTTATAAACTTGTCTTTAAAAAAAAAAAAAAAAAAGCTTTCCTAGGAAGCTGTTAAATCTAACTGCTTCTGCCATTGCCTCTTGAACCACAGCTTAAAGAGCTTTTTAATGTCATTTTTGTACAGAAATGGAAAAAAGAATGGATAACTAGATTCTCTTTTATCAAGGGCTTTTTTTTTTTCTGTACTGCGTTTTCTGTGACTGAACTTTTTATTGCCTCACAGAATCACACAGAATCACACAGAATCACTGAGGTTGGAAGGGACCTCTGGAGATCATCTAGTCCAACCCCCCTGCTCCACCAGGGTCACCTAGAGCACATTGCACAGGATTGCATCCAGGCGGCTTTTGAATATCTCCAGAGAAGGAGACTCCACCACCTCTCGGGGCAACCTGTTCCAGTGCTCTGTCACCCTCACAGTGAAAAAGTTTTTCCTCATGTTAAGATGGAAGTGTCTGTGTTTCAGTTTGTGCCCGTTGCCTCGCGTCCTGTCGCTCGGCATCACTGAAAAGAGTCTGGCCCCATCCTCTCGACACCCTCCCTGAAGATACTTGTACACGTTGATAAGATCTCCTCTCAGCCTTCTCTTCTCCAGGCTAAACAGGCCAAGCTCTCTCAGCCTTTCCTCATAAGAGAGATGCTCCAGTCCCCTAATCATCTTTGTGGCCCTTCGCTGGACTTGCTCCAGTAGTGCCACATCCCTCTTGTACTGGGGAGCCCAGAACTGGACGCAGTACTCCAGATGTGGCCTCACCAGGGCTGAGTAGAGGGGGAGAATCACTTCCCTCGACCTCTCTGAAGTACAAATTTATTCTACTTCCCAAGTTAATTATAGGTTTGGAAAGTGCTAAATTTTCAGCCAGGATGAGAGTTACCTGTGGCTGCACAGATAATATTAGTTGAAGGATCTGTGCATGTGGTGGTCAAAAAAAAGTTTAATTATTTCTGTTCAGCAAACTTTCTCATCCTAATGCACTGGGGCTGTTTCTAGAAAGATAGTCTTAGACCTGGTAGTGTGTCGAGTAATGTGTCTTGCTTTGGATGAGGGGCATAATACCGGAAAGAAGAAAACAAGACTTTTTCTTCTTCAAGGTTATAGAGTTTGTATGTCTATAGAGAATTGTCTGAGTGATGCTGTACTGTAAACATTTGAAGGAAACTTAACACCTTAGGGAGATGAGTTAAGACTCAGATGTAGAGTTCAGTTATATTTATTAATGTTGCTGCTCTAGTTTGATCTATCAGAGGTTCCAGTGGTAATGAAGATGCTGTGGTGTGAAAGCTGGCTGTGCTGTTAGCAGTGGTTTCCAGACAGTTTGCATGGGTTTTTTTTGTTTTGTTTTGTTTAGACTACTAAGATTAAAAAATAATTAGAGCTAAATATAACTTAACTTCAGCTTCTATATTACATATTCTGTGTAGAGCTGCTCACTTACTGATATGTGGGGAGGACTTGAAGCAGCAGTTCAGTCTTCTGTAAAACACAACTGTTTCATGGGAGGAAGGGAGAGAAAATACGTTAAAATCATTTGCAAGGCAATGCTTCGGTGTAAGGGCCTGGCAGGTGGGCAGTGTTCTGCAGAACCTCTAGGTAGGCAGTCTTGCTGAATCGGGCAAGCTCTTCCTGAGAATTAAGTACAGGAGGCCTTGTCTACTTTCTCTGCTCTTTTGGTAAGGATGGAAGATTTCTTCTCCCTTGAAATAGCGGTGCAAACCTTCTGCGGATATAGAATGCTTTCGATCGATACAACTTTGTCAATACTGAAAGGGAAACAAAATATATTGATGTAAGCACTTCTATACCAATGGTTTTAGTAACTGTTCCAAAAACAAGTTTCATTCATTCTAACGGATGGCTTTGCCTCACCTGTGTGGGCACAAGTCCTTTGATTATTCCTTGTTTCCGTCATAATTGGTGTTCAAAAATGTGAAGTATGTATGATAAGTGTAATATACACTTACTGTATTAAAAATACACTTACCAGTGGCCCTGAGTGTAAAGAGGTCCTTGAAGTTTGAGGTATTTTATATTTTTGGTAAATGTTTTGCAGGCTATCAAGTGTCATTGCATATAGCCTCAGTTTAACTTAATTCATCTAAATGATTGTAAAAGATCAGTTTGGTAAGCAGCTAACTATTCCATAAGCATAAATAAATAAATGTGTTTTATTTCAGAAACCAAACTGTTTTGTTTTTACCTAAAGTAGATGTCCTCTGCCATGTTTATCATGTAATTCTTTCAAGTGGTGTTTATCTTGGACTTAATGAATTGTGACTTAAAATACATATGATCCAAGTACTACAGCAGTTTAGACAGTGTGTTTCTGCAAGTGCTTGGGTCCAGTTCTTGAATTCTTGAACCATGGGTGGTACAGGATAAGAGGTGGGACCACAGATGAAATCAAATTATTAACAGAACTGATATTGGCTAGCTTTCTTCTTCATGTCTTCCTTTCTTTAGCCTCCCTGGCTGCTTTTCTTTGTAATGCATCCTGTCAGCCCTGTTGTTTAACAGCACTGCTGTTAAAAGCACTTTCCTGACTTGTAATTCTGTTTAAAGCTTTCATGTGCTGCTTCTAACAACCACATTTAAGCTGAGTTTTGACTGGGTGCTTGCTGTAGGGCACCTGAAAATTCCCCATATGGGAGTTTTTCTAAAATAGATGAATCATCCATCCAGTGCCCTGAGAGACTTCTCTATAAAAGAATAAACTATTGTGTGATGCATTTGCTTTCGCGCATACCTGATTGTCAGATACTTTACGCTTTAATACTTGCTATGTAGTAAAGACAGCAAGTGTTATATTGTTAGGTGTTTCATACTGTACATGTCATGGCTATTTTGAGTAATTCAGGGGATGCCAATAAAAAGTAAACTTCTTGCATTAATGCTTCCTGTGGGAGAGTGAGGAGTGTGGCAGAAGCAGCCAACAGTGGTATATGTCACCTGACTCACGTTGAAGATATTTTTCTTGCTGTAAGAGGTACTTCTACTTCTGAAGAGCTGCTGGCTAACAAAATCTGCAGCAATGAGTAAAAGCTTCCAAGTTTTTGGAGAAATGTCTGTCAAAAGAAAGCCTTACTAAGAAAATCAAGGAATTGCTATAGGCACGTTGTTGCAAGGAAAGTTGCAAAGTGAACCATGGGAAGTATGTAATCTTCAAAGGAAAGATTCAGGAAAGTGTGAACAACACAGTACTACTTGTTTTTGCTGGAATTGTGTGACAAAGGCAGTTTATGAAATTTGCTTTCAGAGCATATTGTAAATTATAGCAGGTAATTTCATAGTATTCTCACATGCTAGACGTTCAAAACTGTGAGCCTTTTGGTTTTTTTTTTTTTTTAACATTGATGCAGCTCAAGACCCTTACTTCTGTAATGACAAAACTATAAAAACTCTTAAAAATTCATCTGAAAAAAACAGAGCAAAGAAGAAAAGAATAACAGTGATTGAAAGAAACAATAAGGGGCAACTTTCTAATTTCATCTCATGGGAGATACTCTGACTTGTTCAAACAGTCTATTCACTAGTGAGTTAGCAGGTCATCCCAAACCAGTGATTCACATAAAGTGCATGAAAAGAATTTCTGAAGTTTTTCAGAACTGGAGTATTTTCACTACAAGTCTTGGTATTCCTCAGCAGGATTTTATGCCAAAGGACATTTGCTGTTGAGCCTTGGCCCTTTATACTGTCACTGATCAACTTTTCTCTGGAAAGCCATCGGCAGAGGGTTTATACAAGCATTAAGTGCTCTGACTTCCTTGATTCTGAGACTGCTGAAAGCCGCAGCAGGCTTACTTGCCTCAGTCCCAGTGATAAACTCCTCTGTTGTTAAATGAGAATATAATCTTCAAGGAAGTCTTTGCAATCAGTCTAAAATTCAAGATGTTTGAAACAACAAACAAAAGTATATTTGTCAACTGACTTCTTAAGGGGAAAAAAAATTGTTAAAATAACATGCTTTTGGGGGGGGGGTGTCCTTCTTTGGCTGGTAATCCCCATCTTTCACCTTCTCTCCACAAATGACTACTTTCTCCAAGACCAGTATTTTAAAGTGTTCTAACAGTCTTCCAAAGACACTCCTGTGTTTCTGTTTATGTTGAGGTGAAATCACAGTCAAATGTATGCCTTCAGTATTTATCATCTGTAAATATCTGAAATTTATTAGTGTTATATTTAGTTTGAAATTGTCACAAGTGAATCGTCAATCAGACTCATTGCCTGAGTACAGTAATATCTCCATGCAAGTTACAAGATCTTTTTTGCTACAGATACTAATTGTCTTTGGAGCAGCCAAATTTAGATAGCTCCAAGTATTGGTGGATACTGTTTAGTTGTCTTCATGTGTTAAGGTCTGTATCGGTTTCAGTAATCCGTTAGGTTCTCCCTATGGAAACAGGTAGCACCATGGATAAATGTTTCTTGAACACTGATTTTTGGAAAGGACTCTAAGAGTAGAGAAGTCCATTAAAGTTATGTTCTGTGATCCGGCAAAACTGGCCCTGTTTGTTCTGCTGAATTATTGATGCTTGGCTAATGACATCTGCTTGGGTTGTCTAAACAGTCTCCTAGTAAGTTAGGGAAAAATTTGTTTGGAATAAATATGACAGAGTATTTTGGCCAGTGGTTGACTGGTAATAGCAGATATGAATAATGATTTCAAGGTGAAGGAAATTGGTAATACCATCAGACTATACAGGAATGGTAGCACACACTATTTATTGGATTCTTTTCACTTATGAAATTATAGTGACTATTGAGTTGAAACATGTATTAGCTCATTTTCTTTTACAAATACTGAATGCCACTGTAGTCATGTTGAAATCTGATACAGGAGCCTTTTGAAAATGAGTGGGAAACAGATTATTTAATAACCTAAATTACCATGTGCCTTGAAAAAAAGAAGGAAAAAAAAAAGCCATAACTGCTCTGAGTTGCAGATTCCAAGTAAGTTATTAACCTCAGTGGGCTAATAATAGTGATTAGATACTTCATATTCTGTAAGAAAAAGTATGAGAGCTGAGCAAAATCACAGTCATTCTTTTATGTTTTACTGTAGCTTTAGCTAATGCTCGGTTAAAAAAGATATAATGGCGTTATAATGATTGTGTTTAACATTTTCAATGAATTTTTGTAAGCTTGTGATAGATGAGTTTTATCAGCAACCTATAAATTAGAACCTGCTGTGTATTTCCTCTATGATAGAAGTAAGTGACAAATAAGAATTGGAGAAACAAGTGACTATTTTCACTCCCCTCTGATTAACCCTGGTTGGTCTGTTTCAAGATAGAGTATCGGTGTTCATTTCCATAGCGAGAAAATGTAATCTGCTCCCCAGAGGACATAGCTGGGTCGAATGCTGAGAGCTGATCTCTTGCAAGAGGTCAAAATGAATTTTAAAGCTAGAAATAATTGTTTATAAATCTTATTTAAGTATGAGTACCAAACTCCAATAGACAATGTTACGAGTTAATTTGGAGAAACTGTTCTTGTAGTCTGTTATCACTTAACCACAGTTTAGGGCAGCAGGTATTTAAAATATAGATGTTCATAAATAAAAGCTAGTGATAATGTCAAATAGCAGTTTTGAATGTGGCATCTGCTTTGGACAATGTTACGATAACATTGTCACCCATAGAAGCAAAATATACTAATTGTTTACTGCTACTAAATGTTCAGCAGGTGTCTGCTGTGCTACTGGACTTTAACTAGAGACGCCCTTGTGGCCAGTTGTTTTAGTGGAATACGACTGAATGTTAAGGTGCATTCACCAGTAAACAAAAGAATAAGTTTCAGTTGTCTCTTGGCTCATAGCACATCTTCTGCATGCAGTAGGCTACTTTTCATTATTGTATGCAACCATACATTGAATAACTATTGTTTACTTTCTGATTCAGTATAGTCTTATGTGATGAATGCATGACATAAGATGTCAGGTAGTCATGGCTTCTAATATTGGCTCTCATGTTGGCTTGCTGTGAGAACTTGATCAAATCCGTGAAATTAAATATTGCAAAGTACCCCATTCTCAGGTCATCAAGTTCTGAGATGTAGGGTTTGAGAAAGTAGGGATTTAATTTCCTTCATTGCACTCCTTCTCCCTAATCTTAAGCTTCTGATGGGCTGAAGGTCCTGTGCACTTCAGGTCCTCAATACTTTTGGAAATTGCATCTTGAAGGAGTAAGCGCACAAGTTGCTATATGTAGAGGAGGGAAAGAACTAAAGTGAAGAAACTTAAACATGTCAAAGACTGAAGTGAGGGCTGCAGGGGAAGGAGAAAGGAATGCTGAATTGTATCAGAAAAGGAGAAGATGCTACAATCTGAAGAGTATGAGGGAACATTAGAATAGAAGCCAAAAGAACACTTGTTTAAAAAGGGCTATCAGACACTATATTAAATGCTCTCTATTCTAGACCAGAGAACGTTTGACTTATGAGAAGATGGACTAACTCCAATGCCGGCATTGGATTTAATAGATAAAATTTCTTGAAGATGGTATCATTGCACTGAGAAGTGTAGTGCAGGCTTTCCGTCTGAGGTTTTTTGTCTTAACCTTTTCCATTATCACTTCTAGCTCTGTGACCCTTGAATTTATTGAATATGCCAAAAACTGCAGAGAGTTTTGACATTTTCATTGTTTTCCCAAGCTCTGTGTTCTCAAAATGTTTTCCATCTCTTACCCTCTTTTTTCTTGTTCATCGATCAGCAGTTGTAGACAGCATGTTTCAGGAGAGAAAAATTCAGAGTTTCAGGCTTCTGAGATGACAATGAGAGAAGGTACCTCCTCTGAGCTGCTATGTGGAATTGACACCATTTTGATGCAATTATTATCCTTCCTCAGTTTGTTCACCTAAGTGAACTCTTCCAAGCTAATTATTTACTAGTAAATGTCATTGTCCTGTCTTGCAGGATTTGCTGTAGCCCAGTGTATAAATCAGCATAATCCATCACCACTCTCATCACCATCTCCTTCAAGCGGCAGTGGGAGTACAGGGCGCTGTGATTCAGTGACTGCAAGCTCAACTTCCACTCCTTCTGCTGCACAGAGCCCATCAGGTATTAAATCACTGTTTTCAGCCTAGGAACTAAGGGATATACAGTAGTTTATAATAAAATTAACGTACTGAATTATTGGGTTAAATACAGACTAGGACTTCATGTTTTTAGAGCACTTGATCATTTTTCTAAAACAGTTGAAGTAAATTACAGTGCAAATTTTAGTGATCTTTTCAGATTTCTGGAACTCTGTATTCAATAAATACTTGACATCTTTCAGTGATGATCTTAAATACTGGTGAAGTAACTTCCTGCTTGTCTCATTTGTCTCCTAGCACATACAACTTAATTTTTTTTTTTTTTAATGGAAGTATTGGTTTGCATAAACTTATAGTAGGAGACTTCACATGAAGCATCTCTTCTGAACTGGGCAGCATTTGCTTTTATGCGTTTGTCTGCTACTTATTTTAAATTAACTATGAGCCAAATATGCAATACTTGAAAACAGTTATTGTTCAGATGCTAATATTGTACAGCTTTTGCCGTAAAACTCTCCTTTGGTAGAACAAAACAGCTGAGGAGGCTGTTGCATTGGTGCAAAGGAAGCTCGCACATAAGCTAACTGACAGTTATAACTTTCATTAGGCTGTGTAGGTATTGGTCAGTATACTTAGTGGATATGTTTATCCTGGGGCTTCTTGTTGCATTAGAACTCCTTCATTCTTCCTTTATGTGTTGTATTAGTAGAGAATCTTATAGCTGTTTGTTCTGAATACCATTTATATGGTAGATGGCCTCAAGTTGGAGGCTGAGCAAGAAATTCTGAAACAGCACATTGAAATGCTTTCATTCTGCAGCAGCCCTGATCTACTTAAAAAAAAAAAAAAAAAAAAAAATCTTAGACTCTTTCAAGCAGTCCCCTCATTTTGGTAGTCACCTTCAGTGTTGATCGGTCTTTGAAATGATCGTTCCAGTTCCCTCTATTATGGCATAGCATTTTGCCTTCAATTGAAAGCCTCATGTAGATAAGTTTAAACTTCTTCTGCAGTCATACCAGGAATGATGCAATCTTTATTATGGTTTTAGTGTTCTCTAAGTCATAAAATGCCTTAGTATCCCTGAACACTATCAGGAGATCAATGTACGCTATATATCTGAAGTGGCTAGCTTTCTTGCAAGAAGTACCACTTACAAGGGTACACAAAGGCTGCCTATCAAGTTTATAAACAGTATGGAAAGCATTTTAGCACCCAAACTCTAGATTAAAAAACATGTTATGATAGACTCACGTGGTCAAAATATTCTTGCAGTGTGTATAATTCTGGACTAAAATTTGTGGGGTTTTTATATGCAATCTATTCAAAACTGTGGAAGGATCTCATTTTATTTTCTTTGTTGATGAGTGATTACTGTTAGTCTTTTGAGAGACTAGACAAATATGTGGAGATTACACAAAGGGAAGAAGTGGTATGATTTGTCAAAAGGCTTACGTACTACTACTATGTCCTCTGTTCTGTTTGAATCCTCAGTGTGATCAAGAAATGAAATACAACTACAAGTTCTTGGCAACAGTGACTAAGAGAAAATTGTGGTAAAAGAGACTTAAATATATATATATATATATATTTTGTTGCTGTAAATAACATGGTAGTTTGCAGAAGTATCAAACAAGACCATACTGCGTGTTTCAGACAGAGATCTTTCCAAGTGCTTGTAGTCTGACTTCTGTGAAAAACTGAGTAGATCCAGAGCAGATAATTCCCCATCTAGCATAACAAGATAGTACATCATAGAAGAATAACCATAGGCTGCAATTACAAAAATAAAATCTACTTATTCAATATACAGGCATTTGTGTAATGTAAAATCCTGTTTATTTTTCCTGCAATTAAAAGAGCCTAGTGAGAGGAGGCTGTTCATTGTTTGAAAAACAAAGATCAGAGGAAGGTTTTGAAAAGTCTGTTTTTTCAGTGTCTGTGCTTTACCAATTAGATTGCATGAAGTGCCCACATTTAGCATGACCTACATTGTGGCTTAATCATAAAGTGTGTTCAAAATGCCACATGTCATGCAGGAAAGAAGAATCTTCTGCTTTTTGCACAGGATCTAGGGACACTGGTAGGGTGTGATTTAGCAAATCTAGTTGTGATGACCCAAGAAGTCTGCATCCTGTTGCTTTGGGGATAGTGACCTTCAACAAAGTCAGTGGAAACAAACAGGAGAATCTGCTTCAACTATGGCAGTGCCAAGTCAGCAGCTTGCATTAAACTACTGCAGGGATAAATTTTGAGGTAAACTCCTGGATTTTGTTCCAGTGTTCTACTCTGAGGGCACTGATCTCAGAGGAAGACAGTGACTCTATGTGCACGAGCAGTGCAATGGGAAAACAAACAGTTGGTGCAGAGGCTCGCACACTTGTCCAGCATGTGGTTTGGGGATTTTGATTTGGACTAGATTTAGTCTGACCTCCTGGATCAAGCATCCCTGCCATGTATATGGTTCAGAGTTGTCCAAAAGATCACTTACTGGTTCAGACCTATGTTTCTGTTAACATTTGAAGTGTATTTTGTGCACACTTGCTGCATACCTTATGGTTTAGTTTCCTTGTGAAGGAAACTCGTTCATGCGCATGCAAACTGTTCTTCAAACTAGACTAAAGCATTACGTGTGCATAATTCTACAAAACTGTGCAACTGGTCTGAACCAAAATGTTAACGTCCTTGCAGCCAATAATGGACAGGTAATGTTCTAAATACTTACAGTTGAGTAGCCAATGGTGTCTCAAGGTCCTTCGACTAGAGAGGATTCTGAAATCCCTTAGGTTCTGGAGCTGAGTCTTTTTCGGGAAGGGTCATCTCCACCCCAGATGGTTTTGTCTACAGTGTCAGAGCAATTCTGTAATCTGTATTTCTGGGAGCAGTTTTTCTGCCTTAACTGATTTGATCAGTTTATTGCAAGTTGGTAATGAATGTTCTCTTTTTTATAGTATTTATACATAATTGTGATCTATACTGGAAGCTGCTGCCAGAAGCATGACAGTGAAAGAGACAATCTGGTTGCCTTATCCAGATGGCTGTTCTGTAGGCTTGGGCATGAACAGAAATACGCTGCTGAAATAAGTGATAGTGTCTTGACCACTATCTTTCTTACCTTATCAGCTCCTATAGCCCACTCAACGAGCTACTAGAACAGCTCTGCTGGTATTTGTCCTCTTCAGTGTAAAACTAAGCGATTTTCACTTAACTTGAAGATTATTGAAACTAAGTTGCCTTACTCTGCTGTGAAGTAGAGGAGGAGGCTTGCATGATATGAAGCGGCGTGAAAGATTGTCACCCCTTCAAAGCGAGAAGTAACAAGTAGCTGGTGGACAGCAAGCAGAGTTACCAAGATCTGCTTTGTGCCCCAGGGTAGCGCTTGAATGCTGCCACCGATCAGTCACATTCAAGTCTCCCTTCTCATTTCCCATCCCATTTTAAACATACACATGTGTGCGTGCATGTGTGCAAACATATTCATGTGAGCACACGTACATGCTCCCTGTCCCTCCTTCCCTCCTACCCTGTTTTTTCTGCCAGCTGATCAGATTTTTGACCATGACCAAGAACATGGTGAGAATCTGCTAGGTTGCCCAGGAAGTTCAGTTAAAGAAGGCCAGCCAAGAAAAAGGGGAGATGGGTATATGGACTTCAAGGAAACTACTCCAACTACCTTCCCTAAGAGCAACATCTTAAACCATGACAGCTGTTTCTACAGTAAACTTGTGATTAGGCTGTCCTAGACTACTAGCTCTTGAGAGATGCAAACTGTACAAAGTTTGATACATTTGAGATGGCACTTCTAATCTTTGTAGGGTTTGGAACATAATACATTGATGTTTACATAGAGCAGTGATAGATGAGATTGAAATACAGAAAAGTTGCATATTAATATAGAAAAAACAATGTTCCAAGGTAATGCATATATCAACAGTTAAATATTAAAAGAGTTTTTTGCAAAATGTATTGCAGGAAAAAAATTAACTTTCATTTTGTATTCAAAATACTTAACTTGCTATCACTCCTACCTGCATAAAGCAACGTCATAGTATCTTACTTAATGTGAGGAGAGAGGTTAACTAAACTTACATAAAATCATCTGAATGTTATGCATATTTCAGTCACTGTAAGAGAACAATAGTTGCATTAACTGCTTTTTAATGAATACATTAAACTTTTCCTGAGTTTACCAACTATCCTACCTGATAACTATCACAACACTTTACGGCATAGGTATTTTAAAGCCTAGCAGCTCCCACATTTACAATATTTGAGGATTAAGTTTAGCCTTTTGCAAGATCTCAGTTCCTTAAAATGGAAAAGGCAGAAGCTGTTCATTAAAGAAAGGAGAATCCCTAGCAAGACATAAAAAGCAGCATCAGGTTCTGAAAACGCTGCTGTCAGGTTGGTTTTTTTATATATATATTTAAAAACTTTAAATGAGCATGTCTGTGTTGCTATGCATAAGATAAAAATGTTCTCTTGCTAGGCAGATCTTAATCATTAAGCTTCTGAGCTTAGAACACAGTCTCTTCTTGGCTGCACTTTACAGAAACTGTACACTTTTGTGAGGTGCTTATTTTTATATATGCCAAGAATTAAGATAAAGAAGCTCTCTTACAGTAAGTTAGCATTCTTCCAGAAGTGTATATGTGTAATTTCATCTATGCTGTATTTTATCACTTTTTAAGTTGTCTAAAGCTCTGAAATGCATTTGGCTCCATTACTTAAGAAAATGTTTACACTGAAGCAATGACTATCGAGGACTTCAGAAGGCATTGATCTTCTATGCCATTTATGCTATATTTCATGCTTTTGGCGGTTGTTGATGGTAAATGGACTAAAATAAGTAGAAAAAGCTATCCCTTGTTGCACAGAATCATTTGGATTCTAGTCTGTAAAATAAAATCTATATATACCAATGAGAGGATGCTTAATCAAGCATGGAGAACCTGTAAGAGCATTGTCTGCCATCTTCTGTTCTATGATGCTAGTAATTTTCTAACTAAGGAAGTAATACTTTTGTTTCTTGAAAGTTTCTTTTCCAGAAACTTTCTATGCACTGAGCTTCATCATCTTAACTGCTGTTATCTTTTTAAAATACTGCATTTGGCTTTATTATAATCCAAATGTAATACTTCAATTTTCTGTCTTAGGGTAGCAGCACTGCATGGTCTGAAGTATTGTCACCTTCTCATTAGTACACTTCTTATTTATTGCCAGTGAGAATCGAATAATGCTATATCACCAGAATCTGTAATAAGATAGCTTCTTTTAATTTTTTTAAGGCATGAGTCATATTGTAATGCAAAGGCCTGCCAGTCCCACCTCAGTGTAACTGCTGTCAGAATTGCATGACTTAGCCCAAAACATATCATGTACATTTCCAGATAGGTAAGCAAAAAATAACTTCAGTTAAATTCACTTTTTTCTAAAGAATGAATACTTCCATCTTCAGAAGTATTTACCAAACTGACAAAACTCTTGGTGTAATGTTAAATTGTATTCAAGATATCAGCAGTTATGGATGTGTCCTTGTCACTTATTCTTGTTGCTACTCTAACATTTATCCTTTGTCTTCATTCCAGTTTCCCTTCCTTGTTTCATTGTTAAAGCCTTTGTATGATATATCACTGTGTTTTCCTCTAGTAAGATCTGGCAGGAAAGGACGACGGCGGGTGTTTAGTCTGTCGGAGGCTGACAGTCACGGTGGACACTGGGTTTAGGTCTTCAAGCAGCAGCTGCAACCGAAACTCACGCAATATCAATTCAGGCAGGTTCCTCCATAAGATTTCAAAAGCCCACAACAGTTAATAGAACGTGACGATATTTGATTTCCATGCTAACAGCAATGACGGAGATGTAGGGAACTGAAGAAAGTATCTTAAATATTTGACTATGCTGTTATATACTGAGAATCATGCAGCAATATTTAGCTGTTGCTGAAAGTCTTTTACTCACAGTTTCTTCCATGATTCTTTTCTCTCTTGCCAAAAGATGGAAGTCCTGCTTACCAGGAAATGATGTATCAAACCTCCAGCTTCAAAGCAGCTATGTCTTCATTTGCACAGGGGCAGCCATGGCTGTAGTGGAATTTAGCAAGCTCAGGTTCCTAAATGGACAGCAATGCAGGTAGCTGTCTAGCAGCAGGAAATCTATTTACAGCTCTTGTAAAACAGACGTTCAAGCTTGAGTTTCTCCCTGGACTGGGATGACAGAAGCTTGTTTTTCTGTGATAATCAAATTCAGGCAGATGGCTTTATGGACTGTTTAATTGTCTGTCTGAAGCAAAAAGAAAAAAAAAGGGAGGGGGGAAGCAGACAGGAAAAAGATGGAAATAGACTTCAGACTACTTTCTTATTTATAAAACCTCTTTTAACTTGAATCTAACGTATTTCTTTTTTTCACCATCATGGCATGAAAATATTTTATTATGTTAATATTATGTAAACACCCTTTGTCATTTTTATTGATTTGCTTTGCATCTTTTCACTTAATGCTCTGGGGTTTTGGGGGGGGTTGGGAGTTTTTTTGTTTGTTTTCCTTTCATAGTGTATTGCTGTACAGCTTAGGACACTTCTCTGTGTATTATGTTCATTCTTTCCTTGTCCTGTTCTTTTCTACCTTCTTTCCCTAATAATCATCCTTAACTTCTGTTACATGTGATTTGTTTTGGAATTTTTTCTGTAATGATAACCTTGGTAGCATTATAGAAGTGCTGAACTAAATCTAAGGTTGCTGAACACTTCATTTCCCTCTGCATCCAAAGAGAGCTAATACTCTCTTCTTGAGGTTTTTTCAGTGAGGGTACATCTTCTTGCTAATTGTCTATACCAGTTTCGTAGACTACAAGACTTCAGATCATACATAAATATATATTTATGTATTTAGATCTTTTTCTGAATTGAGTCTGAAGTCAAAATGCTTTGAAGTTTTTAGCCTCACAGATTTTCTTATTAACGATTACTGTCCTGAAACCATGTATTCAATTAACTGGGAGCTCTTATGTGTACAATCTTTTTAGATCAAGATGATGATCTGATTTTTCATTGTAATGTCTCTTATATTCCAAATTTTTATGCAAAGATGCTGGATCTCTCCACTCTGTTTTCATTTTAGTTTCCTTGATTCATAGTCTAGGATTACCTGTTTTCTCCCTTAAGCATCTTTATAGCCAAAAGGTATAGGAGATCATCATACTTTAAAACCCATACGTAGGGTTAGTTTACAGTTGCAGTTTTAACCTGAGTACACACGTGAAGTAGCCTAGGGATCTTTGACAGCTTGGTCATGAAGGTTCGAGTACCTCTAGCAGCTGTAGTTTATAGCTGTGATTTCAGAGTACTATTTTTACTTGCATAGCTGTTTAGGGAGGATAATATATTGCCAAATAATGAGTTGTTGACCTTTTCTAGAAAATGTTAAATATATATAGATATCTATATCTATAGATATCTTTAAAACCAACTCCTCATGTATTGGCATTTGCTTTCTGCTCCTGCAGCGACTAGCGGCAGTTTGCTTAATCCCTAGTAGCTTTGTCAGTTATGCCATGCTGGGTCACAGCAAATCTGTCACTGCTGCCCTTAAATACCATAACAGAGTAAAGGAAGTGAAGTTCAGACAGCTACTAATGGAGTATTGAAAGCAGAGGAGAGGAAGAATTACTGCTATCGATAATAAATAAATAGCACAGAAGAGCTCTACTTTTGCATTTCTATTTATAAACACTGCAGCTGAAATTAAAGGACACAATGAATTTGTTTTGCTCACTTTTTGGCATCTGCTGTCTTTTTTTCTGAATGTGTTTTCAAACTTTTGGATGGAAAATTCGAGTTTATTGACTCCAGATACTTTTCTATGGATACTTTTTTCAACTATTTCCTTTACCTTTGTGACATTAAAAAGGGGGTCACTTTAGCATTCATTTAGATCCTGCATGGAAGGATTTGGGACAGCCTAGCATAATAAAAGAATGTTTCTCTATCCATCATGATTTCAATAAATTATTTAGGAATTCTGTCAATATTTTATTGGGGATGGGAGGAATAATTAAAGAAATACAATGCAGAACTAGAAGTGAATTAGTAGAAGTGCAATAGAAACATGCTCTAGTATACTATTTCTGACCAGAGTATCACTCGCTGAAATACTTTACTTACCAGAATGTCTCAGGGGTCTGAATCCTGAATTTTGGTGAATATTTTTATCATATTTATAGATCAAAAATAGTGTTGGCAGTGTTTAATATTCTTTTTTTAAGATTCTGTAAACTCAAATTAAAACCACTCCAAAGAAGTTCACTGTTTTTACATATTTAAATATTAGCATTTATCTTGGAATTCAGAGAAATGAAGCTTTATTTCAATATTTTCTCAGCAATTCATTTTCCTCGCAAACCTTTCATCACTTCCTCGCAAACCTTTCATCACTTCCTCTGTTATCAGTACCACGTTCTCACTAAAGCTTCCTGACAACTAATAAGAATCTGCAGAGCTACTCCTGCATCTGTCCTAGCTTTTCAAAATTAGTGATGTCCTTTTTATTTAAAAAGAGACACGATTTTTTACAATCTATAAATTTTGTTTTTCTTTGTTAAAGCAAGAAGCTTTAGCACAGGTTCAGCAAAAAGTAAAATTGAGTGGTTTTCTGAAGTGAGAATATGCCTTTGTTTGGGTTATCTCAGCAGAAAGATGAGAAAACAATTGTCTTTTACTGATATTCCAAACTACTCATTTCTTTTTTTCTTCTTTTTATTCTTTGCGGGGGGAGCGACCATTCCATTCTAAGCTTTGTTTTCCCTTGTTTTGCCTTATGTTCATGTTTTCCGTTATTTTGCAGGAATAATTGGAATCATATTGAAACTGATATATTTAAAGGTTGTTGTGTATTAAAAACAAAAACTAATTCTCAGATTCTGTATTCACTACGTTGCCTTGTAGATTTTTCTGCAGATGCCTGTACACTTGAACACATGCTGTTTCTCATAAGAGCTCTAAAAATGGGCTGTCTTGAAGCTGGATACCTCTTACTTTAATGGCATCTATTACCCTAATCTGGAAGGAAAAACATTGACTTGTCTGGGAAGACTTGCTCATATGAGGCTGCACCTCCCCCCAACCCCTTCATTCAATATCCATCTGAGCCAAATGAGCAGTTTGTTGATAGTTAGCTAGGATTTTAAGACAGAAAAGGGCAGTACAAATAGCTATTAAAATGTTTTTCATTGGGTGGGAAGAGCTAGCAGTATATCAGTTCTGTGTGATGCAACTGCTTATTCCTAATTTTATCCATGTGTGCTCCATGCTTATGAGCAAAAAATGCATATAAGTCTGTATAAAAACAGGCTCATTCAGCACTTCTCAGTTATAGTAAGCACATTGTTCCATTATACTTCTTGTTCTGCCATAGTTCTATTTTTTTTATAGTTCAGTTGTCACTTAAATCTGGATTTGGAGAATGGATTGAGCACAGAAATGACTTCCACAACTTTGCAAGAACCAGACAGCCTCTTGGGAAAATTAATTTCATAGGGGTTGCTTTGTTATTTCTAAAGAGCTTCCTCATATGGGGTGGTGGGTGTTCGGTTCAGTCTATACTAAATTCTTATGAGGCTTTCTTATTCTTCCTCTTGATTTAATCTCTCCAGGAATATTACAGATATTGCTGCACATTATAGTATTAAACATATACATTTTCTCATTTCTAATGTGAACAGTTAACTGCTGGCACTTTACATTATGCCTTCATAATATTCTATGTTTTATTTCTAATTACTGAAAAGTAAGTGTGTAAACATAGTGCTTCACAGAACTGCATTTTCCACCTGAGTACTATTCCTTATGAATATTTAAGAATACACTGTTAGGCTTTAACGCACAATGTACACACTAACTTGAACATTGATTGTTTCTCAATGTTTTCTTTGATAGATGACTCTTCAGCTCCAGAGCAGCCTCAGATGACCATTTCTGGTCAGATGATGTTGATTGGTGAAACTCTTTCAGCTGTCTCAAAGTCTAGCAAGAATGTTGTAAAAAACAGTGACATAGAAACAACAAACCTGTCCCCTAGCCTGATTCCTGCACAGCAGCCCACAATATCATTAATATCGGATGACAATACAGACGCACTAAGCGTAGAGTCGCTTACGTTGGTCCCACCAGTTGATTCACACAGCATTCGTACATTCAGCTACATTCCTCAGTCCTCTTTGCAATCTGAAGTTGAAGTTTGCAAGGTGAAAGAAAGAGAGGAAGAATGTTCTGACTGAAGTCAACCTTTAGACCGTGATAAACGGTGAAGCAAATGCAACCAATTTCTTCGTCATTTTGGGGGGCGAATGCAGATACTTCTTGAATCATTAGAGGCCAGCTGGTCCACAAGAAGAGGTCCACTGATGAAAGAGAATATTGGCAGCTTTTTAAATAAACATCAGATGTTCAGCATATTTAAACTGGGGGGGGGGGGGAACCTGTTTTGAATCTGGACTGGATGTTTCCACACCCATTTCTGTTATACTTTCTTTAAATACAGTTCCAGCTGCAGGAACTAAGTTAGTTGTAAAAGCTCTACAGTATTATGGAAAAGTGAAGAAATTTTGGGATACCTGGCTTCAGGATATTGAATCATTATTTCTTTGAAACTGGAGACATGCCATTGACAAGGAAAAAAGTATATATTATAGTACAGATGTATCATTTCCATTTGAGACAAGTTTTTTTTAATATTGATTTCATTCAGCTTTTGGAGATCTGCACAATAACAGCAGGCTTGGCCATTTTCAGTGTTGTCTTCATAGAACTAAACTTCAATATTGTATTTTCCATGTGTAATATTTATTTCAAGGTTTGATTCAAAGCAAGGTGGGTTTTTTGTTGTTTTTTTTTTTTAAGGTAAAAAGCCTGAGACTTAAAAAGGCTTATTCAGGTTAACATAAGGGATTTTTGAGACTTCCTTAGTCTTTGCTTAACCATCTGAAGAGGAATGTAAAATATTTTAAGAGATTGCTATAGCTTGTTTGTTCACTTCTGACAGTCAAATTGCTACTCATCTGAGGAATGAAGAAATCCATTCTACTGAAGGACAATTTTTAGAAGCAGACAAACAGTTGATAGAGTGGTTTGTTTGTTTTTCTTCTTGTTGCTTTTGTTTTTTAATTTTGCATCTTCATGTAGGAGGAGGGTCACCACACCTAACTGATATCTCCAAGTATGAAACAGAAAAAAATACCTTCCCTTTTGTATCTGGAATAGTATCACTGTTTAAAAAAAAAAAAAAGTTAAATGAAATTGCTACAAAAAAGTGATTCTGATCTTATGCTTGCCTTACTTTGCCTCATAGATCCTGATACTGAGATGACAAAGTAATGGAAAAGTTTTGATTAAAGTTTGGTGTGTTTCTTGCTGACTTGATTCATAACTTAACATGAATGGAGTTTAAGCTTTCTCATCAGTTTCCATGTGTGTTAATTTAAATTAGTAATAAGATAAGCAGAATGTTATTGCTGGTCTTCACATAGCATTATCAAATGCTCTGTGGCTCTCAAAGGTTAAAGACTACTCTTTGCTTTACATGATATTGTGATTTCAGTCATCAGTGCAATCCGTTTCCTGATTCTCTCTCCACTTGCATTGATCTGATATCAAATAGGTAAATCTGAAAAGTTTTTACCTACTTCCAGTTTCCATTCTCTTATTGTCTCTCTTTCTGGCTGCCAGATGGAATACCTGAACTGATTTTAAATATTATATTTATAACTGAGATTGAATAATCCAAAGGTATAACTTTGCTCACATTTTCAGTCTTTTACTTAATATATTAACTTAATTGTTCCAAAACGTGCATATACAAGATGTTTACTATTGAAAGCCAGTAAATTTTCTCTTCCTTTATCAGCTTTTGCATGCTATCTTGTTGATTTCTAGTTTTCTGTGGCTTCTGCTTTGTATCAAATTTAATTAACCAGTTTTCTGACCATTTCAGATAGGCTCAAACTCTAAATGAAATCTGAGAATTAGGCATCCTCAGCACTACTGTGAATGTGGGATGAGAATTTGACCTTGCAACTGGAATGAGAGCCCACCTTTTTTTTGTCTTATGCTTAGGGTAAGTTTATACTGCAGTCACTGTTGGCAGCTGATGTAGATGTACCTGAACTAGCCTGGGCATCAGTAGCAGTTTGGCCACAGGGACCACATAAATAAATTTTTATTAGCTGAAGTGATTGCAGACTACACTTACTCTAAGATGTGACAGTATTACACTGTAGTCCCACTAATATTTTAAAAAAAATATAAAAAATGATGCCTTACTTAATTTGAAAACATTTTATGTTAGTTGTTAACCTTAACTCTTGACCTAGATTACAGAAAATGCCACTGTGCAGTCTGAGTTCTCTTAAATAGAATTAATTTTAGACAAGAAAAACCTTGATCTTTATTTATCTAATTTAAAATCCAATTCTAGCAAGATTAGGACCATGCACAAAGAGGCTTTTTGATGGGCATGCATAATCTCACTCTTGAGCCATACTGCACAACAAATGGGACAACAGGAAAGAAAGCTGAATTAGTTTGTGCTCTTCATTAACTTGGAGTGGCTTTTAAATCTCATGACCAATTGTCTGCTGAGCTCTCCACAGGAAAGGTCTGAGAGAAATAGATATTGCTATTAAGAAAACAGAAGACTAGGTCTACTGTATAAACCGCTCCTGGCAGAGCTTTGCAGGACGAGGGTTGGTGAAGTGTGATATCTATTGGCAGTTCTGGCAAAAGCTCTCTGCAAATGTGCAATTACTAGGAAAACTCTAGCCACATCAGCTCTAGCAATATTATGCTATTATATAAAACATAGCAAAGTGTGTAGACCAACCTAAATTTCTGAAGGGTTGTGTCACAGAAGCAATTACTTTCTCTGTTTGTTTCTAGTATTAAGGCATATGTGTATAAAATCTGACCATGCTTCATGCTGCAGTAGGAGAGTTCAGAATGTGAAAGCTCTGGAGATGCTGAAATGTCCGTCATCTGACAATCTTTTATCTCTCTAAAACTATGATGTTACTCATCTACAATTCCTTGAAGAGTATCATATTTATCTCTCTCTTATCAGAAAAAATCAAGGGTTGTTTCCTTACCCCCCCCTTCAGTGTAAAAAGGAAACTCAACCAAGAAAGCATTAGCACATCAGCCACAAATTTAATTTTTTTCTAAACAAAAGTTGATTTGAATCAGCATAACATCACTTTTTTAACCAAATCCAGATACCAAGTTGCAAATGACAAGAGCAACTAAACAGCTGACCATTCATAAGGCTCGATATTTCAGTGTAATACCACAGAGGAAAGGTGAGGAAACTAGAGTCACTTTAAGAATAGATGCAGAAATGGTCCAGAGCAGAATCCTGAAATTTGGTGTGAGATGCTAAATTCTCAGTCTTTGTTTGTAAAGACTGTGCTCATCTTCAACCACATTCTGTAGCTTTGCTGAATATTAACATAAAACAGTTCGATTATTCCTGTCCTTTTGAGACAAGCCGAAGAAGCCAAGGCATACTAATTAATACTTTGCTATTTCCTGATCTATGCCGCCCGTATTTTATCAGATTTTACCAGTATATTACTTTTTTAAAAAGAAGTATGTGTTGCCTTCACAGACCTTTTGTGTCTTGTTTCCTCTTACTAGCCCTCTTTGTTTCTCTCTCATCCAGTGTACGATGCTGGACAGCACTTGAGCTTTTCCCTCTTGGAGAGTTATGCCATCATACATTTGGTAATCTGGTGAAGAAGAGGAAAAAAATAGCACTTAATTCTAATGTCTGCCTCACTAGTGAAGTAATACTTGCAGTTTAAAACTTGTGTAAGAATTTGGGAGGTTTTTTTCAGAATTTTTTTTTATATTGAAGGAAACCAGACATTGTTTCCTATACTTCATTTTATAGGCTGTGTGGATTAAACCAAATTCATTAGAAACTTGATCATATATATTCCTACTGGATCCTATATTTGCATGTGAAGTCATGAATTATCTACAGTATAAGGACTGAGGTCATTCATATTCTCTACTGCTAACTCATGATAAATTCCAATTCTGACTTTTGTTCCTTAAATTAAGCTGAGGTTTTATATATGTGTGTATGTATGTATATAATTACACCTGTTAAAGAAACTCCTCAGCATTCTTCACTTTGCAACTTGGAATTTTCTTTCAGGTCACTCAGTGAGGAAAAATTAGGGCTGTCTGTCAGAGTGAAATTTACTTTTTTGAAATACTGTTGCTAAAGTATAGGCATGTGACATTTAAAACTCCTTCTTCCCTATCCAGGATTTGACTTAAATCTGAATCAGTACTCACAGTTTAAGTCAATGTCCAGTGATTCACACATACCCTTTGCCCAACAGTGACAGAATACAGGGGGGAAAAGAGTTCCTTTGTGGATTTGAAGTATTGTTGTTGCATACAGAATTTTAAAATAGAAGGTTCAAGTAGTTTAGTTATAGCAAAATCAACAATACTCAGCAGGACTTAAGTTATTGTGATTTTTCTAATTAAGCAGTAAGACACGAGTAGCTGTAACTTCCACACTTACAGCAAGTGGCCTTGGATGATTACTTTAACCAATGTAGAAATTCAATAACTGCCCAGTACTTGAGTGTCATTCTGCTGATAGGAAATGGATTTTTTTCATAAAGTATGTGAAACTTAAAACCGTATGCTTAAAGACATAGGTAAGCTATCAGATAATCAGGTGAGACTTTATGTAAAAGTATAAAGCCACTTCATAAAAGTAAACACTAATCACAATGTGTTGCTTGTACTCTAGTCCCTTTTTTTTTTTTTTTTTTTTGCACAGGTGTTATAGGTAAAGGACTACAGAATAGCCTAATGAGTAATTTCGCTAACCAGTATGTACTTCTTTTCCAAAAGATGGGCATGCAAAAAATTCTGATGTTGACTTCACTAGCCAGCTTAAGTTTAATGGTGAGTTGCTTTAAATGGGCATTGCACAGGCAGCTGTTGTCTAGAAAGCTAAATCTCAGTCATATGGTTGACTAAAAGATAGGGAAAGAGGCATGGAATGGGGGCAGCAGTGAGGTCTGGGCATTGCGCCTCAGCAATAAGAAGTCTTCTTGATGAGTCTCCTACTCATTTTCAGACAACCTAACCTTGAGTGTCTAAATATATGGTTTGTTTAAAATCTTCTTCCTAACTGTTGTTCTTGAAGGAGCTTCTCGGTACAGTCACTGTTTGACCATCACTGCCCTACCCTAGAATATCACTAGCCTAGACACTGCACATCTGTCTTTTTAGGGCCATGACACCCTTGTCTTGCCTGTTTTGTTGCTCTCATCTTTCCGAAACCACATTGACAGCAAAATTAGAGATGTATGTTATAACTTTTACTGTCTCTTATTAGCTCCTGAAAAATAGGTGGTGACCCAAGCAGGGCTTGCTGGGGTGTGGGCTTTTTTTGGAGGGGGGGAGGGAGGTGCTTATTTTTCTGCTGCTTAGCATTTTTGATGAGTAACAGGCACAGGGGAGATGCAGTTCTGCACTGAATCTCAATCAGAAGGTTCTTTCATATGGAAACATATTTTTATATCACATTTATACAGAATTGCCCCTATTTTGAGCTTCCAACACTTTTAAAGATTTGCACGTTGCTCAGATTTGATTCCTTTGGAAGATGTTATAAAGTATGTATTTTGTGTTTGCTAATGTATTACAAATGTAAAACTGAACTTTGCTTGTCTAATAAATATACACTGTGGAGGTACCAGTTTTATTTTTATTTGCTAACTTGAATTGCTTGGTCCTTAATGATAGGAAAAGCAAAGCTTGTCATTACTGTGACTGTCTTGTTAGCATAAATGAAGGTGAGGAGTGCTTTTTTCTTTTTTTTTTTTAAACAAAGTGACTACATAGGGCTTAAGAAGCAGATAGTGACTAAGAATACTTGTTTAGTTAAAGCTGCTGGTGACAAAAATTAGAGTTAAACAAGGTTCAGGCTAGTATATTGTTTTCCCAGGATTCTTTAAGATCATGATCTTAAGATGCATGAGTGTGAGTGTGTTCCCCCTCCCCCCCCCCCCTTTTCTCCATTGCGTTTGATTCTGGATACTCACGCTGGTATAAAGTCAGTATAAGGCATGATGGTATCCAAGTATGTATGATGAATCAAAGGAGATGAGAAAGGCTGTCTTTTCCTATTTGGGTGTGTTTAAGGACTAACTGTGACAGAAATATTTGCAGTGAATATGAAGTTAATTGAGAATAGGTTCAAGCTTGCAAACGTATGGACAACTAGAATTTCTAGGAGCTTTGTTTTGCCCAGAGAGAGCACTGGCTAATAGATTGTTACGACTCTAGGGGACCTGCTGGAAGCACTGTAAACTTTGGAGGTTAACCGTAGGCATCTCCACTTGTGAATATGCGTGTGTTGGTACTTGTTGCAAACTCTTTAGTTCTTTTTGAGCTGTTCTGCTGTTCTGAAAGTTTGTTAGTGTTAAGTGCAAAGAGGAAGAAAAAACATATCTTTCTAGAAGAGTGAATGTACCTGGGCTTTGAACACTACATAAAGCATTTAGGGAACACAAAGGGCTGTCGTCTTCTGAAATATATTTCAATAATGTTGTGTTTGAAATGCTTTTTTAATCAATTACAAAAAGAAGTCATACTGAACACGCACTTACATTTAAATGGAAAAAAGTCTGAATACAGGGTGAATTGAGTTCTGAAATGTCGTCTTTTCAGGCAATTAATATTAACTATTTAATGTAAGTTATGTTAGACGTTCAGAGTAAATGTGGCAGTACCTAATGTTAATTTAAAGAAAAATGTAAATAGGTGTCTGGGAAGGGAGTGGAGTTAGAAAATAGTGATGTATGGTGCTGAAATCCAGATTCCTATAGCTGCGTCTGTATTTGCTGGCATTAATCATGTGTCATGGCTATTGAAACCCTGGACAAGAATGAACAATAGACCTTTCTGTGTAAATGGAACTTGGCAATAAAAATGGTGTTACTGAGAAGCCTTCCTTCCCTTTCATGTTCTGTTGCTGGCTTTGGTACACAAGGATATTCAATAACAGTGAATAACAGTGAAATGCATAATTTGCAGAAGGTTGCTCTAGTAAACAAAAATGCTGTGCATGTGTGAACATTAAACATTTTAATCTTTAAGCTGAAAACTAAAACAGCTGAGGGATTTTGGTGTTGTGTGTTTAGGAAAGACAGAGCAAGCAAGAGAGAGAGCAGCAAAGAAGCCTGTAGAGGTGATGGAAAGTAGACCAGACCAAGGGTTAAGAGTGGCTGGGCAACATTTAAAGTGTCTGTGAACCACTTTGAAAGGGCCCTTTTGCCTGTCATGTGTGATTTCTTCCACAGATATATCCTGGTACCCTCTGCTTCTTTCTCTGGTGCATGTTGCCAGTTCAGTATATGGATCAAATCCAACTGAGTTATTAGTTGGGTTCTTGTTAATTAGCCTCGCTATCTATAGACATTAATTACAGTCAATATATGTTCCTTGTGAAATGTTATTTCTCAAACTAGGCGTTGCTCCAGAAGTTTTCTTGGGAGGATAGAATATTTCCTTCTGGCACCTCAGAGCTCTTGCAGCCTTTTGTCTTGTAGCTTTCCCTCTGTTCCTGTACGAGAGCTGTTTAGACTGGGACGCTGAATCACAGACAGGTTCAGCATCTTGCCATGCAGTATTGGTGGCCAGAGACGCAATGAAAACCACAGCACCAGCTCCTCTTTTCCTTCTCATTCTCACTAGGATGAAAATGAGCTCAGTAGATATGCAATGCTGCATTTGTCCACTCTTTTATTAGTTGTCATGAATATATAAATCCTACCACTTGAAATGGTCCTTTAATAGGAGAAGCCACAGTTTTAGCATTAAGATAATTTATCCCAGCATAGTTATATAAATAAGTGGAACTATGCCAACATATACATCTTTATCAAAGTACCTTTTGTCTAAGTAAAGATGCAGCATGTGGAGATTGATATCTTTATTCTTTGACACCTAGACTGCTGGTACATGTTTCCATATCAAAATAAGAGTTCAGTGAGAACTTAGCTGTTTTGGTAGGAAAAAAAATCACATTCCTAACTGCATTTTTATGCTATCGTGTTAGAGCTTGTATGTCGACAAAGCCAGCAGCAGTGCTTTCTGATGATCTTTGAGTATTTGTTGTGTACAATGGGAATGCAAGCATGAATTTGACAGTGGAGTTAAGAATTTTCAGGTAAGCTTTCCCCAAACAGATTAACTTTGTACCTGCATAACTATTTTTGGCACAGTTTTATGTAAAAGCAATTTTAGGGCTATCTGCTGAAATTAATACAAGAATTTTATTGAAAACATTCAGAGATGTCCCATATTTCATGCACTTATAAACTAATTATATATGTTCCTATTTTAGTTTTGTGTTGCACACCTGATTTTTTTCATATAAGAACAGTACAGTAAATCCAAGTAGCCTTTAAAAGTTAACATGAACATTTGGTTGGACAAAGAACGCTTCCATTCTTTCTTTACTCCTTTGCTTTTCCTCCTTGTTAAAAGAAAGGACAAGTAAAATAGCTTGTTTGCCAATGGCAAATTCACCCATTGTGAAATACTAGTTAATTCTCAGCATAAAATTGGCAGATCTTAATCCAGTCCCACTTGGCCAATGCAATTCTGAAAGATGAGAAAAATATTAGTGTAATTGTCACTTAAAAAAACACAAAACATCAAAACTCTATATGCATTAATCAACAATGATCGATTACTTTTCAGAGCAATTTATCTGTGCCCTGGTCATGAGGCAGTTCAATCAGAAGTTAATCTCACAAACATGGAGCCTGCTTGTGCTGTATAGGAAAATATTGTTTAGAAAGCTGGCTGTGTTACTGGGAGGAAGTGTTTTACCTGAACACTCAGACACAGGAATCACTTTGTCCTTGTAGTTGTTCATGCTTCAGGTTGTGTGTGTTCATTGTGGAAACATTCACAAAATACCTTGACAATGGTCAACCTTCTTTAGATGAACTGATGCAGAGGACACATCCAGCCTTTCCATTACATACTTCTTACCTGTAATAAAAGCTTCCTACCATTACATAAGATAAAAGTGGGTTTTCTTGGATACAACATCTTTGCCAACTTCAGACTCCTGACTTTTCACAGATACCTCTTAGTTTTGCATCTTATGTTTGACAAAGCAACTATGGTGAGGCTCTTCATATTTCATGTTTTTCCCCACTTGCACGTATGTTTGAGCAGACAGAATTATAAATATGCTAGAAACATATCATGCATTTAAACTTCTTTGCATTAAATGCACCTCAGTTATGACTGTGAGGGAAATGACTGAATAAGAACAAGTTACAGAGCTTAGTGAATCATTCTAATTAGCTGTGCATCCAGAGACACTTCATGTGCATTCCGTATGTGTGAGCATATTGCCTGAAACTTCTATTGACACTTAAGCTAATACCTTTTGTCTCTCAAATAGGGAGTAGACACAGTGGGAGTTGCAACTCTCCACTTACAAAATTAGAAAAAAAGGTTTCAGGCAAGGTCACACACAGTTAAGACAGCTAAACTGATGGGAGTAACTAAGTGTAGTTTGACAGTGTTCAGTTTTGTGTCTGTTTTAGCTGGAAGATGCTACCATCAGCTTCTCTGCAATCATGTCTAGATCATGAAATTATTAGTGCTTTTGGGTGCCAGTTTTGTAAAATTGATCTTAAGAGGCTAAATTTTTAGAGATTGCCAGGTGCCTGACTTAAAAACAAAACAAAAAACAAAAAATGAAGCTATTCTGGTCTCAATCCTGAGTCCTGTCTAAAAAAATTTTAGAATTTAGGCTTAAGATTAAGAAATCTTTTGAAATCTTTTGAAGGCTTTTGCCTGTCCTCAGAGACTCGTTCCAGAAAGCTGGGAAATGTCATGCTTGTTGAACAGAAGATGCTGATCTCATCATTCCATCCTCACTGTCTTGCTCCCAAATAAAACTTTATATTTCACATAGGCCACAGTTTAATTTTATTTAGCCTGTTGGGATGACCAATAAGGACAGATGAATACTCAGGCTCTGTTTCCTAGTGACGCATCATTTTCTCAACTTTAGTGTGCAATAAACATTGTGACACAGGGTGGGAAAACAGGCTGTTATTTTTACTACAGAAATAAATTTAGAGTTTAAGTTAATTGGATGAAGACTTCTTTGTGTAAATTTGTCTTCCTTTTTGGATCATTTATTTGAAGCTGTTTTAGCCTGCTAAGAAACTATCTAGAAGAGCATCTAAAACTACAAAAGTTGCACTTAAAACTTTAGTAAATGAAAAAAGTTTAATAGTTTTAAATAGTACTTTAATAGTACTAAACTTTAGTACTATGGACAGTTGTAGTGACCCAGTTGTCTGAGCTGAGCTGGATGCAGGAGTTTAAGCGATTGGCACAGGAGCAAAGAATGATGATTTCTAGCCTCTTGCCAGAAAACTTACCAAAGCAGTTGTTATAAAATTCTGGGAGGAGGTTTATTTTGATACAGATAATGATAATAGTATACTTTCTGAAGCTTTCTATCTCTGCTGTTGTTAAATGTGCTCTTCCAAAATGGATCATTTATTCCCAGGGAATGCTGAGCTCTTTACTTCAATAACATTGTTTCCATCAATGAATTAAACAGTCTGTAAGCACAACTTACTTTGCCAGAGTTCTCTATGAAGCTGAAATAAAACGGGACAAAAGCCTGCAGAAAATCAAAAAGCTGACTGAAATCTGATCTATCAAAGTGTAGGTATCAGCATCAACGTCCCCCCCAGACTCTTTTCAGAAAGCTGAACTTTTGCAGTAATATTTCAAATATGCCAACTTCCCCCTATTTTCAAAGGATTGAGAAGTAATTTGGTGGTAGTTACCAAACTGGGGTTTATGGAAAAGTTCATCACAGTTATGCTACTTTGCTCTTTATTTCCAGCTGCTGTTTAAAGTTGCATGTTAAAGGACAAGTGAGTCAAGGAAGCAGCTAGTCAGATTATCTCCACTGAAGGTAGTCGGCGCTTGCTCTCCCTCAACAGCTAGAGCTACCAGAAATAGGAAAAAAAAGAGTTTCTGAAGGAAGGAGGAGAGAGGCAGAATCAACATAACATCTTAAAGAAATAACTTCAAGGCAGTCGAGGGAGGCAGGGCCTACAAAGGACAAAGGTAGGCTCTGTTTTCCTAAGAGATCCTGGTTGTATAATATGTGTATGCACACACCCTTCCTGCCCTGAATAACAATGAAACGCTCTGCCCAGCCCCTAACGCTGAGAGAAGCTTCTTGCATGTGTTTCTGCTTTAAACAAAATCCATAAAGAAAGCAGCCAGTGTAGTAGGCAATAACAGTAAGGCTTACTCCTGGCTGTCCCTTGTGAAGTGAAGTAACTGTACTTCCACTTATCCCAGGTGCTCTAATGCTCTGACACATCCTGATAGACTAATTAATGTTACATTATTATTAATATACTATTAAGACTATTAGATAAAGTGTTTGAAATTTCATATACATATCACTGAGGAAGAAGCTGAAGCATATTGCTGAAGAGAAGCCAAAGTTATCCTGGTGGATGATGACAGCTCCTCCTGTCTTTGGACTATCTGAATTTGACAGAAGTTGTTTGCAGATGAATATGCCTTATCACTGGATGCGGCATTGTGCTGCTCCCCCTGTTCCTTTTGATGTCCTGGTTCAGGGAAGGTACTGACTGACTAAGGGAAATGGAGAGGCAAAAGGTAAAAGGTTTCTTTAGTGTCTGATCAGCAAAGAAATTCCTCACTTGTCAACATCAGTTCATACAGAGATTGTAGAATTGCTGGTACAGGTGCTCTTTGTGTGAATAACAGTAATGCTTCAGTGCACATCTTTGTTCTTCTAGAGCTGCTGCTGAGCTTATACTTGTGCATATTACTTAACCCCTCTCTGTCTCAGCACCCCTTCATAATGTTGTGCAAGTAGCAAGGAAAATTTAATCTAGCTGGGGACTACTAGTACTGAGTGTTCTGAATCCTACCACATGGCTGTTGCATGAGGCCAGGGTAGAGTAAGCTTGAGGACCAAAGTAGTCTTCTAGATTGGTAAATGCCTGCCTCAGGAAAGGATCTCTCAAACTGCAAACCGCTACAGCCAAAGAACAAGCTGGCCCTGCATGCTTAGTACAATTGCAGTTACTGCAGGTGTTACAGGCATGTGTGTGTACCCCCACATTGTGGCCTTTTCTCAGCAATCTCTGCCTACAAGAAGAGCTGATGAAGCATTGAGCTGTGCTCTGAGATACAGGTACAAAGTCGTAGGTGGCTTTAAAGAATGCTGGTAACTGATTTTCTAGTTATTCCTCCTTGTTATGTTTAGTCCTCCTGTACCACTCTAGTAACTACAATCAATACTGATGATTGAAAGGATCCCTTGATGAAGTAGTAAACAGTCTGAACCATTATATTTTTGACAGGTAGCATTATCAGTAATGTCATTCCAAGTTTTTAAAATGGTGCAATTGTTGCCTCTATCTTCAGCCTTTCACTAATAAAGGGTACTTTTTATTTTCTCTTTTGAAGTAGATTTCTGGATCCTTGTTTTTTCTGGCCAGTCACAAAGGCTAGAAACATTTTTATTCAATAAGAGCTGAGGTTCACAAGTAATACTGTTCCAATATGAGGATTTTAAAGACTCATAAAATCACAAGAGCTGGCAAGACTAGAGAGCCTATCAATGCCCCTTTGACTCTGTCCTGCATCCTGTCTTAGGTTAGTTGCAGGAAGAATGCCACAGTATGTGACTCTCATTACAACAGATTTTACACACTTGGTAAAACAGAGTTCCTCTAGCAATTTTTGTCATACATCAGGGTGAGATGAGTAATAACATATATGGGAAATTCTAGTCAATAATGTGTAGCAATCAGCTTTATAGGTGGATTCCTCAACAGGAATGCATGCTTAGGAGAAGCTATTTGAGTAACAGATGGGAACGATGAATTATGGAGATAAGGCTTGCATTTTGATGATTATTTGGTGAATATATTCATTGTTTTTTGTTTCAGTTTTGACAGCTATCCTTCCCAATATTTCTCACAATCAGAAGGTGGAAGGAAAATCTTCTCTGCAGAATGGTCAGAGCGGAAATAATAGGGAATTATCTAACATCATCTTTCATCTGATCTTTCTGTGTAGTTTCTTAAAGGGATCTACTTACATAGCCTGTTGTCCTTGACCTCTCTGCTTTTGCGTAGTTTTTTAGGACATGTGGAAAGGAAACTCAGTTTTGATTTAAGACCTTAAAAGATTCACAGAAAGACTGTAATCCTTTGGCATAGGCTAGTAAAATTAAGGGAATAATCTTGAACCTCTAAGGTTTAAAAACTTTCTCACGTAAACAAAAGTAGAGACTTTGTTATATAATTTTAAATCATGCAGTTCAGGAAGAGGGTTTTTTGTTGTTGTTTGACAAAACACTTCATTTTCTATGTTTTAATTTTGAGGAAAATTTTAGGCCTATCTCAGCTAGTTTATGGAGAAAATACTGAAGAGAAGATACAACAGGAAGCTAAGAAAATATATTAATCTTCAGGAGTTTCTTTTGAACCTGGAAATGGCATTGTAAAAACTTTCCCACTGTAGAGGGCCCTAGTAAATGGATTAGGTTTGCATAGTTTTGCTTTGTTTAGGATAATATCCTAAAGATGGATATTCAGTTTGGGGTGGCCAAAGTGAATGGAATACATTGGCTTTTCTGCCACAAACTGGAGGTGGGAAGCAATGTATCCTCATATGGAGGGAGGCATCTCTCTTAGTAGTAGGTGCTCTTTACTAGCAAGTACTAGTTGGGAAATCATGTTTAAGGTGAGAACTTCAAGAGTTTTTGCAAACATCTGATGATGATTAAATTTACCCTTTACTTTCATGAAATGTAGAAGTAGTGTGGGGTTTTAGGTTTGTTTTTTTTTTTTTGGGGGGGGGGAGGCCAGAAATCACCAATGCAGTTGATCTCTGAACAGAAACGCCACTGTTCCCCATGATTATTTCTTAGTGCATTTTTTATTGGCCACACGAGGCAGAGGAATTTTTCTTCGCAATGTTGCTTCATTCTCTGGTTTGTTAGTCAGAGTCTAGGAGTCTTGTGACTCACTGTCGATTCACTGTGTGAATCAGTTTGGTTTTCCTCTTTTGCTATTGATTTCTATTAGTCTTCTCTTTAAGATCTTTCTCTTCTTTTTGTGGGGATTGAGGGTGCAGCAACACAAATGCAAGTAATTATATTATTCAGATGCTCCTTGACCGCCATCCTGTTCTGTGGAGCAGGATAACTGTCTTTTTAGGTCTGTGTGGGCTGTGGGACAGGAAAAATTGGACAGTGGCTGTTACAGCACTTCTGGTGAGGGAAGGTTGGCAATGAGTAAGAACATCATCAGCAAAAAGAGACTACAAAGTAGATTCAAAATTGTGCTGATCTCACACCACAGTGTTTAGGTTTGGTGAGATAGCTGGCCTCTGAGCCCGAAGGGTGAGATAAGGAAGCAGCCCAGGTGTTTACAGAGAACAGTGCTGAAGGGCCTTGAAGTACTTTGTGATATAATTAATTCATTTCAGAAAGCTAGTGAAGTTATTTTCCCAAAAAGAAACCAAGCATTTTTGTCAGTGACATTCTCTGCTCAAATTGAGTTGAGAGAGAGTTTTAGGTTAATGTACAGGCCTGCTGTGCTTAAGTGATCCAAAGGAACCTGTTGCATCCTGTCGCTGCTGAAGCTCTCTGCAGCTTGATGTCTCCTGCCACTGTAAGAGTTTAAAAAAACAACAAATCAAAACAATCATGCATGGTTTAAAACAAACATTAATGCTTTTTAAGTAAGTCTTTTTAAGTAAGACTAGTAATTAGATTTTAATTGTTTGACACCTATATGCAGATTGAACAAATTAAAAAAAATAATAACCAAAAGAAAAGCGCAATAAAAAAAAAAACCTGGCTGGCTGTCATTACCTAACCATGTATTCCCAGAGTTTATTACCCGTTTGATACATCTGTTAATCTACATGAACTGAATTGGGGAAATGTGATGATTTGGGAATTCTTCCTATGCACACTGAAACTCTTGACTACCTGGTGTATCCATTTTGTAAATTAGGAGTACCTGCTACAAAATTTGAAGTCAGCATTGTGGGGTCTTATTTTGTGTATAACCAACATGGGAGGGTTTTTTTATGTACATGTCTAGTGAATTCAAGTGAGTTCAAGAAGTTTCTTATATCAAAAAACAAGAAGAAAAGCTCTAATGTGGCCATGTCTTAAAATAATTCAGTAGTTTCCAGACTCTTTAATATGACAGAGAAATGTAATGTTATTTATATGCTCTGTTGTATTCAACCTTCTGAATGTTCAGAAATGCATGCATCTCTCAAACCAAGCACTTTTCTCCAGTATGAGTAGGCATTTTTCATAGCAGGCCACGTTTTGAGCTCAAAATAAAACCCCTTTGTTTCATCTGAATTGTCACAGACTTTGCTGTATCATTTTGGCTTTTCCCCAATAAGAGCATTGAAAACTCCTTGTTAATTTTTGCATAAGTAGATCTTGTTTCTGGTATTGAAGGTAAATATTTGAAGCTTTTAGAGAGAAGACTTCTAAGTCATACAAAGAGCCAAAACAGTGACTAATTTGACAGGACAATCAAAGAGAAAAGAAATATCAATATATATCATTTTACATGTAAATCTTGACCTCTATTCAGGATATCTGTTATTTAACTAATACTATAAAGAAATAGATAAGTCATCTGTAAGAACATCAGATTTAACTTACCACAGCCACACTTGCATTTAAGTCATACTCTTTGTATACCTCATGCATATTGTCCTAGGCAAACGCTGTTGCTGGTGTGAGAAGGGCGTAACTTAATTCCAGAGTTCTGGGGAACAACATGTGAGTGGCTTTGCTTTGCTGCTTCTCCATCGTGCAGTTCACTTGAATTTGCTTATCACAGTTTATCAGCTTCAAGGCTTTCCTGCGAAAGTGTTGTTTGCAACCACTGTCTGCTAGATAACTTGTAATTCTTACACAGCTGCCAAAAAGATTTGGAGGGAAATAATCTTGCTCAGCTCGGCTAAATTTTGGTTAAAATAAGTCCTGCAAGCTTCTCTGTCAGTTTCTGAGTAGATCTCCATATTGCATGTTTTGTGTGGGAGGGAAACTTGTCAAATTCTTTAAAACCACAGACGTCTTTGAACCGCAGTCATGGAGTTGTGCTTCCTCTGTTTATTCTTTGAATCATAAAAGAAAATCAGACCTGTTATGGGAAATCAGACGTGACTTTTATAGCTGCACATAGATTACTTCACACTGAGTGCACAGTGTGTATATTATCCTGGCATCAGCAGGCTTTACCTTTGCCTTAACTTAGTATGGCTTCGGACAGGTCAATCAGCCTGTTTGTTCCATCTTTTCCAAACATATTTATATCAAATTTAATTAACAGTGTAGTTGTGATGTTTAGTCCATGTTTGTAAAGCACTCTGACATTGATGCTAAAGCATGAATATTTTTAACTTCTTGTGATAAAAGAATGTTAATAAAATTATCATTCCATTCTTACTGCTTGCACCAGGTAATCTAATTCCTGGTGAGTACCATAACTTTGAAAGTCACCTCACTAAAACTTCTGTTTTTTCATTTGCCCCTTCACATTGGATCATCTGAAGAACCTGCAAATATTAAGAAAAAGTTCTTCCTCCTAGCTGCTAGAAGCATGTGATTTAAGTCTTGGTAATAATTTGCAATGGTTTGCTATTTCCCAGTCTGATTATTGTTTGCAAAGAAGCCCAGTCACCTTTTAATTTTTAAAAAATCCTTATTCCTAGAATCTTTTTCATCTCTCCTGCTTTATACTAATGGTAGTAGAGAAATGATGCATTTATCCTTATCTAAGAAGTCCAACTGAATGCATGAGTCAGTCTTAGAGTGTTGAAACTGTTTTAAAAGTCTGTTTGTATACAGTCAAAAAGAAGCATAGAATTTGTTAAAGGAAGGAAAAGAAATTCATTATAACCACAGAATATTATGAAAGGTTTGTCCTTCACCTTTCTATAATACTTTCTTGGAACTTGTGAGAACTCTAGCTAATGTGGTATCAGTATAGTAGGACTGCAGTCTGTAGCTTTCAGATTTCCTATCTGATTTAAAATACTTAATAAATTTAGCCATGGCAGCATGATGTATAGTCCAACACTGCAAAAATTTCTGGTATTAGAGAGACAGTTTTGCAAAAATGGCACAGATTAAGACATTACAGTACCTCAGCATATTCACTAGAAAGGAACATGTGAACACTCTGCATCTGCTTCAGTGGCAGTCAGATGTCTTAGCTTAAACTGCCGGGAAAGGTAATTTGAAATAATACAGCAGGCTTGGTGTGGGTGAGTAGCTCTCAGACATTCCCTTTTGCTGTCTCTGAGCTGGTAATGTGATAAACGTCCCTCTGATAGGACTAAGGTGCAAAGTGTGAAGTGGTGCTAAGCACAGAGAAATTTAACTGCTTGAGCTTATCAGTAATATTATTGAAAATCTAGGATCCGTGCATCCTCGAAACGAGCATAAGAACCCACAATAAAGTTCAAATACAATATATAACTGTTCATCAGAATGACTCTGAACAATCCCAGTTGATCAGTCTGTTTCACAGAATATCTGTCAAAGATAATTCACATGGGAAGTTTATTTTCTGTGCAATTTTCCATGTAGAGCTTTGTCTTTTAGAAAAAGATTTCTCAGTAAACAGCTGCAACCAACTGGAATGGGAAGAGAAATCTGTACTATGAAAGAGCTAAAGAGAACTCATTGTGCAGTTGTTCTTAGAAATTCCATAATGAGGAATGGGGAATGGCCAACAGTTCAGGTCCTGTAAGACACTATCAGCAATTTGAGACTTAACCCTCTTCATTCCTTACATATTTCTTTGAACAATAATTTAAATATTATCCTGAGTGACTAAAGTGTGTATAACTGAGGGATATTAGTCTCTTGACTTTAGTATTTTCAAGAAAAAGTCGTTGCATAGCCCAGTGTTTAAAATAAACCCCTCTCTGTCAGCAGTATTTCATTAGCTCCCTGGTTGTTAATGTATCATTCATGTTCAGAATTTGCAATCTCTGGATAGTGCTGAGATTAACCTTATTTATGTGTAGTTCAAGCCCTGAAACGCTTAATGCTATAATCATTCTTAACTCCTTTCTGACTCTGAGCTGGATGACCAGAAGCTGATTCAAGAAGTTCTCATTCTCCACCTATGTATTGCACTGATGTGCCTGAAACTGAAATCACATTGTACTAGGTGCTGTACAGACATGAATTAAGTCAAGCGCTGCTACAAAAGGTCTGCAACCTGCAGTGATGATTAGTAGGAGGGAGGGTAGTGTCATCACTCCTGTATTAATGGTGGGGAAAGTATAGCACCGGCTGATTACTCAAAATTGTACAAGTTGTCTGTGGAAGAGTAAAGAATTGAACCCAACGCAACTGCCATAACTCGTGACTGCTTTGTTTCCAGTGGAAAGAGCGATTATATGTGGTATCTAATATTAAAATATAGCTACACAAGAATTTCTCTATAATGTATGAAGAAACTTTTCCATGTAATAACTATTCCTCTGAATTGAAGGTTTTGATAAGCAAACAGAAGTTTTGAGAAAAGTAGTAGGACAAACCCAGAATGATTGTTCAGCTAGTCTGGATGAGGTTCATTTGGCACCTTACTTGAGCTATCAACAGGACCTGATTGAAAAGCAGTTTACCATCCCCAGAAAGTTTCAGTATTCTGAAACATGTTTTCATCCTAACTTGGGACAGAAAGCTGAAAAATCAGAATCCTCTGCAATTTGCAAATTTCAGAAAAATATGAATGTTGAACAAAGTGATGGCATTCCACCACTTTGCAGGGATGGCAGTCCCAGTCAGTCAAACTATTTCTGCAGAGCCTCTTGGGAATAGTAGTTGAGAAGTCTTCATACCTCTATGGTCTTTTATGCCTCTTGTTTCCTGATCAAATTACCTATTCTGTAATGTCACGCAGCTTTTTACTCACAGGGGAAACTGTTGTGCATTGAATGAACAAAATCTATGATTTCAAACTTACTGATGGAGAAAATGGAAATGGAGAAATAGCAATTTGTTTTCTTTTTTTTCCTCTTCTAATGAGACTATATGTCATTGAAAGTGTATTAAACCACTTTCATGCAAACATTCCTTAGGCAAAATCACTCTGCTAGAAATCTTGCAAGAAATTAGTTCTTATATCTGGCCAGACCAAAAGCACAAGGTGTCTCTCGAGGTTCTGTAGGATATATGTTTCCTCTGAAGAGAACCGTGTGGGGAAAAAAGAAAGGCAGACAGTTACACAAACAGACTTAGTTCTGTCTATGGACTTGTTAGTGTTGACTCTTGTTATTTTGGCATACCCACAGAGCTGTCATATCTCTGAATTACTTAGGGAAACAATAGGAAAGAATACCACAGTGTTTCTCAACTCTGTCAGTTAAAGTGGTGTTGTTTCTGCAGAAGGGCAATTTTCACGCAATGCAGTACAAACAACATAAAAACATGCAGCCTTCATCAATGTCTCAGATACAGCTCAGGCTTGAGATCTAGGTCACTTATTAGTTTACTGTCGTGATCTTTCTAGTTCCTGTGTAAAACAAAGCCCCACATCAGGGAGCTAGGACATACTTCCACAAGGCTTAAAGATGCTCTGATCTGGGCCTTTTGTAAAGATATGCTTGCACCGTTAGGAAGGTCCTGCAGCTGCATCTAGCTCATGTCCACACAGAGAAGTAAACATATAACCCTTCACTTTGACACCCCTTTGACTGTGCCTGAAAGCCCTCTGCAATCAGATGCCAGGAGAGACCCAGCTTTTTTGGGGGATGGGAGTTGTACTGCCTCCAGTGTGTAGTAAGGGTGCAGTTCCAAATCTATCTGCACATTAGCATGTCCTTCCATCCTTATTTTTGTTTATTTTATTTTTTAAATGGTAGAACTAATACTCAGTTCTAGATAGTGGACCAAGAGGATCTCTAGCAATTTTTACCTGACAGGCAAGAAGGAACAGCTATTCCTTGTTTTGTTAGCTTTCCCCCTCTGTTCCAGGAGACAGGAAGACAGATCCTCAGCTCAACATGCAATGTGAAATCCTATTCTTTATATTAAAGCAAAAAGGGAACAAACACAACAAACTGGAAACCCATAATTCAGCAAGCTTAATCCAAGAAAGAAAAACAAAACCTGTATCTACAAGACATAAAGTAAGTATATGGCCCTCTGAACTTCCCGCAATTCTGCAGTAAACAGAGTGGCTTGTGACTGATTCTCCCTCCCTGCCACTGCCTGAGCCAGACTGGAACGTGCGCTGATGGGAAGGTGGCTGGGAATTCTGCCCTTAGCACAGTATGCAGCAGGGACGGTTAGTGAAATGAGAGGGCGTTATCTCCCTCTGCCAGACTGTCCTCGTGCTGAGCAGCACTGCAGCCAAGGCAAAGCCATCTTGAATTGTACTATCTGTCTACCGTGCAAGGAAAGTCCTTGCATGTGACAATGAAGAATCGGCTGCTTCTTGAATCTGCAGAGTATCTTAGCTGTTTGGCTAAAAGGTAAGTATGTGTGTAGTCCTGCTGACTACAGGACCTGAGTGTATGCAAAAGTATTTTGCTATGTCTTTCTTTCAGTGAGGTCAAAGAAAGATTATATTGATGGTGGTAGGAGAATGTTTTGTTTCTGTCGCAGAGGAGCATGTCTGCAGTGGGGCAGCCATCCTGGAACTGCAGAACCATACTGCAGGTTTTCACATTCCAGCTTTCCCAAGTAGATGATAGGGAGGCTAGCCTCCAACATAAGGTCCAGTGTAAGATTTATGTGGAGACCTTGACTTTGACATTTATACTATTTGTTTTTATTAATAGATGCCACTTATTTATATTTATAATATTCTATTAACTTTAATAACACCATATTTGCCTTGGGATAATGTTACAGCTTGCTGTAAAATCTGCACAGCTTCTTAAAATACAATATTGATTTTTTTTTTTTGAAGTAGAGTGATGAGCATGATCATAAGTATAAGTGTAACCAGTTCATACAGACACATGAATGTTCTGTTTGTATCTCTCCCTTCCGTTATATGCGAGTTAACAGAGCTGAAGTAGAAAGCCAAACCAAGAAGTAGAGTGTTCTGTCTGGTTCAGGCGTTTCATACCAAACAACACTGACTTCAGTGGAATGGTGTCGGCCTGCTTGAGAAGCTAATTTGTCTGCAGGAGGGAGACCTGCTGGGCTGATCAATGAGCCTGTTCTGACTGCACAGATATTCTGGAGTCTGTGCTGTTTCCCTTTTTCTTTTCCAGCTCCTCTAGGATGTGGTTAATTCTACAATGTTGCAGTGCGGCTACAGGAGCAATTATTGTTTGTGTGAAACTGGATAGAAATGGGTGGTTAAGTCTGCTTCAAATGTAATTAAGTCTGAAATGTCTCAGTGGTCACATTAGAAGCACTAATTTTAAGCTCTGTTATTGGTTTAGGCTGTAACTGTTTGTTACATAAAAAGACAAAGTTTTTTGTGTCCTTCAAATGATTTTCTGTGGGAATGCAAAAAAAATGTGTTCTTCAAAGCATCAAGCCAGTAATACCCACTACAGACTCCTTGTCCTGCCAAAATAAATTAGTTAAGAAACCCCAAACCATTTTTTGAATGGAAAAAATATCTAATCATCCTTTTTTTGTCCACCGGTGAAACAAGCCATGCCTGCAAGTTCATCCTATGGGAGACTTTCTCACTGTTTGCATTCTAGAGATAGACTTTTAATGTCAAGTTAGTCATGCAGAATCTTGAATTTAAATTGCATTTGGGAGCAAGTGTGTCATTTCACGTAGATTTTTTTTTTCCCTTGTGGGAAACAGTTTACCAAGTCATTCGCTCCTGTGTTTACATTGCAAGTTTCCACCTCCTTATATACATCAGTGAAACTCTTTGTGGGGATGCATTGCAACCAGTTTTGAGTAAATGGGATGGATTTGAAAGCATGAAAAAGTAGAAGTAGCTTGTGTAGAATTGTTGGTGGAAGTATTTTTGTCAGGCTTACTCCAACAGTGAGAACAAATGAAACCCCAGACACATAAATCTAGGTCTAATATAAGGAACTGTGTCCAGAGCTAAAATAACAGAACTTGTATATGCTGAAGTAGCCTGGATACAGTTAACAGAGAAAAAGGTCTATTTTACGCATTCCCTGCTAGTGACCTTTGCACATGGTGCTTATTGCTTGGAAGTTTGCCAGTTCCCATCACAAAATGCATGCTTTGGGCTGTGCGGGATCACAACGTGTGTTAAGAGAGTTAAGAATGACCAGCCAGTGTGAACAATGCTGTGAAGGAATGGCCTTGGACCTGTCAGTCCGTTGCAAACAAGAATAGACTGAGATGGTTACATGTCCTTGCTTTTCTTGAGGGAATTGGGATTTTTTGTGGAAGTGTTTGAGAATCCTTCAGTTTGGAAACAATCCTGGTCAGAGTAAATTTCCATTGTTCAACCCTTATCTTTATCTTGATAAAGTCCTGTTTATGGTATTCTTGGTTTGAGACAGGGAGGGCTTTTATACTTTTGCTTATGCAACTGCCTGTTCAGTAACAAGGGGGGTTTGGGGAAGCCTGATATTTTGGGGAGCAGGGTATTCTAAGAGGGAGTAGAGAAACATCTGCGATACTGCACTCCCAAATGTGACAGATCAAAGTGGTCCTGGAAGGAAGGGACTCATAGGATTGTTGGGCAAGGCTGAGCAAGTTTGAGATTTTGGTAGGAGTGAGGCAGCCCAGCTCTGCTAGCCAGGTGTCGCATTCATGGGGCGTTGTTGCAGCTTCTTGCAGAGAGACTGGGAGAATGGTAAGAAGCGCAGGAGACGTTACATACCTAGGACCTTGACAGTAGCCAGGGAAAACTGAGTCATCATGTGGATGTAGCCTGGAGTATGACTTTTGGACAGGGGATCTGTGGTGCTTGTGCTTAACTAGAGTGTCACGAAAATCTACGATGAAGAGGTTATTGCCGAGAAAGAGAAACTTGGATCTTCCTTTGGTGGCAAGCACAACAGAGGTCCTGGGAAAATGGAAAGTGAAACTAATCAGAGTTGTTTCAGTGATTTCATGCAAAGTCAGTGATAAACAGCAGTTTGAAGTTTCATCTGAGTTTGAACTCAGAGCTAGCTCAGCTACTGCAAATTGTTTTCTGCTCATCCACTCTCCAGCTTTGTGCTGATGCAGCTGCAGCAGCTAATGACTCAAAACAAATTGAAAAAAGTTATCAAGTGGAAAAAAGCCCATCTGAATATTGTACTACAGTATACCCATCACTAAAATAATAGGTATGTTATTCCAAAATTATTTTAAAGTTACTCTTTTTTTGTAAACCGCTCATGAAAACATATTAAAATATACATTTATTCCTTTTTAACATGGTGTTTGACTTCCAAACAAACTAGATACAGACTTTTCTTTTTAGCTAGCTTTGAGCATGGAAGGGGTATGCTGCCTTTGACTGATGCCACTGACGGCCTAATTTTCCCTTCCTTCCAGCTTTCGCTGAAGTTACTTCTAACTTAGTATGATACTGCCATTCTGATGTGGTGATATTGAAATGTTCACTCTTCACGGGTTAGAGAATTAAGCCTGAGTGTCAAGAACAGAACCGGGTTGATGATATCTTGTAGAAAGACAGGCCTACAAGGTGTCTGTAAAACCAGGTTCTGTAATCTTAGAAATGCCTTAGAGATATTAATCATTTAACCTCCAGATGGTGGTGGCTTCCGTTCCCTTTCTCTCCCCTGGCAGAATTGAATAAACCACCGAATGTATTTCTGAGAAGGCAGCACTAGCAAAGGAATGGAGTGAGATGGCAAGTAAAAGGAGTGACAAGTAACTGGAAAGGAATAAGGGGCATAATAGATAACTGGGGAAGTCAGGAATTGACTGCGTCCAGAAAGTCAGCCCTGGGGTTTACTCATTTCCACAGCTTTCTGCACACCCAATTCTTTTTCTTTTGGTGTAATTCCCTGCTGTTCCCTCACACAGTTCCTAGAAGCTTGTGTCCAGTCTGAGTGACAAGGATGAGGTGCATTTTTTTTCTTTTGTTTTTTTTCTCCCTGTCTCTATAGTCAACTTCCTGAGTTTGCTGCAACAGAACTGAAGACTTCATGGAGGCAATTTTGAGAAATAAGTGAATTTATTAGGAACTAGACTGAATATTTGATTTCAAAGACAGATTTTTTTTTTTTCTGGAAATCCTCCCACAGAAGCCTGCTATTGGGCTGCTGAGTAAGAATCCACTCAGCTATTAAAGACATTATATCAGTGTAACTGGGATCTGGGATCTGAGAGAAGGGCATTTTTAGCTGTTGAAGACTTTGGATGACAAAGGCCCAGGGAATATGGGAGCCAGACATACTGATATTCATTCAGTGTCTTCCCCTTTCCACCATAGAGTTTTCTGAAAAATGAAACGGCAAAATGGAGGAAGAGCAAGATGCTCCATTTGTACAGCACCTACCGCTGTGACTTGTGTTGTTGTTTGGATCTTAGGCCTTCTCTAAGGAACCCTGTGTTCCAAGTGATCAACGGAGAGAGGATAGGAGGAGGTAGGACAGAGTGGAGGAAAAGATTGAAACTATTGTTTCTCTTTGTTTTCTTGAAGGTATGTGTGTGATTTGATGATGGTGTGAAACATGGAGGAAACGGAGAAGACAGTGAGGTAACTATGCACTTCAGGGCAAATGGGAAAGGAAACAGAGGAACACAGAAAAAGGACAGGGTCGTCTTTGAATACAGGAGCCAGCATACACCGATTGGTGTTGGATTCATCCTTCCATATGTTCAGTGTGCCCAGAAAAGGAAGAAACAAGTATTTACGCTGAACACCGACTCATTTTTGAGCATGACTCTTTTAGACTGGTATCTTGTCTTCTGGTCACTGCAGGCAGTCTTGGGAGAATAACATGCATTGGATGTTCAGTTTTCTGCATGGAAGGGGAAGTCTTGGTAGCACTGGGAATAGTTAAACATACAAAGTTCTCTTCTAGGAGTAGAATTCATTCAGCTCCTCACCCAGGAAATATTCATTTATGCCTTTCTGCTCAGGCAGGCACCTCTTGAGTGCACAGTTTCAGCCGACCCAAGTAACCAATCACATCCCATTTTTTGACAGCACTTTTTCTTTATCAGCCCATTAAGCATGGGCTTTCAGCCAGTGAAAACATCAGATAGTTGGCAAAGCATTTATAATTAGTAAGTGCTGTGGCAGAATAATGGAATCTGAGGTCTCAGAAATCATCAAGTGTGACCATTTCCAGCTGATAATCCCATGGAGACACTGAAATGGGAAGTGAAGAAAACCAAATTGAAGGAGGCACTATGAAGTGTTTGGATTTACTGCAGTGTATCTTACAGTGATCCAGACTCTATCCAGAGTTTGATACTCAATGCCTGAAGACCTTGCAGAGAAGGATATTTTCTCCCCCTTCCTTGCCTGTGTGTTTTACAGTCACTACTGTGCCATCTTAGCAGGCTGCCTGTACTATTTGTTCCTGTTGTGTTCAGACAGCTTTTATACTTTGATGAGAGATGCACTTAGCAGGGAACACATCTTCATAATCTTGAAATAGCTTGATATCGAGGACACAGTCACAGTGTGGGGAAGGGAGGCAGGCAGAGGCCTGGAGCGTGCTTTTTCTCTAGGTGCAGGGTGTTCAGGTTTCCACTCAACCTCAGCATTTACAAAGTGGGCACATCCTTCATTTGTTTTGACTGATGGTCTAGGACCTTCTTGCTGGCCAGCCATTAGCCGTTTTCTGCTCTCAGGAGTGGGATATCAAGACACAGTCACCTTCTGTCAACCATGCTTTTGTTTCTCACTTTTTTGGCATGAATTTGGCAAGTTTGCTTTGGCATCTTCCGTGTCTTGCAGCCTGTGTCCTAAGGACTGGTTTCTAAGCTCTTGATGTTCTCTGACTGATGTCCTCTTCCCATAGTAGAAATCCTTCTGTCCACACATCACTTTCTATTTGGTATTGAGAACGATCCTGTAGCTCAGATGAAAAGCTTCTCTGCGCTCAGCCTGGAGGGTGTGAAGACAGTGCTCCAGTGGGTCAGTCCATTAAGGCAGTGCCACCCCTGCTGAACCAAGCAGGTTGCCAGTGTTTGAGATCTGGTCTGTTTTTTTTTTCCATAAGGGTGGGAAGAACTGAGGAAAGGAGTTTGATTTGTCTGTGAACTTGTTTAGTAACAGAGGTTTAGTATACCCATTCTGTGAATAAAGGAGAATCAAATGAGAGCAGGAAGCTACCTTACTGTCAGTGCTGGTTCCACATAAGCTGGAGCTGGTCTGCCGTGGGCCCTGGCAGAGCATCCCCCAGGCCTTGGCTCTAGAGCCCTGACTCTTGGATCCTTTGCACTGACACTATTGCTCGTATGACTACAGGTGAACTTCAGGAAGCTGATCTGTCTGAACTCTAAATGGAGAGGGGAAAAAAAAGATCCAAAGTAACCTATTTCTTTTTACTTTGCAAAGTTAGTTTTCAGCCAGAACATTTCATTGTAGAGCCACACAGACTTTACTGTTGGCAAAAGAGAGGGATGTGGGGGGAGGGACAGGCAGGGGACCGTGGCATCTTGGCTGCGGTCTACTTAAGCTCCTGTGGAATCGCACCCTCAAGTCTGAACACAGCCCAGGCCCCATGTGCCAGGCACAGGCTTTCTCTGAGCCGTCAGCTCAACCACTGCTCCACTCTGCTTCCTTCTTGCCTCTACCACACACACATATCATTCATCTCTTAGTTACTGCATCTGTACGCAGTTTAAAGGAAGCCCACTGCAGCTCTGATTAAGTCCTGGTCAGCACTTGCTATGTGTGTGCAGGACCATGGGTTGTAACCTCCTTTTGTTTTTATATATCATTATGCAAAGGGACACTTAATTACTTCTGTTCTTAGTCTGAAGCCTTGAGTGGAAGGTGCTGAGCAGATCTGTGGGCTCTACACTAGTTGGAAATCAAAACTGTAGTCACAAGCAATCCTTAACAGCATTATTACAGAGTTTTCTTCCATTTTAGAAAGAAGAGTTCAAATCATATGAAACAGATTTCTTTTAAATGCCTAGAATGGGGGGAAAGGGAGCAGAGGGGGGAAAAGCAGTATGCTTTACTTTTGACTCACTGTATCCAGTGTCAGCCCCATCCAAGTCTCTTTTGGTTTTTGTTTTGGTTTGTTTTGCGCTCAGGCAGATGCAAGGTACTAAGCCAGAGGGTCGGTTCCAAGTGCAAAAATGATCATTTCTCAAATGCTCATTTCTGCACTAACACGACAGGCATGAGCACTGTGCAGGTACATTTAGGCTTTTCCATTTGAAGTGTTTACAGCATCTATGTGTTGGCCACAGAAATCAGTCCCAGTGCATTTGGAGCTCTGAGGGCAGAGGATCCCCTGCAATGCTGCCACAGCAGTGGCAAATAGGTTGGATGAGGGGCTGGAGGGCTGTCCAGCAGGTCATATGAGTATTTTGCAAAACTTGAAATGCAGGAGTGACAGCCATGTGCTGAGTAAGCCTCTGACAGAGTAATGCAGCTGCTGCAATTACAGTCCAGGCATTTACCACTGTGCAGATGAACTGTGCTTAGTGCTTATTAGTTACAAACGGGGCGCAGCTCTTCTCCCTTGTCCCTGCTGAGCATTTGACGCACTCCTAGGTGTTAGAATAGCTTTCTGTGGAGCAAGCTCCATTGTGATTTGCAGTGCTGTACCGTTTTGGAGACTCATGGGAGGTCAGTATTAGCACACTTGATGGGAAGACAGTACTGGACAAGAAAGAATGTGGTTTTTTTCAGCAGTATAATTTCAGTACTGGCCAGTGCTGTAGCCTGGATGTGGTTAAGCCAGCAGAAAACCAGCACAGTTCATTTGGCTTACCAAGCTTGCAGCTATGCCAGCTTAACACTGCTATAAAAAAAACCCAAAAAACAAAAAACAGCTATTTCAGGGAGACTGCACTGCAGATTTAGTGACAGACATGTGCAGTCTGGATATTAACCATACTGTCCTTTTGCAGCTGTTTTGTATGTGTTTGACTATTTGAAACCAGCATGATAATGTTCTAGTAAATGCCTCAGGTTTGGTTTGTCAGATCCTGAGACGCTGCAGCTCAGTGGAGTTAGTACAATTTTTACTAGACTCTAAGTTTCACTTTCATGTTCTTGGACACCATGCATTTCCCTGCTGTAGGAAATACAGCTTTTCTTCCAGAGTTTTGAAATGAAAGTAGCAATCTTGAATTTTTCCATTTGATTTTAAATAAGTAAAAGCTTGCTTTCATGGAATAAAAAGGTGGACCTCTTTTGGTGTCAACATGCACATCTTAAAAAAAGAGGTTTAGAAATACTTATTTTGTGATTGACTCACAATTTAAGCTAACTAGTAGCCTTTTATTTCCCAAGAAAAGCCTTCTGAGCAAACTTCATTTTGTCCCAGGCCTATATCATTGTTTTTTTCTCTCACTGCCTATAGCTATAGCCTGATTCACTTTTCCTGAGGGAGTGGATGGAAATACCTGATGTCTTCATAGTTGTGGGGGAAAGCAGAGGCAGAAACAGAGACCATTTCCTTAAGATAAAGCAGTAGATAATTCTGGTAGAGCTAATGTTGCAAAAGGAACAGGTAGGATAAAGGGCAAGGGTCTCTTCAATGAAGACAACCTAGTGGAAAATGGTTGATTAAGAATGCATCATAGAAGATCAAATGCTCCTGAGAAGTGAATCCACCTCAATTACCATTTTGGCTAAGCCTAACTAAAAATCTTCTACCTCTGCTACGTTGCCAGCATTAGCTATAATACAGAACTCTATTATACTCCCACCCTTAGAATCAGGCAAACCCAGCAAGCTGCATGGAGAGCTGCTGAACTCAACACGCAGTTTTTTACATGTATAGAAGTAAAGCCAGAAGTGATCTCTGGAGTTGGTGCATCTCCAGGGCTGAACAATAGTTCAGCAGGATCACACGTTCAGGATCACAGTTTTGAACTTAGGAACCCAAATTCTGCCTTACTCTCACTTCGTAGGCCTATTTTTCTTGCCCTACATGCTGCTTTTCTAAAATATCTTACGAGAATGGAAACCTCATCCTGTGGAAGGAAAACATGAACATAAATTGTGTAATAGTCTCTCTGATTCATCCAATGTAAGCTAGGAAAGAGCAAATGTGCATAATATATAGTGAGAGGAAGAAAGAAACTACTACCACCAATCTCCATGCTTCAGTTCTTCTGAATTATAATGTGTATTTTGGAACAAGATGAAATAAATATCTGTCCAATATGCAATTATGACTGAAGGACAGCAAGTGAGTTAGGGAACTTAATTTTATACTGTAATGCATCACCAACGGCAAGCAGGAAGAATAAATGTAAATTTCCCCTGTATTCAGTTTTGCTTCTTTTCTCTTTCTCTTTTTTATTCCTCTCCATAAATTCCTTGTGAATCACCAGCAAAGAGAGGAACTACAAAATGAAGCTGTCTTTTAAAACTGCACAGTGCTCCTGGCAGCGATGCCTTAGAATTTGTTTGGGGATTATTTTACCAGAAGTGCAGATTTGGGGGGGGGGGGGGGAGTCCATTGTTACATGCTATGTTATTCCCTCACAGAAGAGAAAAATCAATCCATTCTCATAAATAATATACAAAATTCTCAGCAAGATCTAAATTCAATACACTTAAGACGTCACCAGGGTTCTAGGCCGGACTGGTACAAAGAGTTGGTTGGGGAAAGGCATTATTCTGGCCAACTGCTGGTAAAATTTGGGTGGACCTGATCAACCTTACTGTGCGTCACAGCTTCTGGAGAGTGGCCAAATGATCTCCATGAAAAGCACCCAACTAACAATCAGTAGTCTTTGCAGCGAGAGAGAGATTTTGGGGGAGACAGTGAGTTACTCCTACCTCTTTACTTAAGGAGGTTGTGCAAAATAGCCTAGTGGTTTGATTCTGTTGTTTTTTAGGTTTGGGGGTTTTTTTCCTTTAACTGAAAGAATGCCAGAGCTTGTCTAAACACAGGAATTGCCTAGTTTAATTCAAGAGTTGATGTTGCAGTGGCTTAATTAACTCTGAAAGCAATTTAATGGACAAAGAGCTGTAGCTTTCAAATTAAAAATGACTGCAGGCCTTTTTTACTGGGGTTGGGAGTTTTTAACTTGCAAATCCAATGTTAATTGTCCCCTTTTACATCTGTCTTGCTACTTTTCCTCTGAACTCCTAGAACAAGATAACTAAGCTACAGGTTGTTATGAAAAGGCCATGCATATACAATGATAATGAAAATAGTAAATTGTTTTGTGGTAATTGGCTAAATCAAGACTTGAGTACATTCAAATGGCAAAATGATGAAATTTTACTTCTCTTTGGACTTCTGTGCTTTCATCAGCAACTTCATTGAGTTGCTCCATAGCTTTGTTTCTGATGTTTGCTTTTAATTTCTGTTTTATAATCAGGTAAGAGCATAGCAATATAAATCCAGCATTATAGGGAAAGTCCGTAGGCTTTAGGCTTTCCAGTGAGTAGAATTGGTTGATGTTTCTGCTGGCTCTGTGACTAACTGCCTGTGATGACAAACTAGGAGCACATGGGCCCCTTAAATGGATAGGCAAGTTCAGGTCTGTTCTTCACTGAGCTTCCTTTGGGTGCTAGCTCATTTTTTGTTTCGTGACTACTCAGCAAAGTCTGTTGCTGTCCCTACTGTTTACAAACAGAAGTCATAACAGAACAAATCAATAGATTATTAATTTCCCAGGGCTAATTAAAAAAGAGATGGGGATCTGTGATTCTTGGGTGATGAGAGCAGTGGAAGACAGCTGGTTCGTTAACAGCAGCCATTACAAAACTGCATCTTCCTATGGATTTGTCCTACATTTCCTAGCTCCTCCTCAAGTCTTCTGTAAACTCCCACATACACAGACCTTTAGCTTCCTCTCTGGCCCAGCAGTCTAACCTCCTACTTTCATCATGTGCGCACACACACATACATGCATATGTCAAAAAAAACACTCAAACCAACCCCCTCGGTGCTCTCCTGCAGCTTCCCCTACTGTTCTTTGGCTTGCTGGCAGGGCAGGAAGCAGCATGTCCTGTGGCTGCTTGAGAGCTGCTGGCTACTGCCTCTCGGACACGAGGTGGGCCGCCCCGGACACACGGAGTTGAGCGGTTGGTACCCTTCCCTCTGAGATGGGGTGGGTAGAGAAGGATGGAATAGTTTCCCCTCTCTTCACAACTGCTGGCCTTCAAAGAAGGGGAGACAGCCCTAACTGTTATTTCCAGCCTTGTAGCAACCTTTAATTGAAATCACCCAATCCACTGAAGCCAGGTGTGAGGAAGAGGAGGAAGAGACAGCACAGTAACATGAACTTCATTTTCTTGGAAAAGCAAGACACAAAAAAAGTATTTGGACAACATTCTGCTGTGTGTATAAGCAGCTGCATGATTTAAAGCATGGGAGCAGTTCAACTGAAATTTGCTGGCCGTCCCATGGAACTGCAAATGTGCCTACACTGTGTTCTCCTCCAGCTGTTTTTCTATCCCAACACTTAAAAAAACAAAAAAAAAGAAAAAGAAAAAAAGAATACTGAAGTATTTTGCAGGTGATTTTAAGGCCAAGTGCCCTTTTGTTTAGAAACTAAAGCCTCTTCCTTATCTCCAGACCTGCCAGATCTGTGAATAAAGGACTTATTTTTTCCCATGTACTGGAAATTTTTTAAGCTATTCAAAGAAACCTCAGCAAATATTTCCCTGTCAGGCAGTAACTGAATAAAGTCCCAAGTAGCTTGATGTTGTCCCTCCCTCTTCCTCTGAGTTTTTTGTATCCATTGCTTTTCCTCTATAAATAACACGGATAGCTAGAAGGGAAAACCTTTTTGAGAGGTGATATGGTCATCTGGCAGCTGCCCAGTAAGGCCCTATTGGCTGTAAGTCAGTGCTGAACTTCCCTGAGAAAAAGCAAACTGTAATGTTGTCGGTTCAAAAAATAATAATAATAATAATAATAAAAACATTTAAAGGGAAAGGAACAGAGATTGTTTTATCTTCCTGTATAAGCAGGCATGAGCAGACTTTAATGCTGGAGGTGAAAGTGCTTCTCCATCTCCTTTAGTTGTTGGAGATTATCTCGAGCCACAGATGGGTACTCGCTGGCAGCTGGAGCCCAAAGAGGGGTGCGAGGTTTTGCCTGCACAGTGAAGTCCAGGCTGTGGGAGCAGAGACTCGGCAGGGTCCTGGGCCTCTGCTTGCTCCCAAGCCCATGTCTCCCCTGACCGTGTGCTGTAACGGCAACGCTGGAGTTAAAATGAGAAATCTGGTAGGCCGGAGGTTTTTATGATGTTTACCTATAGCTAGAGGGTAAGAATCTCGTGCTGTTGTAACTGCCTCTGTGCTCAAAAATAGCACGGCAGAAAACTTGTGAGCCTATGTATAACCCAGAAAATATAAATGGGTGTTGATTTAATAGTTGAGAAAGTCAGCTTACTACCATGAGGAGTTCTTCCTGGGAAGTAGAAAGTCCATACCTGGAACTGAAGTTGCACAACAGTCTGTTCTGTCCAACCAGGCATCCAGAAAACACTAATCACTTTCCCACATCTTGCCCTATTTTTTCCTGAGTTGCATTTATGCTGCCTTGCTAAAATTGCCAGATCTGGTTTGGTATTACTTCACCATATATTAAGATCAAAGGAATACTTTTTTTTTTTTTTTTTTTAATTCTGAGGTCAGAAACTCTTCGTTAATGAGAAATGTTCACAACAACTTGGTGAAAATGGCCTTCTTCCACCTTAAAATTTTGAAAGATAAAGTACTGAGGTCAATTACTTCTCTGTCCACTGGATTTTAATCTTTTTCTCTTGTCTGCCTAGATATAAAGCAATGATATTAGCACTCGAGCAGCTACAGTTTTGTTTAATGTGTCTGACACCTTCTCTGGTTTCGTTTTATTACATAAAAGCTTACCTTGGTTTTTAGATTAGATATTACCATAGACACAATAAAATTTTTTATATTTTGAAAAATACGGAGGGAGCAAAAAACACAAATCCATTCTCCATTCCAGAGTGGCTCCCAGCCTGAAAAGAAATTATTTTGTCTTTGGAGTTTGGATATAGCCAAGAGCTCGTTCTAAACTTAGATAATTATTTTTGTGCTTCAGGAAAGAAAAGTTTTTTTAACAAACTTGGAATCAAACACAAAACATTAAGTTGATTGTTGGGCTGTAATCGGATTTGGGCATAGTTACATAGTACCCCTTGTCTGAACTTGAACTTCTCATTTACTGCCCAATATTAAAATTCAGGACTCTAGGCCAACTGTTTCTCTGTAGCTGAGGATCAATGTAGTTTAGGAAGAAGCAGGGATAAGGTAACAGTAAGTATTTGCACTGAAAACAAATCAGTATATTCATATGATAATTTATAGCCCAGTCAAGATTCACAAGCACCTCGAAACCCCGAAGGAGCACTGTAAAGATAACCTCCAATTCCCCCTCCCACACATCTTGCCCTTAATATGAAGGCTCTCTTACATCAACTACAGATGTTCCCAAGAAGCTGAACTATAGCCAAGGACTTTAGAGGTTTTCTTATTACAATTGATAATTGATTACAACTAGCTAGAGTCAACATGCAAACGCTGGTACTGGGTAGCAAGGAGGCCATATAACAAAAGGGCCTATATGAGTCCAATATGATTATATTTAGAGTTGTCTACATGGTGATTGTAGGCAGCCTGAGCCGCAAGAGCTGCCTCCTCTTTTCCCCCATCTGTACCATCCTTTGGCTGTACCGTAGTCATCCATCCTGGGCTATCTACTCTTATACACAGCACTAAGACGTACCCCAGGTTCTCTTATACCATATTTCCTCAAGGCACTTCTTGTTTGTACTGGGTTGGGGGGAAGAGGAACAGAACTTAGATGAGCCAGAAGAAGGGAATAGTAGACCAGAATAAGACATGTCTGGAGAAAGGTAGACTTATTCTCGTATCCAGAAAGTAAACAATTTTGAGGGGTGGTGGGGACAGCTGCTTGGAATTTGATCTAGAGATTTACAGTGTTAGTGTAATTTAAAGAGACTTACAATGCTGATGGACACCTAGTGCATATGGATGTGAGACTGGCCTTAACACTAAGAATCATATTTGCACAAATGTAAGTCAACAGCAGAAGCTGTTAATATAAACATAGAGTTTTCCATGATTTCAAAATGAAATTACTGCTACTTCTTCCTCCTTTCTGGTTAATATCATCACCAAAATTCCCTAGGAAATGGTTCCCAAAGAGGGACTATCCGCATTTGGTTTCTGATAATTGTTTTCATTCTATCAAGTGAATAGATAGTTACTTGCTAAACTGAAGCATTTTGAAACACTGGTGTGGCATCTGATTCATCAGAAGGTGAAACTGCTTTTCTTGCTGTTAGGTAATAAAATGTGATTGTATAGGCTTTGTAACCCAATCCCCACTCCATGATAAGCAGATGAAGCAAGGCCAGGGAATAGTGGGGGTTTTAGACAGTCTTTTCCTGCAGTGATAAGGAAATAGATTTCCTTGTTAAGGTTGGTACAGCTCAGGGTTTTGTAATGGTGCATGACTCTGCAAGGACAATGCCAAGACATGTAATTATGTTTTAGGAATATAGGCTGTTAAATAGAAATTAGAAGCTAGGACCAGTAGTTGATTATAAATGAAAGGAACAAAAATAACACATTTTCTGTAAATTCCTATTAAATCAGTGGATTCAACCCCCCTAAGGGTGGAATTGTCCTCTGTGTAAAGCAATGCTTAGACAGGAGAATTCCTTTCAGTGCTACCTAGAAGTCATCCTTGTCTAGAGAGAGAGGAAGTCTATCTGTTTGCTTTTGTGGCCGAGCTCAGATTAGACGTTCTCACTTGGGAGATGAGAAAGGTTCCTGCGCATCACAAAATAAATTAAAATGTTCTGTGTATGTTACAGACTCCCTTAGGATCCTCCCGGCTCTGATTAGCTCTGAGTGTGTTGGGGGGCGAATCTTCCTCCCAGTGTGTGAGTGCTCCCTGGGCTCTGACTGCCCTTTAAGGGCCACAAATGCTCATCAGGTTTAATTTCACTTCTAGGTACATATATTCTTTTGGGAAAGGGGGAGAAGAGAAAAGGAGGGATGAATTTTGAGGTGGGGGCAATTTCCTCTTTTTTTTTTTTTTTCTGTTTATTTTGGGGTATAGGAAGTAAGGCAACAGAAATCACAAGGTGTAATGCAAAGGATGTTCCTCAAATAACAGTTTGTTTAGGATGGGTAGAAAATGTTCCATAAAGACTACTGAAGTGTGGAGAGGACAAGCGTATATAAATATGACATGCATGTGTACGTCTCTCCTTTCAATAAAGCATTTTAGCAAAAGCTCACCAGAGGGAAACATCTGCAAGAAGACAGAAGGCAGCAAGAAGTCAGAGGGCAGTAGGACGGAGCAGATGACCAGAAGACCAAGAAGCTGCGCAAGCTACTGAAAAAGGTTTTGGTAGAATTTCCTCTAACTTGCTGCAGAAGGCCTATGTGCCAAGTCCAGTACACCACAGTCCATCTGAGTGCCATGCTGTGGAGCGAGATACCGGTGAGGAAATGGTAAACAATGCAACTGTTAAAGTACTAACTCACTGAATGTAAATTTGAGGAACACCCTCAAACTGATATTTTGGGGATAAGTAATGGATCATCCCTATTAGACCAAAGTCTGAGAGAGGCATGACAGTATTCCTTTGAGAAGATTATCTAAAACTCTCTATATGTTCATGTAGTGTGTCGTGTAGAACACGCTTATTTTTTCCCATCATATAATGTGTAAGTTTAATATAATATCCTTCTAAAAGCTACCACAAAAAGCTTTGGTTCAGGCAAGTACGGAGTAGAAATGTTTGTTGAAGAGCTTTGGGAAGGTGGTAGTCCCTCTGCAGGAACAGGGTACGCAAGTTTTGAGGTCAAAGGGTTATAGGGCATGGGGCAGGATTAAGAGTCAGTATTTCAGAGATAAGGAGATGAGGAAGGATTCCTTGATTACTCTTCTTTATACTCAGTAAGATTATAGGAAATATGGCCAAACCACACATGTTCCTAAAGGAGTTTGTGACAGCATGAAAAGAGCTGAAATTAGTGTTTTTCACTGAAAATTTAAGTGAGCCTGAACTAACCAACTGCAAGAACTTGGTTTCTGAGGCTAGTGCAGAAATATCTTTTTAGCTGTAGTGACTGAACCAAAAAGCACAGAGCAGACTAATTGTATTTTGAACAAAAAGATGAGTTTTTAAATGAAGACAACAAAAAGTCAAGCTATTTGTTCTGCACCAAAAATCTTTTATCCTTTAAAAATCTAAATACATTTTGAAATGAAGTTACACTTCAAAATAATTTTAGACAAACGTCTTAGTTTTTCTGAATGAAGTATCTTTGTTGGAGAGGAAAAAGAAGCAATGAAGCAAAGAATTTAGTATTTTATATATTTTCTTCTCATTTTTTTCAGCTAAACTGCTAAATTGATTTGACCCTTATCTAGAAGGACAGTTTTACTCCCCTTAATCTTTTTTTCCCTAGAAGATACACTGGAAAAAGAAAAAGAATCTACTTCTGTTTATCACATCAGTAGAAATTGTAGCACACAAATCACTTAGCAAAGTTAGTGGGCAGCTTGTTACAGACAGTATCTTTTTGTAAACTTGATTTCTGTATCTCGTTTTTATTGAGAAGGAGCCTTTCAGAGTGTCAGCAGAGGTGTAACTGCTTCCATCGAATTTCACATAAAACTTCCCATCTGTCTTTAATTTAGATTGTGCCAAACACTGTTACTACCCTCAGATATGAGGGCAGTCCTGTGCCAGCTGAAGATATATCTGTGCAAACTGAGTAGTTTACACTAAGCTCAGGTTTTTGTGGTCTGAAGTGATCTTTGCTTCCCATACTGCACCTTCACCCTGATGAAGGCAGTAGAGCGTACTGCTGTGCTGGGCTTCAGCATGCCGCGCACTCACTCAGCGCAGACTAAGGCTCCTGAGGCTCTTTCTCTACTGCACAGCAGCTTGACAGTCCCCTGACCACCATCTCATATGCTGTGGCTAATTTTTTATTTTTGTTACTTGCCTGAAAACTGGTCAGTCTCTGGCCAGTTTAAGAAGCTGGCATCCTGCTGCATTTAGTCCTTTATTGCCATTGATTAAAAAAGTAGGAGACTGTTCAGACCATTGCAAAAAGGCTTCACTAATGAAGTGCCAATAGTGCAGCACTTTGATCAGAAACAAAGTGACCTGAGGAGACCAGTAGGCGCTGTATCCTTAGCCAGTTACCATTCCAGTTCCTCTTGTGCCACACAGCACACTGTAAGGCGTCTCCGTTCCCAAGGACCTATTTTTATTGCAGAGAAGTGCATTTCTTTGTTAAAGATACTAGCAGCTCAGTGAAATTCCCCTAGAAATTAGTACAGGGTTGTTATACAAACATTTCTAAATATCTTTCAGATAGCTCTATTTACAGAGTTTGTCTTCTCAGCATGCGTGGCACCCATATGTGTTTTAAAATAAGTTCATTCTAAAGGTGATTAAGACTTTTGGCTCTCTAAGCCTTTGTCAAGAATAGAACAGAGTTTTCTGAGAAGTTTGGTAGGAAGTTTGGCACCACTGTACAATTAGGATATAGAATACTTTGTATGTGGTTAGATAATTATGATGTGTGTCAACACTTACATACATCTACTCTGCTGGGATCATTTTGAGTGGGTGTTACCGCCCTGTTTAAATACTGCCCAGATCAGGCTGTTTACAGGTGCTTTTTCTTGGAATTAGCAATGTTATGTCATATTTGATTGGTGCACTACAGAGCAGGTTATGCTACCAGGCAGCTACTATGACTGCTGTCCAACAGAACAGAGAAGTAGAGTGGGTGGGATATAGCTCTTAGGGCCCAGAGATGAAACTCTGCCAGGAAGAACAGGGATAGGAAAGGGCATGTAAAGCCCTTAAAAAGAATCATCATCAACATAAGGATAGACAATAATCCATTAGTGAAAAAATGACTATGTGGAAAAGCCAAGATGCCCAGCAATACCAGATTGAAAGCAAGTGGCAGAAAGTTCATAATTAACAAAACAAGTCCAAAGCAACATGATTTTTTTTACCAGTTAATTGACTAACAGCTGAAAAAAATATCAACTCTGCCATACAAAAGTATTTGGACGCTTTCATTGCTGGAAACATTTGCTGTATAGCAGTTATCTGAGAAATTAAAGCAGCCCACAATGAATTGGCTCCTCATAGTATCTTTCGCCTTCTTCAATAACAGAGATCTCTACCTATAACCAGGCTGGAGGTGTATTGCACTCTCAATACTTTCTCATTAAATCCACCTTTACTGACTTTCTTAACGTAGCTTTGTCTCAAGCAAGTTTTGTCCATTCTTAACATCTTTTTTGTTTCCTTACAGCTCATCATATCACTGAATTGAGTTCTTCTTCCTCTAAGAAGAAATTTCACTGCAATTCAGAAATCTTCATAATATAGTAATCTATAGCTAATTCAGAGGTGCTATGCCCTGCCAACCCTATGAAGAGACTTCAACCAGTAAGTGTGTTTCTTGCTATATATTGAATTGAATTTTACTGCCATCTTGTTAAATTGGCTGCCTTTCTGAATTCTGCTTTCATCCACTTCAAATGGAAGTTTTTGGTTGTAAGATACTCTGTTCAGTGAGAATTTAAAAATCCACTAGTCCTAGCCTGGCCCACAGATTTTCCATTCTTCTTTGTGTTTAGGATGGTTTGACACTGAGCTATATAGATAAAATGTGTACATATGAATATGAAGTTAGTTTCAGTGTCTGCTACTTTGTGCTTTTGGATTCTGCCCTTGCCAGAAAACAGAAGCCTTTGAATGTTGAATTAAAAACAGAGCTCAAATTGCTATTTTTTAAGTTATGGACTTGTACATGAAAATTAGCTTTTAAGTTCATGAAAAAATAGTTCCACTGTTTGGTTCCAGCTAAGAGAGAACTTTGTTCAGACTTGATAGAATTTACATGACAGAATTCTTTTCTTAGAATATATTTAAGTGTGGCTAGGCTTACATTTGTACTTATCATTTTATAATAAGCAGGTTATGCATAGGAATGTTTGTGCTACTGTCACCGGGTGATGTTGTTATAGATTCTTACACAGTGCATTTCTTCGAACAAATGTTGAGGCTTGATAAGACATTCTGTAATGTTCCTGTTGGGAAAAGAAGCTTTGCAAGCAGGAGCAGAGATTGCTTTCTGCCTTAAATCTGACTGTAGTCTGATCCTGACTGATATTATCCTGTAGGAACCAGGCATTTTTGCTAGACTGGGTTTTCTGAAAGGTGGTGATTCATGTGTCTGTGTAAGGTATGATCTATATACATTAATAAAATAGATTATACCTTCAGTTGATTCCAGGCCTATGTCACCTTCTTCTCTCCTAAATAGAAGCCAGACTCTGAAGCCCTAACTTCTGCTACTTCCCACGCTGGTGTCACTGGTGACAAAAAGGGTTGTGGCCTTGGAAAAAAAAGCAGTGTTATTGCTGTATACGTGGTTTGAGGAAACAGACTCAAAGGTTAGAAGCCTATGGGAATCAGTGCGGACCCTCAACCTCAACTAGCCTTCCTGCAGGAGGCAGCATTTTTCTCCTCCCAGGGCAGTAAATGGAGAGAGATTTTCTGTCTTAAGCTTTTGCATTAGCAATCACTGCTGCCTTTCAGTGCTCACCAGTATGCCACCTGCAAGCAGCCGCAGGCATGGTTATTTTCTTTGTCGTTTTATTGTTCCACTTCCCTTTTCTCAGCTGCCTGCTTGTCACATCTGAGAGCTTCTGCCTCAGTCACATATTAATAAGAAGACCACATTTCTATTAAAACCATTGCTGTTTTTTAAGATGTACTTGAGGGAACCATAGAAAATTCTGATCACTTCTCGGAAATGAGAATGAATTACAGAAATGCCTTCAGTGAAATAGATTACTGGTGCACTGCAAGGGCAGTGCAGACACCACAGTCAGCACTGTGGATGGAAGGACTGTGCACTGCACAGATGTGAGTACCACCATACCATATCTTGAGCTGCAGCAGACAGAGCAATCAGTGACATTTCATGAGTCTCCTTACTATTTTTATGATTCCAAATCTATAACTTGAAACATTTCTTTTATGGATTAAACTTTTTAAAGGAAAGGGTGAGAATTCACTGGTGAACCTCTCTAATACCACCTCCCTGCCCAAGAGCTAATGATAAGTACTTTGCATCTAAAGTTAGGTTTCACAGCAAGATGCAGAAGTATACGGAGAAATGTGAGGCATGGGGACAAAATAATCTCTCAAGTTAAATGATTCTGCTTGAAAGCAGCTCAGGAGCAGGTCATTCTGCAGGGATTTTGCAGTGAAAGCATCCTAAATTCTTGATGCCATGCTTCCATGCAGGGACTTCACCTAAGAGAACTTTCCTTGCAGCTGAGAGACTAGAAAATTAAAGTAGCGTGATTTTAAAGAGAAGCAGGGAGATAACTGGAGGGAGGTGAACTTACTAGAAGAGAAACCTAAGAGAAATCTGGGGACCAGGCATATATTAATGATCACAGAGGAAAGACAGTGTTAAAGACAGCTGGAAGTCAGGACCCTTAGGTTTCCATTACAGCCCTGCCACTGCCACTGGCTGTTGGGAGGATCACTTTATTTCATACTTAATTTCTTACATCCCCGACCAGAACTGTTCAGGCATAAACTAAATAGTTATCTGAAACAAAAGACTGATGGGACAGCAAAATTTTGCTTTGCGTGAGCAAAAGTGTGTGTATGTGTGTGTGCATGCACCAGATCCCTGCCTAGAAGCAGATGTGGTACTTCATGGGATGATTATGTGATTTTATTTAGTGGGTGCTAAGGAGTTTAGCTCCAGTGATGAAAAGAGATATGTTAGTTCAAAACATAAAATACTTACTGGTACTTTACTGGTATTTATATAGCACTTTTCCAAGACATTTAGATATAGCTCTGCAGTGACTAGTGGCCTAACATGGTATGTGTTTGATGAGCCATGATGTCTGTGTGTCTGCATTAAGAGTAACTAGTGGCTGATGACTGAGCATTCCCAGAAACATTTGTGACAGCTTAATTAGGAAATGAAATGTGCTGGCATTGGTAGTGATCAAACCATGGGAAGGGTGTGCGATGGCTCTGAATAAAAAGCCTGAATCAAGGACAAACCCAGCACTTTAATTCTGAGCTTCTATGCTTAGTAGAATAGGGTCTTGAGGAACAAAAGTTTATTCATTGGTCAAATTTTTGACTGGCCTGGAGTGTCTGTGGCTTGCCACCTAACAGTAAATAAGGATATCATGAAAAACAGTGCAGTAATGTCCTCTCTACTACCCTCCCTTCAACAGAGAAAAAGTCAACAGTATCTGCCTTACTAAGAGAAGCTGCAGAGCACTACTGACAGGTTAAACAAAGATTACAGAGAGGGGGCTTTGATTTGTTTGGCATAAAGTGCTGCTTTCCCCAAAGCATAGCCTCAAACAGAGGTCAAAGCAAAAGACAGCTTACTCCTGAAGAAAGCAGCTGTGCCACAGCCTCTGGGCCCGTGTCACGTGCCGGGGGGCCAGCGCTGACTCAGCCCCTCTCCGGGGAGCTGGAGCTGTTTGCGAGGAAGAGTGTGTCGAGCCAGCGCCCAGCCCTGCTGCTCCCATCAGGGAGCTCCATCCAAGCCAGACGCTGAAACTGCATTGCCATCCCAGGCCACTCAGCCAGAATTGCGCCTGCTGTGATCGCCTTGAATTTGCCAGAGTAAAGGACAAGTGAGACAGCAGTTTACCAGGCATAGCAGCTCCTCGAGTCTGAGACCAGGGAGGGAGTGGGAAGGAAAGGAAGGCAGGTCAGGAGGGAGGCTCTTTCCTCCATCATATCAAGCAGACAGTGACCCCTTCGCCAGACGCAGTGAGTCAGGGACTCCTAGGATCCGCCAGCCTTATCTTCCTCTGCACTTCAGAAGTTAAACAGTGTTTTCATTAGGAGGGGTTTGTTTGTAACACTTATGAGTCACTTCTCCTTGTCTTGCTGAGTGTTTCTTAGGCACTCGGGAATCTCTGGTCTTGACAATGTTCCTGGTATTCTTCTCGCTGGCTCAAAGCTTTGTCCCCTGTTGGCACACGTGAGTGAGGGAAAGGCTGGCCTGACTCCGCCAGGCGCACAGCGGTTGCAATTCCCGCTGCGGTGCGGTGTCTGGAACAGCCACACATAACAGTCCAGGTTTCACCATGAGCTGGCTGCAGTCTGCAGTGGAACAGCTCTTTTGAGAAGCAGAACATGGCAGACAGAGAAAAGCAAAAACTTCCTCCTCCTGTTCCAAATTAAAACACCAACTCCAGGAGTTAAAACTTCCAAGCCCAGGAAATGAGGAGTTCTGGCCAAGAGGCTGATTTTACCCACTGGCCACAAATAGCAGCAGGAGCAATGCACTGGTGGTCCTCTGTGATACTCAGTCCCAACACACTGTAGCCTCTTCCTTGTTTTTAACAGGCGCGTTTACCTGCTCCAAAGCTCACCAACAGGAATGAAAACAGAGTCAACTTAAATCCATGTGGTATGAATATGAATGACTCTGAGAAACCAAAATCTGCTTAGATTTCTTACTATGCTTTACTAGTCAGTTAAAGAAACTTTTCTTGGGGGTGAAGGGCAGAAAGGGAGGGGGTTTCAACTCCTTCACCCCCAAACGCATGGACAAATCTTCAGTCATGTGCGTGAAATAGGCTTGATCCCCTGGGGATAGAGATCCCAGGTGTTTCAGGATTTTCTCATAGTTGGAAAGGGGCTTGCAAAGCCATCATGTTAGAGCAGGGATGTGTTGTATCAAGAGCCGGGAGAGCTCCGTGTTTGTCCTGGCATAACAATGACTTGGCGTGTGCTCAGCTCTGTTTAGTAGCTTCATTTCTGGGGCCAGCCTACAGGCTGAGGAGGAAAGCAGCTAATCAGCTGGTCCAACTGCTCTAGGGTGGATTCTTTTTAAAGACTGCCATCAAGTTATAACATGTGATTTATCTTCTAATGAAATAACATCCCCACCCTTAAATCAGAATTTAAGGACACAGAGACTCTGATGAGCCTTTTTTAAATAACATCTCTAAAATCATTTACATGTGTCGTACTGACTGTGCTGGAGGTTGCTAAAACATCATCCTTCTCTTGAAAGGAAGAGGCAGGGGCTGGGTTTGAATGTGCCTGTGTGGGAACTGGGAGGTGTGATGCATAAGAGTGTTGATTCAAAGTACATTCTTTGCGTCCCTGTCACCTAAGCTGGAACAATTACAAGGCTTCATAAACTGAATTTATGCAGGGCAGTTTCACGGGCTATTTGTGCAGCACTCTCTTTTATAATTACTACTTTTTTAACTGGAAAAGAAATTAACGTGAAGTGATGACTTGACACTGAAAACACCAGTGAAGGTGAAGGCAGGAGAGCCAGGGAAGCAGAGCAGAGAGCAGGATAAAACCGATAGAGCAAACAAGCTTGAAAAGAAGTCAAGGAACAGGAGGTTTACAGCATCCTCTCTGTCTTGCATAAGCCTGCCTGTACACATGATCAGTGAAGGTAACTTGTGACTCCGAGCGGACACCCAAAGCAGTATGTTACCAGGACAATAATAAAATTGTTTTCAGCTAATTACCTAATAATTATCAGTGTCCCTTGCTGACAGAATGCCAGTAGTGGGAGCTCCCCAAGTCACTGGTGCTGTCTTGCTGAGGGTGCTCCAACAGCAATCAGGGAAAATTTCCTTGCAGGGCACTAGAAGCTGTGCTGTCAAATCCATTCTGCTGCTTGCACCCTGCACATATGTGGCTTAATTCTAGGCATCCTCTTGGGGCCAGTGTCATCAGAACTAATGCATAACTAAAACCTCAAGGTTTAAGAAAATAGGAACTGGATTTTTCATTCCAGACATCAGTTTCAATGCCTATAGAAAAAAAACATTCTCCTCTCCTCCCCAGAATCAGGGACTTGCTGCAATGGATCTGTCAGGTAATATGTCAAGCCAGGAGCTGATAAGATCACCTGAAGGAATGTGTATGTGTACCAGCTGCAGCAGACAGCAGGCAGCTCTGTGTATACCTGTTACTGGTTTTCTGAGGAAAACAAGTGATCAGCAATATCTGGAAGGGCCCATCTGAGGAGCAGGATGCTGGCACATCTTTGTTGTGAGCTTGGAAAATTTCTCAGAAGAGAGAGGGCAGTGTTAGGAGTAGTGGTTTCCGTTGAAATGAAATTTAAATTCCTATAAATCATATGTTCTAACACAAAAACTGAAGTAAACCATATGCCTCTGCTACTCGTGTTTTCCTTCTTTAGCTTGGTCCATTGTTTTCTGGAGGTCAAGTTTTCCTCAGGCTACTTTCTCTTTGCTTTCTCCTTTGATTGAATAGATCCTTTTTTTTTCTTTTTGGGAACTGCCTCCCTCTTCCTCCTCCCTTATTTTTTCTACCCTTTTTCTCCTCTTCTCAAAAAGTGCAGCTAAAGAGACCCGACACCTCCACAAAGTGCATGCTTTTGTGGCATAAGAGAGACCACTGGGCTAAACACTGGAACACTGGAAACACCCCCAAAGGTGAGGTTCACCTCCCTGCCATTAGCTACTTACAATGTAGATATATGTACCCTAAGCACCCTTTATAGTCAATGGAGAGAAATAAGAACTTTGAGGGCACAAATCCCCTGACCTGTTTTAGATTATGCTTTAGGATGAGATGAAACATCCTAGACTCTGTTGCCTTTATTGTCCAGATCTATAAGGGTCATGACTGTATTTAATCGATGCTTTGCACTTCTTTGAGTCTACTGCTGACCTATTTGATGACATTGGCAAGTCACTTAGCAATCTGTAAAGTGGAATAACACTGCGATTTGACTAAAGCTTATAACATGATTATGTTTTACTTCAGCTGCAGCAGGATTTGGCTGTGCGCAGTGCTGTTACCCTATGCTACTTTTGCCTTCTTTTTTAACCTTTGGACTTTTTTGCAGTAAGAAGTTGTGTCATTTCTTTAATTGGCAAGGCCTGGTCCAACATCAGCAGCCACAGGGATCTGGATTTTGAGATCCCTCTGTTTACAGGCCACTGCTTCCTTCGTCCAGTGAGTGCCAAGCCCCTCTCTTTCCAGACTGCTGCTGCTATCTCAAGGGACAGGGAGTGATAGAGGACGGTGAGTGTTTTCCTTCAGCAGTAGCCTCCTCCCCTCACCAGCAGCTGTATCAAAATAGCCCACCTAGCTTTGACAGGTTGGGAGAGATGATATGCAGCCAGTTGGTCGGCATTTGCTGCTCTGTTCCCTGATGGAAGCGTCAACAGGTCACACAGAGCCAAGAACGCTGCTGCTGGACAGAAGTACCTGGAAGGAAGTTGGACAAAGCACCAGGGACACGTGCAAGGTTGAGCAGAAAGCTCAACAGAAAAACTGCCTGATGCAGTGGCATTGGCAATGTTGCCAAGCCTCTCGGTTTCATTATGAATTCGAAATATTTGGTGATACAGAATTCTCAAAGTCTGGTCTCAAAAAGCAAACAAATCCCCCAAACAAAAGTAAGTTTTTATCAAGGAGAAAAAGCTAGCAAATACAAAGCATGAAGTCTCAGACATCAGACCAAAAAGTTTGTTTGCCAGCAGGATCCAAAGTTTACTTAGAGTTTTCACAACTTCTAGTCAATCCTATCCATTTCTAGGGTCTGACTCGGGGATTTTTGGAAAGGTTTGAGCATTACTTCAACTCCTTTGTCATCTGTTGGATGTTAAGACATGTCAGGGGCACCGCTTGAGATTTTTCTCTCTCACTCCTTGCTATATCCCATTTCTGAATAGCATCTCTCAGTCCTGAGCACACCAGATGCAGTTGTGCTTCCTTTTGCACAATTAATGAACTGCAAATTAGCACAGTTGAAACCATTCTGCTATTTTCAACCATGCTGACTTTCACCCAACAACATTTATATTCCTCATTTATTCATCCCACAGCTTCAACAAATTCTTCTCTTGACGTGCAGTTCCCTGTGGGATTGGACTCTGCTGTACATGGTTTCCTCACATCTACATTCTGTTTTACGAAGGGAAGAAGTCTCTTCACTCCACTTCAACGCTTGATTGGTTTTATAGTCCTCTGTAAATTGAAGTGCTGGTAATGTTCTGGAAAAAGGAACAAACGTACATGTTCACTTCCATGCAAAACAAATGAAATAGCAGGATATCTGGTTCTTGGCTTTCTCGTATACTTCTAGCTTTTGTCATGACAGAGTGTGTACCCAGGGGAAAGATCCGTCTAAATCACCATTATGGTGGCAGCTTCATAAAACTGTTCACTGTGGAGGTATTTGTCAGGACTCCCTGCTCTTTCACCTCTTTGCTGAGTGGCCAGTTCTCTGTATAGTTCCAGTTGCCCACAGTTAGCAGGCGCTGTGCTGTTTCAGAGGTACACAGTCAAGCTGATGTGTGTTAGACCACAAGCATGAAAATGATCTGCACCTGTCAGAGCATCAGCATTTAAATAAGACATGATGGTTCCGGCATTGCATGATGTACTGTGGGATGGCTTTTCCAAGCCTGCCAGTGAGGTCTGCAGGAACTTTAATCCTTGTTAGCTCACTCTACAAACAACTTTCAAAGTGGGATCCTAGAAAAATCATATGTTCTGATGGTAAATGGGAAAAAAAAAATGCATGAGAAAAAACAGCTTATCAAGGCAAACCCCTTTTGTTACATTTTCTCTCCTTTCACTTCCTTACCATCACCTGAATAAAAAGCAAACACAGAACAGCAAGGACCACAAAAGCATTTGCAGGGGAGAGAAGCTGCTTATAATTCTAGCTCAGCTCACTAGTTCAATTCTTCCTAGTCCTTGCATTCAAGCTGAAGAAAAAGCTGATGCAGAAGAGATGTTTCCCATGCCCTCAGGTTTTTGGCAGTTGCAGGTACTAAAAAAGCATTGGAGAGAAGAGTACACAGCCTGGAATCAGCAAGGACTGCCTAGAGTTCGGGTTGCCAGATGACTGAGTTTTCCCCAGAGCCGTGTGTAGCTCAGACACAGGCACCACGGCCGGCTCTGTCTGTCTGTGTGCTTTCTCCGATTCCACCTGAGCTTGTGCGTTCAGTGTTAACTCCTAATAGTAAGCACTGCTTGGAGAATTTACTCTGCCCCTGCTCATAGATGCCTTTCCTCTATGGAGTTCTTTAAATATGTGGAATCAGACTCTAAATATGAGTATGATTTAACTCCTGCTCTCTGTGCTACTAGCAAAGCTGCAGCTGGCATATGGAGGCAGCCTGAAAATGTGCTGTTCTGAATCGCTGGCCGTTTTTCCCAGGAAGCATTCCTGGAAGAAAAGACATCAACCATTTCCTGCAAGAGATTTGACTAAACCATTTATCACAGAGCGCATGCAGTATGTTTAACCTTATCTCTGAACAGTGTTGTAACATTTCCCTCAAGAAGGAAATCTAGTAAGCTGCTGCTGCCTGCACACAGTGTACTCTTCTGGCTGGAGTTCTTGCTAGTACCAGCTGAACTCTGCTTAGCTTGGGAACAGTCTGTATTTCCTGTCGGTCAGACTGAGCTGCGTGTGCCACAGCTATTTTGACCAAGTAGTTATACCAATATAAAAACAGGCTAGATTAGGACAAAAGTTAGCGTGGATATTGATTAGGAGTGGCTGACCTTGCAGAACAGTTTGTGCTTCCTTCAACTCTCGGCTCATGCACAGTGGCCTTACCAATTGTCACCTTTGCTGCAAGAATCATAAGGTTGCAAGGTCAAAGACTTAGAAGATAGGAAGCACTTCACATATCTTTAGTTTAGACAGACTTTTGTTACTGTTATCTTTGATACAGCTAAAATGGTCTAAACACATTTGCTGTTTTTCCCTCAAGCCACAAGATGGATTTTGATTTGTTGCTGTGTTAGGCTCAGGTTAAAGTAACGGGAAAGGAACAAAGCTGTTAGGAGAAGAGGTTGAGAGCAGCAAACTGAAAGAGTATACCAGCTGAATGCTGAAGCCTGTGCTGATGTCTTTATCTTTTCACCCATGACAAAATCTCTAACTTACCCTTTGCAAGCTGGCAGTCTTGTGATAAGAGGAGCAGGCTGGCTTGAGGATAAGACTTAAGTTGCACCAGCAAATTGCTGGGATAGGTGTAGCCTTTAATAACAAGTTTGATCTCGCCTGGTGGGTAAGGGTGGTAATGCCAGCTCTTCACACCTAATATCAAAAAAGAGCATAAGCTTTATCTACAGTAGAATAGTTTGCTAATGTCATTAGTTTTCACCCAAAACAAAATCCCTTAGCACTTCGGAAACATCTGCAGCTGTTATCAGATGTAGCATTCCCTTCTTTAAAATACAAAGCTACCCGTCCCTGAAACAAATGCATGTGTGCTAACTTGTTACTGCTTTTGATGTCAGCTAATAGGTCTGCAGTAAATCTGTTCTAGTCAACTGCAGACTGGGCATGTGACTACCCTCAGTAGTGCATAATATGACAAGAAGAGCTGTGCTGCCAGTTTGCAGCAGCTATGGAAACTATTCATGGTCTTCATTTGCACTTCTGCAGTAGTCTGCTTGCCCTACTAGCAATCTAGGACCCGGATTTAGGCCCACATGTTGTTTTTAACATACGATCAGAATCAGGTCAAGACTTTGTTTGCACTCAGAGCTAGTGATATGAACCCTCTCCCCACACCCAGTTTTGAAGATTGGGTCTTGAAAAAAGAATGTCTAAAAGGAGACAAAATGCTTTATTACCCACATGACTCTGGCAATCTCTTGCTTGTTTAACAGCAGAGCATGTTCAGCAGAAGTGACCAAGTTAAGCTCACAGGTTACTTCATGAAATAATGCTTTAGAGAACTGCTAGATGTATACATGTTGTCTTCTGATATAGTTCGGAGCAACCCAACATCCTCCAAGAACTGGACACATTTGCTTGCTCACAGTTTGCTTCAGATCTCGATCTTGTGCTCTTGTCACATTCAGGCAACATGTGAATCAAATTATAGCAGCGCCAAAAATAACATTGGTGTCTGAAAGACTAACTCGTACAACAAGCTTGCAGCTCAAGAGGAGTTTTGATCAAAAGTATAACGTTTCACCTGATATGCTAATTTTCCATGTGTATTATTTATGCAAAAACTTATAAATACATATTTTAACTCAAGCCAATATATGGCTTCCAGTAGAGTTTCCTTACCTTTCAGCACATCTCTTTTGCAGAAGCCAGTAATTAGAAACACATGTGAATTGGCCATGTCAGTTAGCATTCCTGAAATCCACTTACTTGCACTCTGATATTCAGTAATATTTTCCCCACCAGAATCCTTTAAATGATGCTTACCTAGTACTGAGCCCCAGTTTAAATCTTCAGACCATCTAAGTGCCTGTGTCCTTTTAAGTTTGGGCCCCAATGACAAAAAAAGTTCTATTATGTTGACCTTTTCCCAGGACTCTACAGCATACATTCTTCTTTTCATATTAAAGTAAATCAACAACATTTTTATAATAATAAGATAAGTAAATGTTTATACAAAAATAAATGCAGAAGAATGGGAGTCCTTCTGTGACTCATAGATAGGAGATTCTAACAAATATTTTCAAATCAATGTCAGACGTTTCCTTATCTCAAACAAACTGTGTCTAGTAAAAATGCAAAAGTAAACTTAGGGATAATAGCTTTATAATGGCTGGGTTCCTGGAAGCCACTTCTTTTTTACCTGTGCATTTTTACTTTTTCTGCATATCCTTTCTTATTTGCTTCTCATCCCTATTTTGACCATGTCCGGAGGATATTATCTTTCAATTCCCTCTAGCCTTTTGCTTTGTGGTTCACTGCTGACACTCCAAACTCAAATCTTCCCTTTCCATATTACCAGTCCCTTCAAGCCTCCTTTTTTGCTTCTCTGGACCTACGTGCATTTCCCCTGCTCTTAAAATATTAAAGCAGTCTCCTTTTAGATGTATATTAGCTAAAAGTACTGTATATTAGTTTCATTGACTATGATCTATAAAAAGCTGTTATAAATATAGCTTTTTCCAAAGGAAGTATAAGCAAGCTAAGAAATTGAGATCTGTCAGATGTGAGTATAAATATCCAACTATATTAAACATATTCAGGAAGCTGTGAAAGGGAGCATTTACCATATGGGTGATTTCAGTTTGTGATTTAACAGAGCTAGATTTTGTGCAGGTTTCTGCTGAATGTGATCTTGATATTAGCTGAAGGTGTGTGGTTTTGTCCAGTAGGAGTGAGGGGCACAAACAGTATCTTAGTTTACTGAGAGTGAAAAGAGACCTGATGTTGGCATCACAGCAGGATTTCCTCTTTCCTTCAGGATGCTTCCTGCTGCTTTATCCAATAGTTTTAACTACCAGCTAAGGGACATTCCTCTGGGAGATTTTCCCATGCTTGTTAAGCTCACTGCCACTGAATTTTCTTTTACTTTGGTGAAGTTTAATTATTCTTTGATTACTCTTCTATTCCTATTTAATTTCTCCTCCAGACCATTCCTCATGACTAGTGGTTAGTATTTATAGTTGCAATAAATCAGGAGGACTTGATCAGGAGAACAAAGACCTCTATACTCAGAAGGAGTTTCAACCCACAGCTGGTAGATGTTCACCTGAATGAGCAGCCAACCACCATTAGCACTGCTCAGCATCCCCTGCATACCTTGCCAGTAAGCTGGTTTTGCTGAATGGCTGCTGACTGCTTTGAGTATCCACCTGGCCAAAGAACTTGCATGGGAGAGCGGACAGGTTTGCTTGAGGTATAATCTGACGTAAATGCCTTTCTGTTGCAAATAGTTAAGAATGGCATGAGTTCTGATGGGCTCAGCCCTAAATACTGCAGCAATACATTTCTGTATATTCCTGGTAATGGGCGTGAAGGAAATTCTCTGTCCTTTTACAATGAATAAAATACTTCCTTCTTCATATCCTCAATCAACATTTAACTGTGTAAGCCACCTTTGGAACTTACTAAATGTTCCTAAGACCTGGACTGTGTTTCCAGCTGTTGCCAGTTCCTGGTCATTTGTATTGCAGCATCTAAGTAGTCTGCCAGGCAGTGACCTGAGAAGAACAATACTATTTTCTGTCACTTTTTATCAAACTGAATCAGTACTCACAGAGGGTATTTTTATCCAGACTAGCTCTTTTTGATTGTAAAACAAACCCTTGTTCAGTTACTGACTGCTTGGTTTTGGTGCTTAGGTCAGAATCTCATCCCTCCAGCTAGTGAATATATCGATCTCCAGAGATGGATAAGTGTGAACTGGAAATGGTGATTAGAACAGGGAATGTGAAAGTAGGAAGAAAGTCAAAGGTAAGTCAGATGTAAACTGCTTTTGAACATTAATAGAGGTTGCAGTCATTCAAAATGCTTGGATTTTAGAATATACTGGATAGAACCATTCAAAGAGGTATGAATTTTGGATGTGGGCCTAAATACAGCTGAGTCAGGAGAAAGCTGGACTCGAGTCCTGGTTAAAGACTTCAGCTTAGAATCAATACTTTAAAAACTTCCATCAAAAGCATTTCATCTCTGTTCCTGTCAGACTGTGCTGCAGAATATTGGGATACATTTTGTTACTATCTGTGTTGTACTTATCTCCTGAACCAAAGGGAATTCTCTGCATGTCAGTAGTTTGCACTGCAGATTATTTGCTTAAATGAAAGTTTCACTTGTCTGGATATGCCTCAAAATCCCCACAGATTAGAGTTTTCTAATTCCCCCTGCCCCCCGGTTTTATCGTTACGCTCATCATTTTTTGTTGTAAATTGCTTGGAAAAGTTTATCCTGAGAAGACAAACTATGATGTACCTTATCTTCCTCACATGCCGTATATTGATTCCAAGAGGTACACTTTTCTAATTAGCTTGTCAATAGATGGTATTGCTCTGTGTAGCTTAAGAAAAACATAAAGATGAATGACCATTATCAAGGATGTTTGAACCAATATCTTGTTAGTGAATAAAACGGAGTAAGTGGCTGAGATCATTTACTGGCACAATGCTTCAGGAACCAAGGAGTCTGTTTTAACGGCTGATTGAGGCCCTTTGGCACTACTTTAGCAATGACAGGCTTGGTTTTGATGGGAAGTTACTGAGAAGTAAGCATAGAAAAACAGTCAATGAAACGACGGATCTGAGGCCTGGGAGCACTATGCCTGGGTAGACAAGGATTAGCATACCAACCCAAGGAACTGCAAGCACAGATAGTCTATCACGGGCGGGCCTTATGAACAGCCCAACCTGTCCTCAAACTTTCACTGCAACTATCTTTGAGTTTAGATTTGGCTACAAAAGCACTTTTATAACTACTTCGCTTCCTGCCAAAAGAACCCCTTGAAACTAATTTTGATTGCCCAGATTGGCCTCTAGTGTTATTAAAAGAGGGGCAGGGCAGGGGGGAGCTCAGTATGGATCCTTTCATTTGCAGATTTCCAGTCAACTATAGGCCAAGCTGTTAAGGCCTGGAAATAGTGTCTACCTGTAAGTTTGTTGGTAGCATCAGGAAGTGAAATGCTATATAAAGTTATGAGTGAATGCTGGCATCGTAGTTGTCATCTGTTGGCACCTGTGTCATGATTTCTAGCCAGAAGCGGTATAAAAATTATAGTGATTTAAATACGGCCTCACCTGTTCCAGTCGGAAGTTCTGCCCATTCCTGAAAGGTTTGAGGAAAGTGTTTGGGGCAGCTGGGAAATTCCCTCCCTGTTTAGGCTTCAGCTGCTTTGGGGTTTGGGGGCTTTCATTTCATTGGGCTCTTAGGAGAAAGGGATGATTCCTGCTCTTGGGAACACTCACACCAGGGTTAGGACAACATGCATTTGGTGAACAAACACACACGAGGGCAAAGCAACAATATTTGTTTAAATCAGTGATCTCAATGGTCATCACTGTTCTAGAAAGCTGCCAGCTGTGGTGGCTTCCAAGTCCTGTGTTTTGCAGAAATTGACACTAAGAGAGATGCTCGCCTAGTTTACTGAGCTTTAATGGAGCTATTTTGGGACCTGGAATCCCTGCTTATCAGCAACATACTTCTGGGCAAAAACATTCTCTCACCAGATTGTTTTCAATTAAGCTATTCTGTCTCTAATGGATTGTGGGAATTGTAGAGTAATTCTCGTTTGAATGAACAGAGGTCCAACTAAGTGACGTATTGCTACATATATCTCTAGCTGAATGTGTATTTCTGATATCAGATTGTACAATCAGCCTATGTGTAGGCTAAAGAGAAGTTTATTTCTTCTTTTTCATGTTCTCAAGCCTCTTGCTTGAACCCTTTCCCATCCGCTCGGCAAGGACAATTAGAAGAAGTGGTTATATTCTCCCTGGACACCATATCTAGAATACAGCCTTGTTTCAATAGGGAAGACTTGTAGAAATGTTTCCATGATAGTAAAGGCATTTCTAGTCAGATTTAGCCTGCAAGATACTTGCTTCTCATCTGTCATTTTTTCCTGTAGAAGACAGTGAATGCCCAATCAAATAGCTGGTATTACCTGGGCAGCCAAGGAGTCCCATAACTGGAGATGAACAGAGATCCAGGGTGCTTGTTGCTGCCAAGGGGAGGGATGCAGCGAGGGAGGCAGGGAAGTGCAGTGTAGGTAGTGTGGTAGTAGCTGCTGCTGCTTGAAAGATGGTGTCTCCCAGCAGCAGTCCCAACATGATGAGGGGAGCTGCTTGCCCAGGAAGGAGCTGGGAGCAGAAAGAATTGGGATGAAGACAGTTCTGTGGAAAGGGAGGACACCAGGGCAGGTGTTTGGGGGAAGGAATCTTAAAATCCAAGCTGACTGACATGGCTGCTGACCTGTCCTTCACACAGGTAATAAAGAGAGTTATGAAGTGATCACCACCGAGCTGCAGAAGAGCTCTCATGCCCACGTAGTTTACACATTCCTACAGAGTGTGACTGTCTTCTGGAGGGAAAAGAAAGCCTATATATCTGTTCTCTGACCAAGATCAATATATATTTTTTCCTTTACCTACCAGTCCTGCAGACCTGACAGAGAGAGCAAGCTGTGTCTGAAATCTGCAACCCACTTCCCAGGCTTTGGTTTTGTTGATATTATGTGAATCTGCACGGTTCTGAGATGTCCCACTAAGGACAAGTTTTCCTGGGGTTTGGGACCATCCTTATATATTTGAGACTCTTTACAGTACAGTTTTTGAATGAGAGCATTCTTTCCCCTAGAAATGATGGTGAAGATTTTGTGGTGTCTGTCAGTATGAAATGTAGCCTCTTGGACAAACTACACACTTGAGAATTTTGACTGTTTTTGCTATATTTTTTTTTAGCTCTGCTTATAAACCTGGGTTTCCTTAACACAACAGCAGAGGCCTCTGAGGGAAAAGGAGAGTAAAGTTACAACAATTTCCTGTTAGAAATCTTTTAAGATTACCCAAAATAGCTTAATCAGAGACTATGTTGTGGACAGTGTTAACATTCAATAATTCTTACTAAGAGATGAGTCTCTTACAGGAAAGCTTTGGCTCTTTTAAACTTTTAATATGATTAAAACTACCATCTTCAACTGCCATTTCTACTCTTGATAGTTCATTCTGTGACTAGGACATGTCAGGCAAGTAAAACTTAAGGAAACAGTCCACGTTTGTTGATGGTGGGGAAATAGGAAATATTTACCAGGGTGATTTTTTAATGGCAATATTTAAAGGCTGCTGAAAAAGACTGTAGTAAAAACAGTTCTGATGAAGAGATGGATCTGATCCAGAACCCAATAAAATGGGAGTTTTCCGGTGTTTTCAATAATCTTAGGTACGTGTCTTATATGCACAGAGCAGATGGGTAGTTAGTTGCATTTGTATTATGGTATTGCAGCACACCACAAAGCCATCAGCCTATTTGTAGTATAAATATAAATACATACATAACTTTTCAAAAAGCAGAGAAGCTAAATTGTCTAAAAAAAAAAAAACACAAGAGCTTACCTCACTGCTGGTTTGCCCACACCTCCCCCTCTCCACCAGCCCTGTCACTGTTATTTCTAAGAATACACTACTTTCAGCTTTCCCATGTGTCATTTATGCTGTGAACTTTTTAGAAGTTTTATGCATAAGTCAACTTCTTTGCAGTAAATCTAACGTAAGACAAGGTTCTGTTTGAGGTCATTTGATATCTCAGATAAATGGGATTCTGAAAACTATCTGCCGTAGCACACCCACTTTCAGTGCTTGGTTCTTTGAGTTCATGCCGTGTGTCTCCAGATAAGGATCAGGCCCCAATCTGCCCAGCTCCAGCCCTCAGCCCAGCACGCTTCCAGCTAATTCAGTGAGGTTGCACTAAATCTTCATCAGGTGAGGATCTAGCCCTATCTACTGAGAAAATTTGTTAAATTATGTCCAAAATTTTGCAATGCCAACTCTTCCTCACAAAGCTAATACTTCGAGGGTGGTGGTTTCCTGAGGCCTCTCTTGTATCTGTCACGATGACAAGTTTCTTAAAAAAGAAGTAGGATTACTATAAACCATTTACAAGCCTGTCAATAGCAAAACAGAAACTGAAATTACACATGCAGTACTGCTAATGAGAGTTCTGAGATGATTTTGTTTTAATTCAATGGTCCTTTGACAGGAATGAAATCATGTGATGCAGAAGATCTTCGTTTATTTAATGAGGCAAAATTTTTTTTTAAACCTTTCTGAGTTTTCCTAGCCATGCCACTAGCGTCTGACTTGAATCGCTTGATAAAAGCCCTATGTTGATCTAAGCCAATGTGACAAGTAAACAGTGAAATGCTAGAAAAAGGCGGCTGCTTTACTGGAAACTCTTCATCCAAGGGCTATTTCTGCTGCATAGACTCCAAACAACAGCTGCACAATATGACATGATTATCTGAAAGGCTGTACCTTGGGGTAAAAGGAACGCTATTGATTTTCATTTTGAAGAGTTACTGAAAACCAGGAGGAAAGGGAGTTAGGGATTGTTAAGTTCCAGGTAAAGTAAAACAGCAATAATGATGACTGCAAGGAAGGCAAGTGGATGGGCAGCCAAAACGTCTGGGTGCCTTTAAAGCTGCATAATTCTGTACCAGCAAACTTCGGGGAAACAGTCAGGTTTGTTTTCCAGGAAGAGATAATAATGTAGAAACCTCTTTCTTGTGGCTTTCTTTAATCACATGGAGGGATGGTGTTAAAAGCCAAATGCGCGCAGAGACACGCTCCCTTTGAACTACAAAAGCACAACACATCCCAGGCTCAGCTTACTAAATGGGTGCTTTACTGAAAGTTGCGTTCATCTCTTTTGTTGAGCTGACCTCCTAAACCTGTTCTAAAAACAACAATTTTAGCAACCTTTGCTGTTACAATAGTATCAGGACAATTCACGTACGCAGAGAGGGTGTCACTAAGACTGACATCAACATGCATGTGCCATGTTGCATGTTTCTCTTCAAACATTTTTGAACGTATTTGACGACAGCTGTGCAAATCCAGTTAAAATATTTTCACTAGCTGAGTGGTCATTTATCCAGAACAGTGCCTGGATCTTTGGGAACATTTTGCTGCTGTATTGTAGTATCCTTTCCATATCAGATTTGTAAGTCACTGTTTGCTTCCACTACAGATTTATTGAGCTGTCATTTTTTGCAAGTGTATGGGCACAAATAATTCCCTGTCTTGCATCTGTTAGCTGTTTCCTGTGAGTCTCCCTGCTTCTTTGTTACCTGGGAGAGAATTTCCCCCAGTGAGATGTTAACTACCACAGGGAAGGGCTCCTCTTGCAGATGCTGCCCTCGTGTCTCCGAGATGTTCTGTGCACAACACAAGGTTGTCTGAGGCTTACAAATTATGAGAGAGCTAAAGTTTTAAACAGGTATTAAACAAGTATCCTGTAGCAAGATGAAAGGAAGTGGACTCAGCAGCTCCTGTGCAAGAAAATAAGGACATACTGGCCTAAAGCCTGCTTGTGTATTCAAGGAATTACCAACAGGCAGATTACAACAATCACCATCTTAAATTATAGTAACTAACTGCATTTACTGTGAAGATGATTTGGGATTCCAGTAAGTAAAAAAGTTACTGCTGTGTTCTTCCTCCTTTCTTCCCTCTTTGTCTCATTTTTCCAAGAACTCCGTATTGGCTCATGCCTGCTTTAAACCAGTGATGAAGTATATGTACGAGTGATCCATAATGAGCCTTGTGGTAGTCTCTGCGTGCGTCTGCTGTTGGCCAAAAGTTTTTGATTCTTTATGCGCTCAGAAGAGGTTCTGCTGTTTCTTTCTGCTCTGAGATCTAAATCTATGCAGAGCAGTGGGAACATTTTCTTCGCTGACAACAGCCTTTGGATCAGATCCTCAGGCCCTTATTCAACTGCAGCCTTTTCCCTGAGGAAAGTTTAAAGTGATGGCCCTACCAATGAAATCACATAGTAAATCTGACCTGACATAGAAGGCTTGTGGTTTCACATTTGTAGATGTATCTAGGCAAATAAAAGTTTTTTTTTTTCTCCAACCTCTTAACTACTTTTTGTGCCAAAGGGATTTCTTATGTTTTAGCAAAAATGGAAATCCTTTCGAGATCTCTTTTGAGTTCTGTTTTGCAATCACTGTCAACTTTCTGCAGCAACCTGAATGGGGATTTTGCCCAAAAAAGACTGAGGAAGGTTGAGGCCCTAATTCTGGATTGTTTGCTAATGCAGTTCACTGTAAATCTGAAATCCTCTTGGATTAGTCAGTGGCATGGTATTTTTGTCTCAACCAGTCTTTTAGCTTACTCCATAAATATTCAGCCTTAATTACAACTGTTTTGTTCTGTTTTTTTTTCTGATGAAATATAAATTTAGCATTTAAATTTGACTTATCCATCCTGGAGCATTAACAAAGAGAAAGTTTTGGACTCAACTCTTTTTTTCAGCAGGCTTTTCATATCAGTAGGGCCATTCCCTTTCTGTGACAAAATTAGGAAATTCAGTCACTATCTGTGATTTTTGGACCCTATCTGCCTCATTAATAATGGACTCTGAATGATTTCTGTCAGCTGTTGGGTACACACTTTCAGTTCAGGATTTTATTTCCTGTATGATCCTGCCAAACTCAACAGCAGGCTCCTACAACAGCCATTCAGTGACTCTTCCTGCTGCTCTGGTCTAGATAGGAAGTTTTTGTCTTTATTGACATTCTGCATAACTGATTTGTCAGACCTGGCAAACAAACAGGAATTGGTACATCCAGAAGCTCTCATCCTTCTGTAATACATAGGAGCGTTTCTTAATTACAACAGGATGTAGTTTAAAATAAATAACAGAACAACCGGTGGTCCTAAGATCTGAAAAATATGAACCTATGCCAGCCACATACTCCTGCCAGTTTTGCACTGGTTCTGACATCTGTTGGATACTTCCTTTAGCCAGGTCCACTCTCTAATATAACAAGATTGGAATTTTTTTTTTTTTTTTTTTTGCTAAATTAGCACGTTCACTTGGCTCTCGAAGAGTGCTAGAGCCACCACAAAGGATGAGGAGGGATTACATAGCCCCAGAGCAAGGGATGGAGAAAGAGAAAGACCAAGTTGTGGGGCAAGTTGTTGAATTGTCTCAGCTGTTTGTGATGCCAGACTCTCAGCTGTTAAAAAACACACTGCCTACATTGTTTCTATCATGAGAGGTTTTAATAACACAGGAAGGAGCTAAAATTATTGTAAAAAATTCCACTTTCAGGACTGCAAAACTTCAGTTGGGACTGGTTTTACTTCCCAGGCTTGATCAATGTGCTAAGAGGACACATTTTGATATAGAGCAACTCAAAGAAAGGTTATACTGGCCATGTTGTTGGGGGACAAGGTAGTTGGATTAAGTCCCTCAAGTTACCTTTAAAACTAAAGTTTTGGGGTTACATAAACAGTCTGGAGGACAGTCTGCTTTTTCAGAGATTGTCTTTTATCTGCTTATTAAGTTCAGTTTTGAAGATCAACCAATCAGCGCAATATATTTGTTAGACAAGGATACTGAAGGCACTGTACTGTTTATGGCACTCTAGGAAGAAGATGGAAAGAATACCTAGTATAGGTAGAAAGAGGAGCATGACCTGTCATGTAGGAATGATTTAAAGCAATTACCTTATAACTCATTTGAAGGAAATGAGACCCTTTCTCACTCACCACGAGTAAATGTATTTGCCTTACCAACTAAGGACTTCACAATAGCCACTTGCCATCTTAAAGAAAATATTGGAAATTCCATGTAGCAACAATAATGAGAGAACATACACAGTTTCCCACAGCTACATGCTTACCCCATTCGTTGCCAACAGCTCCAACAATCTGTTTTGTCTGTCATTCAAACCTTCCCTTTGCTTCCCCAGATAGAAGCAGTATAATCAGCCCATCACATGTCTGTGTGCACCTATCCACACCACACCCAACTCCTTCCTTTTGCTTTCTCCTAGGCTTTGGCAGCCTTTCCTAGGTGGCTGCCCATGTGCGTGCCTGGGACTCCTGCTATCAGCAGTCAGGTCTCTGACAGGCACATTCAAGCTTGCCAACCGGTAGCTGGTTGGCTGCGTTCAGGCCATTGCTGAGCCGATGTGACTAATGCCTGCTGAGAGCTGGAGTAGCTTGGCTCAGACCCAGCTCCTCCTGCACTACATAACTGCTTGCAGGTGCCAGTATAGTCACAGAGTGAGGAAATCTGTCCAGTTTTGTCCTTTGCCGTGTTATCCACTTCCAGCAAGTCTGTACTTGCCCCCTCCCCCTATGAAAGGAAAGGGCAGATTTCACAATTTGTAACAACATTTTTGGGAATCCCACAGGAGGAGACAAGTAAACAGGGAAATGCCATGAGATTTTCCTTGTAGATCTCTCCTCCAGAGCAGGGGGAAGTCCCCTGCTCCCTTCCTCGCAGGGCAGGGCATGGCCCCCTTCAGCTCACCAATTCTCTGGCTCACTGAGGGTGAGGGAGCCAGAGGCTGCAGCCCTGGTCATGCTGCCTTTCCTCTGCCTCTTTTCTACCTTGCTTTCCTGCAGCCTGCTCCCAGTGCAGCCATTTTACAAGATTTTTGAAGCCAACAGATACTTTTTAAAAGGGGACTCCCATCTCACAGGCTGCGTGTTGGTGCAGATACACTTTGTGAGTGTATTGTGGTGGGGAGGAGGAGGAAAGTAGAGAAGAAGAGAGAATGGATTTAAGACAGGATTTTGTTGTGTTGCCTCTGTAGAAAGTTCTCTGCAAAGTCTGGGGAAACAGCCCCTTTTCATAGCAATTGTTAGCTGAGTATTGGTCAAAATCCCGCCCAGCTATTTAGGATTATAGGAGTACTAGAATGTAATACACAAATGTCTTACTGCTTTTCTTTTCCTCCATGGACAAGAGAGGGCAATGGCCTGTCATGGATCAAGAGTTCCTTCCAGCAAATTATATCATTGAGACCTTGACACAAGGCTGCTGTGGGACAGTGGGGCAGAAAAGGCTACGCCACTGTGAGGAGCATGTCTCCAGGATCCACAGCCCAAGGCCAATCAAGTCATTTGACTAAAGAGTTGTCCCTGGGTATATCCCTCGGCTACAGAGCAGAAATAAAGTCTCAGTGCTGATCAGCATAAATATGTGAAGTATTTCTGTAGGGAACTAACTGTCAAGAACATGGGCTTTATGTTCAACACATGAGACTCAACAGATCTTCCTTATCATATTGCAGAGCAGCCCTCCAAATGACCGTGCAAATCTGAAGTTCCTGTGTGTTAGGGAAGGGACATATGAATTGAAAATTAAAGGATTACAATTATGTGAGTAAGAGGCTTCTGTGAAATAGAGGAGCAGAAGAAAGGAAGAAAAAACCCTCATTAATACTAACGGAAAATCATTCAAATGATATTATTTCCAGGCAAATCATCTTCCCGAGAGATTTAATAATCAACTATGGAAATCCCGAGCCAGATATGACTATAGCTGCTAACTATGGCCTTTGGAATTCATAAAATAAAACAAAGGAAAGAGCAAAATCCTGAAATGAAACCTCAGTGTTACACATATCATGCTCCAAAAAGCAGAATGGAGCTGCTATGCATGTGAATGCTGGCAAGCTGCTATAGCATAAGAACATCCAAATTCAAATTTAACTTTGATGAGGTGACAAATAGAAGACTAATATCCTGATCTGTACTCTGTTTCTCTTAATTAGGTCATACACTTTCTGTCTATGTGCAAACCCAAGACTCAGCAAGGAAGCAGTTTTTAATTTCTCATACTCTTAACACCTGAACTTCCTGTCAACTACCAACATCCTGTTTCTGTTACTGTTAGAGCTACTGATGCACTTTACAGTCATATCTGATTAGTATAGGCCAGTGGCATTAGTTGATGGGTCATTATATGGTGAGTAAGCCTTTCTGCTGAAATCAAGGCTCTTGACTAGTCCTAGGAGGAAGAATTTATGTTGCGTCAGCCTGATATATGCACAGTCTAGTCCTGATTTTGCTGCCTCTACAGTCAGTAGCAAAACTCCGCCAACTTAAGTAAAACAGGTTAGTAGAAAGTCACGAAAGTATTTGGTTCTTGAAAAATTCTCCTTTTTGTAAATTGACTCTTGGGAGATGGTTGTCTTAGGCTTATGGGTGGTCTCCTTGCCCTCTCACAGTGTTTCACAATCAAGCGTGACAGTCCTGAGATAGCTCCTGTATGTGCCAAGCAGCAATCTTTTTTTTTCTCCCCCAATAGCCTGGTGGTTAGGGCACTTCCTTCCAGAAAGATTCAGTACTGGGACAGGAGGAGGTTCAGGTCCTTGCTGCCTACATCTGAGGTGAAGGCCCTGAACTATGCAGGCTGCTGGAGGGGAGGAGAGGGCACCGTCATGCTGCGGGAGCTGTACAAAAAGTAACGCACCTCCCTGGGATGGGAAGAGGCAAGCAGAAGAGGGACCATGTCTGTAACCTGCTGGTTAAACTGCTCCCTGAGCCTGAGAAATCCCAGGAGCTGGTTATTGCTCCAGAATTATTTCTGGAGTTTAGTCATTCACTGTTAAATGCTTATTCCACCTCCTCTATGTACCTAAGTCTTCAGATGCTTAATTCCCTTTTTTGGACTTGCCCTAGGTTATCATCAGCTCCATTTTCTCAAGTGGCCAAATCAGAGATCACAGACTGGAGTAATTCCAAGGCAGGACTAAGGTTTGCAAGTCTGAGCTCCAACTTGATCATATGGTGATATTTCTCTCATTTTAGTTTACAGTAAAATTAATAAAATTTGACCAGATTCAGAATATTGATTAGCTCAGCCTCCTCAAACCTCTTAATATTGAATCATTTGGAGCAGAAAACCTGAACTGATCTGTAAAGCAAAAACTGAGTTCAGTGACAACCTGGTTGTTCCCCCCGCATCAGTAATTGTAATAAGTATTGTTTGCTGATGCTTTTTTCCCCTTCTCTGCCTTTAAAATTTCCTGCAGGATTGTATTTGAATGGCAAATTTAGAGAAATGTGACTGCAAGAAAGGTTCTGTAACTGCAGTGTAGTTGCAATGTAGTAAGAGAAGTGTAGTTTGTTGTACACCCTGCATGGACTAGCCCACTGGCTGCACTGTTTGGCTTTGTGAGCGTTATGTCTCTTTAAAATGACATGGGTAGCTCTAAATTGTTAATAGCAGACAGCATTACCACATGCAACTTGAGTGTTTAGTAGTTACCAAGAGGAGATAATATTTATGCCAGCTTTTTCATGACAAGGTCAATTATTTTGTTAGCACAGGCAGCAGTATATTTGCATTGTGCAACTCTTCCTAGGAACTGAACTGCACTGGAGGACAGGAAGTCATGGGAAGCAGGATGGACTGGAATTAAAAGGAAGGGATTTGTTTTTCTTCTGTTTGGATGCCAGTGCCCTTTGAGCTAGGATGATATATTGTATAAGTTGTGCTTCTCATTATGCAGCTAAGTGAAAGCAAGATCTGCAAAAGATTTTAAAAAACAATAACAAAAAAACTTTCTTTATCCAAGACCACCAATTGGTAAAATGCTCCCCTCAGCTCAGAGAAGTACTCTGTTCAGGAAACAAACTTATTTTTCAGAGGACAAGCGTGCTTTCCTAACATAAAACATCCAAAATTCTCTCTCTTACCTTGTGAATTTAACTCAAATGGATTTTTTTGCTGAAGAATGACCCAGAATTGAACTAATGAATGATTCAGATTTGTCAGTTTTCTCTTTCTAGAGGTACTTGTTAGGAAAAAATAAATCCTGACACTAAGTATGGAATATTTTTGCACAGACATGTGAAAGGAATTTGTTTTGCCTGTAATCATGCAAAGCTCACAAGCTTTGGTGCCACTTGGCGCAGCATAGTAAATGGTTGATCACCTCTGCCCAATCCAGGTGAAGTCATCTTCTCCAGACACTCGTAGGTCCAGAAGTGTAATCTGAAGTAATGATACGGGAACGTGTCTTCAACACACTTTTGCTCTCTTGTTAAGAACCAGAAGTCTGGGTCCCATGTAGTAAAAGTGAGTAGAGTGTAGTTATCCTTATGCTTAGATAGTTTCTTTTCCTTTAATCTTTGTTGCTGTGGTGACACATGGTCTTCACAAGTCAAACCTCTAGATTCTGGAAGAATTTTGCAAGGTGCTATTTTACAGGACTTCATGAGCTGCACTTTGGCCAGAGCTGCCCTAATACAAAGGTACAAATGATCACCTAACTCAATAGACAGTATTTAAAATTCAGCCATTTCTGTAAATTTTATAGCTGGTGAGGCCAAGCTACCTTCATAAGCTGCCTGCTACATGAAGACTTTATGACTCAGACTGGGGGAGGTTCTTAAATACTTTGCTCTTGCTTATTTTGCAAGGTGCTATCATATGAGAGTGTTTAATAGGTGTCTTTTCCACCTCCTTTTTTCTCTACAATCAGCACATTAGCTTAATTGCAAAATTGTGCACTTAATGTGGATTAAGATTGAATAAAAGAGAATGTATTCATTTCAGCTCAAGTGCTGGAGGCTGTTAAAGCTGACTTACAATAAATTCAAGCTCAAAAAATTAGGACCACCAGTAATATAATTTGCATGGCAATTAATTAACTGGCTTCTCCTAGTCCTCAGTAAGAGCTCAGGCCTTCGCTGTTGTCAGTGGGAACTGAGCAGTTTCAGGACTACGCTGGATTTTCTTAAGTGGCTGAATTTTGAAGTAAATAGCTTTAAACTATCTGTATAGTTGTTCTCACTTAGGACTTCTTTTTCATAATAGAGGTTACAACTGGCAAGAGAAGCTGTGAGAAGCACCTGTATGCCCTTGCAGCTGTTGATCCTTTGTGCAATCCTTTCAAAACCCAGCTCACATTTTCTCTGGCTCTCTTGAATGCATCACTTCCTTCCAAAATTTCTCAGCCTTCCAGGATGCTTTCCAGCCTCCTCTATCATGCTACAGCCTTCCCAGATTTCACACAACATTTTCCGTTAGAGAGAAAATATTTTCTCTCAAGGTTAGTTTTGAGCTCAGTTCAGGTTCTGTTGCATTCAGTGAAAATTGAATTAGCCCTTGTAAGAAATCCCAAAGACCTGTGGCCATTAGTTAAACTCAGCATTTGCTTGAAGCTGACCCTGTACTGATTTTTGGTTCTGCCTGCATTCAAGCTAGTGGAATTACACACGCACTTAGAAATTCACTCAAAGCCTATATATACCAGCTTGGAGTGTGTCTATGGGTCATGTTTAACATTTACATACAGTGGCCTTTGGGCTTCAGCTGTGTTTGTATACAGTATTAACAAATAACAGTTGTGTATAGTGTAACTGTAGCAGGCCTGTATGCAGCAGTCAGCTTTTCCTTTTGCTTAGATCAGAAGTTCAGGTCTGGCAGATAAACTGTGCTGTTTTAAACTTCAAGGAGTCAGAAGAGAGTATTTTTCCCCAGTAGAAATGTCACTGCTTAAACCTGTCTGGGCTTCCAGTCCCAAAACATTCTGGACTGATGTGAAATCTACTATATCTTTAAATTACAGTCTTCTTAAAAGCTATATTGAAATTAAAAAGGAAATGAAATATGTAGGAAAGCAAGGAGAAAATCATATGGATGGCTATGAAAGGCAGCCCTGGACTGTAGAGTCCTTACTTTATACTCAATACGCAGACATGGACTTACCTATACTCTTCACTTCTGTGTTTTGATGTGGGTGTGGAAGTCACAAACTATTGCAGTATTTGTGATTGAAATTTTCATTGTATTCATCTTGGCAAGGAGCTTCTATGATTTTGCGTACGGTATATAAATTACGCTTATCAGGAAGAAAGATTACTGTGGTTTTGTTGATTCCGAAGTATAATAAAAAGACAACCATAGAGATTGCCGAGTTCGCATGGACAGTTTCTTCCTCATTAGGTGCATTTGTTTTAAAAGTGCACATGAAACAATACTTAGAGCTATGAGAGAATAATCAGCAAGTACTTCTTGACACCAAGGCCTTTGTACTTTTAGTTCCAAGAGTTGGTGCCCTTGCACAGATAAGGAGATGAAGGCACTGTGACTGGGAGTTTGAATCAAGGGAATCTAACCCTACCGTCAGAGAGCTGTGCTTTAGGAGTTTGTTGTGTTTTCAGCAGAGCAGCTGTTAGGGAACTAGAAAGAAGATAGGCCATACTGAATTAAGAAAACCCAAACCTCTCTTACCTGAGTACTCTGTTACCACAACCCTGCTAAAGAAATGACACGTCACTGTAGATATGCTGAATTTGTATTGCAGTGTTGCCCAGTGGTCCAGAAAAAGATGAGAGCCACATTTTGTTATGCGCTGTAAAAAAACAATCAAAAAAAAAAATAATAGAAATAAAAGTTGTGAGGAGATTGCACGGTAAAGTGGTGTGATGTATACAGCAATTTGTTGGCAGAGTCCAGAAGGAAACTGTGGATTCCTGATTCCTTGGATGGGGCTCTGTCTGCCAGTCTGAGCTGTCTTTCTCTGCCGTGCTTCACTCAAGCTACTTACAAAGAGATATTTTGAGCATACTTATAATGGAAGATGTATTCTGATCTGCTACAACACATAGTGTTATTAGTGGTGTCAGGAACATTTTAAGCAGTTTGTGAAGCTGCTTGCTGCTGTTACCACGGGAAGTCATGGCTGTGAGATGCATGGCAGGTATACGTCAACGTTCTTCAATAGCTGCATATGGGAAATGACAGGCTAAGGCTCATTAAATTCAACAGAGCTTCAGTGATGCTAGGGAAAGTATATTAAATACGGCATATGTGATTCTTGGCCTTTGTCCTCAGAAATGGTCTAATGAGGCATTCATATTATTTAGAACACATTTATGCTATTAGCTTTAAATAGAGCAAGGTGGTATATTTGCTGGATTGTTGCTACTTTTTTGGTTTGAGAAATTACTTAATATGCAAAGCTTTCAGGCTGTTTTTGTTACAAATTACATATAAAATGTATAAATTGGGTCCCAATCCTCTAGACATAGTCTTAAGCTTCATTTCAGCAGCCTTTATCCAAAAGCTAATTTTCTATTCTTTCCTGTTTTCTTTTCCTATCCCAAGCACTTTTGTGGATAACTGGAGCATCCTTTATGACCTTCTGCTCTTTCACCCTCTTTCTCTCTTTCTCTCCTTTTAAAACAAAACCTGACCTCCTTTATTTGAATTTACACTCCAGAGAAAATCCCTCTGACCAATATGTACATAGCTTGTATTTCATAAAAGTCAAGGCCAGAGTGGCATGTGGGCCCCTCGCTCTACTCTGCATATCGTAAGGTATCAAGTGTTCCCAGTGTGCTCAGCATTAAGCTTAAAGTCATCAAAACTGTGTCCCTGGCAGAGTCAAAGAGATTAAAGCCTAACCAGTGCTTGAAACCATTACAATGGCAACACACAAATTAGGTGAGATATTTTATTATCATGCTCTGCTCATTTAATTCCCAAAGACAAACGACACTGCAGCCTGTGAAAAAGCCACCCCTTAATAACATCCCTTAATTGCCAGCCTGACCTGGATTCCCATGCTGACAAGCAGGCTTGCCCTGAAGACAAACAAGACAGCTGAGATCATCCACACCACCCTGCGAGATGCTTGATGTGTCCAGCTTCTTATGCTTGAGAGAAAGCCAGGGAAACCCCGGGATCACTTTGCCTGTATAGGAACTGCTGTTCACATCACCACTGAGCCTTCTGCCACACTCCTGCTGCTTCAGCTATCTACTCCATAAAGGACTTGAACTGTTTTTTGTGCTGAGCTGATGAATTTGAGCTGATGAATTTGAGCAGCAGATGTATACCCATCCACTTGTTGGAAGTTTGTACAAACCCAGTGTGCAACAGCACACTGAATGGTGTAAGACAGTTTGTGCATGAGGCTTGAGAGAGTTTAGATAGCTCTGCCTTCTGGACCCCCATAAGACCCAAGATTTCTATCATTGTAGCCTTTTTTTTTTTTACTGAATGGAAACTTAGAAAGAGGGATCTTTCGGCATAATTGCAAAGAATATAAGAACAATATTAGTTGTAAATGCCATGTACATCAGGACCTTTGTAATTAATGTCCATAAAGAAGAAAACTATAGCAAACTTAACCTGAACAGCAGACTGATTGTATACTGTATGCTGCTCAGCTAGTCACTAGCTTTTTCTGCGCATCAACCGTGATGAGATGCAAAAATTTAAAACAGTCAGAAACTCTTGTAGGAAAATGGAAATGACTTTAGTTTTACCAAATGTGTTTGGCTGAGAATACTGGAAGTGAAATTACTACTTTTAAAAAAGGCACCATCTACTTATCATATAACTGTAAAAATATGGTACATGCTAAGTACCTATAGGTGATATAGATATGATAGGCTGCAGATCTGCAAACTGAAAGAGTGTAGCTTTTGCTCTGGAATATCAGACTTGCTATCTGGCTATCTTGCCTGGGAAGAGCTTCAAGTGGCTGCCAGTTTATCAAGTCATTCACACAGACAAGTATTTCCTCCTCTTCCGCCAATAACAGAATTCTTCCTGTTTCTCCCATCTCCTTGTTTTTCCAAGACAAAAAGACCTGCTTTTGCCCAAGATGGGACCTCACACAGGGTACATTTGGTCACAGGACTGTGACAGATTTTCTGTTAATCGCGTAATTATTCTGTAGCTGTGCAAGACTAGATAGAAGAGATCCCTGTATTTGAAGAGGGAAGTTCCTATCCCTTGGCTGAAAAGGTGCGAGGTGCTGAACATCGGTTTGAGTTTGTTTTAAGCAGGTGACAATTGCTATGCCATGTTTGTAAAGCTTTTGTGGCTCGCTTCATTTTACTTTGGATAGCTGGTCTCAGTGGGAACCAGGAAGAGCCATGGGGCACTACAGCTATTACATCACACCATGTAGTTTAGGCACCTAATTTGCAGGTCTAATTGCCTCCTGGCAATTAGGCATCTGTCTCCAAAAGCCTTTGATTTGCACCTAGGTCAGATGCCTAAAGTAGCCAATGTGAATAACCTGTCCTGTGAGGGTCAATGGGAATCTAAAGGGAACAGAAAACCAAAAATAATCTCTGAAGCATTTGTCAAAACTACTTCTGTAACAGCTTGTGTGTGTAGAATAGCTGCCAGAAGGGTCTAGCATGAGGGATCCCCTGGTTCTCATCTGGAGTGAGCTATGAAAGTAGCAAGTGGCCTCACTCCCTATGTGGCATATATATCTCCCAAATTTATCCTGGTGATAATGTTAGAGATCATATTTATCCTACTTTAGTGTCAAGCCTACAGCATATACCACCTCCAGGTCCCTCTGTAAGCTGCCTGAGCACTGACAGCACAATAGTAGGTCAAGAAATCAACCTAACAAGACTATTTCACCAGATGTTACCAAATAAGTAAGCCCTAGGCAAGACTATGGTGTAACCTTTACTGGGAGAATATTTTATGTTCACTTCTGTTTTCAGTCCATTTTTCAGTCCTCTGTCTGGGAACCAGAAGCTGTTCTGATCCCAGAGAGAATACCTGAAATCTCAGCCTGAAAGTTCAGTCTGACTCAAATTCCAGTAATAATTACTTTCTGCCCTAGGGAAGCTGAGTTGGGGAAAGTTTGGTTCAGTGAAATTGTCCCCCAGTTGGTGTTAGTTTCAGGGTGAAGGGCACAGTGGAGACTTGTCAGTGCTCTGCAGAGCTGGAAGGAAAGCGGGGAGGAAACTGCACACACTCCTGTATCCACTTTCAATATCAAAACTGAACAGCGTAGATATGGTTTCACATCAGCCTCAATCTGTGAGTTAGCAGGGGCTCTATCGAGTAAGAAATCTTCATGATGCAACTCTTAGGTTTAATTTTAAAATGGTACTTATTTTTCTTTAAAAATATTAGCTACAGAAAAGTTTAACTGGAGCCAAGATTTCACGCCAGATGTATGTATGTTCTGAGACGATAAACCTGCAATTGAATATGGCTAATATTTTTATTTTTTTCCACAACATGTAAAAGAGTTGTGACTAGAGCAGATTTACCAAAAGAAATAATGGGTCTACCGTATCCTGTCTGTTCCCGTTCATGCTGTGTAAAGTGCCCTTCAAGTTCCATGGGATCGCTACACCGCTGCGAGCTGCTCCATGCTCCCATGACTTTATGCAGCCCTGCTGGCTGTCCTATGCCAATGTTACTTCTATCAGACCAACATAGTAAAGCAACCTATTTTTCAGTTTAAATCCAGTGAAAGATGGAAGGGGTTTAATGGAATTATCTAAAACCTTCAGGCTAAGAAAAAGGTAACTGAATTCAGAGACTCCCTTTACAGCAGCAATACATTCATCCACCAGTCCACTGTTAACTTGCACTCTCTTCTCACTTAACCTGGAAACATTGCAACCAAATTAAAGGGTTGCTTTATAGCTACACAGAAGGTACAGACTTCTGAGATTTGATCCCATTTGTGCCTTCCCTCTCAAGCCATCTTCTTATCCCCTGTTGTCTGCTTCTGCTGACAACACTGCTAAATGTCCCATCACTGTAAAGTCACCCTTTAGTACGCTGTCTCCTCTGAAAACTTGCAAATTATTCTTCGTATTTTTTCTCGGTCATTACTAAAGTTCATTCTTTCCCTTTTTTACCATGCTCGCCTGTGTACATATTAGGTGTCTTGACTATTGAAGCCACTGATCCCTTTTCTGCTACCCCAAGTCCGCAGTAGAGTAGGAGGCTAAAGGAGGAGGTCAAAAAAGGAAGGGCCAAATGGTTGTTGTTTGCCTCTTTACCAGAGCCAGGATGTCCAATTATGAACCACCAAGCAACTAAAATAGAGCACAGAAATTCCAAGAGATCTGACAGCATCTAAGTAAAGGCCAAAGTTACTTGTCCAGATGGGTGCAGCTCTCCAGGCCTTTATCTGTGACCTGCACATCTTATTTTAGTACAGTGTGTCACGCTATGAAGGTTCAATAGCAACGACTGAGACAGTAACATAATAAAAAAATATGTTTATTTCCTCACACAATCTCTTGGATTAGTAACATCCATTAAAATAATGTGATTACTAATTTAGAAAGGATGATCCAAAACCATCAGTTACTGTGCTATTAATTGGAAGCACTGCTTATCCCTACTTGAAATCTTTCTTGTTCACTCTCCTAGTGAGGGGACTCTCAACCTCGAGGAGTTACCTTAACCCAGTGTCCCAGGAAAAGGGGAGGGGGGATACTCACCTCCAGCCAGAGAGGATGATCAGGTCATGTTCCCATCCCTGCTCAAACTTTCTTAGCTCCCAAGTCTCTTTTTATACGGCTGGAGCTCTGGGCAAACACTGCTTTTGCTGACCTCTGCGAGTTTCACAGTCCCAGGACTGTTTGTTTGTCTGCTTGGGAAGACCCTGTTAGAGAGGCAAGACCACGATACCTTCCTATCGCTTCTCCCCTCCCTGGGGGTCCATGCAGATTCCAGGTGGCAGACTGCTTTTGTCTTGTTAATTCTTCTATTCCACAGCCTTGCGCATATCAATCCTTGCGCATATCCGTTGGTAGACTTCTTTAGTCCTGTTAACTCTTCTGTTCAACAGCTTTGCCTATCAGTTCTTGCACATATCAATTGGCAAACTTCTTCAGTCCTGTTAACTCTTCACTGCCTCCTCACAGTAGTTGCTGCTTCTTTACTATCTGCATTTGGACTGCCTGAAAGAGTGAGGAATTTGATTTATAAAGACTTCAAAATCCTCTCCTTTCCCAACATGCTTTAGTAAGAGTGATGGTCAAGGCTTTCCTCCTTCTCTTGTTACCAACCTCAGTAAGTCCTAGGTGGCTACTAGCTCACCTTATGTAAAACGAGACGGTCTTGTGCCCAGCTCCAGTCTGTCAGGTAAGAAGAAAAAGCTTCCCACAATCTGCTTTTGGGCTTTTTCTCTCCCCACTACTCACTGTGCTAGCACAGCGAGCTCTACTCTGAATGGCTTTTACTTCTGACCAGAGGGAAGCAAACAGAACTTTGTTCTTAGTTATGAACACCGTCCTTGTTTTTAGTCACAACTTAAATTGTCATCTGGCATACTCCTACTGCAGGTATTTGAAATGCTTATATTATTTTCCTTAGATAATAGACAGCCTCTTTTTGAATCTCAGTGTTGTGATTTGGTCTTTAATTTCACTTTAAATTGAGGCTTCTCTGCTTCACAGTGCTGTCATGACCAGCTCACAGCATCCTGCTCCAAAGGAGTCTTCAGTCTTCTGTCACGTTTTTACCTCTATGTTCTTCAGAAACACAGCTTAGTCAATGAGACAGTGCACTTGCAGTCATATCACACTAGTACTGTAATCCCAAATGGAAAGAGGCCTGTAATTGGCCTGACATGTTAATGATTGGAAAAAACAAGTTGCATTGTAATGGCAAGGTATAGTAGTAACTGGTGGAACAGCACAGGAAGAAACACAGTAAATTCATCATTGCTTGAAGTCTTTCAGTTGAGCTTGGATGTCTGTATAAAAACTCTGCTAAAGTTTAATTGCTCATAACTGGCTTTGATAAAGTTCACTTACATAGCAGGAATGACTGTGTGCTGTGCAGGAATAACTTCTGCACTGCAAAAAACTCCTGGTGAGGTAAAAATTCTGAGGCCTTTTTTTATAGAGAAAGTCACACTAGATGAATGTGTGGGTATCTCCTAGGCTTCAACTGTTATGGCAAAGGTGCTATAAAATATAAATAAAGAGGCTTTGTAGAACTAATGGCTCACTGATGATCACTAGATCTGATCCACAAATTGCCTTAAGCTAACGACACAGTGTATACTTGCTGACCCAATGTAATACTGTGAGCGTAGGTGTGTCTGGGTCAGAGGGTCTGCTCAGGTCAGGTACACTGGTACAGGTCTGGATCTTCCACTGGTGGCCATGCAATATCTCACTGTAAATCTGAGCATATTTTGGCCCACTGTATTCAATGCAGACAGCTATAGATTACAGAATTCAGAATCACATATAACCAAGGATATTATTAGGATTAACCAAATGTCCATTTTTTGTAACAAAAATAGGCTTAAAAAAAGAATGAATTATGTTGGGAAGAAAGAGGCATGTCTTTCTCTGCCATGCATCACTCAAGCTATTTACAAATAGATATTTTGGATGTACCTATAATGCAAGATGTATAAGTATTTCTGTGAAAGAAGTGGTAAGTGGCAATAGATGCGTGTGTAAGAAGCCTCTGCTTACAAATATAATAGTGATGTAAAGAACATTCCCTTTTTTTTACCACTCAGTCAGAACTTCACCTCCACAGACCTGTTTGGAGGGAATATGCACACCTGCAAGCATAGCACAGTAGCCAGTGGACTTTATTCAGAATAGGATAGGCAAATCTTCATAATGGCTTTATTTCAGTTAGCAGCAGGGAACCAAAAAGCAAAAGCCTCTTTGTTAAAGAAGGTGAACCTTTCTGATCAAGAGCAGAAGCAGGCCAGGCAGTAGTGATTCATGGAAGGACACAGAGCTCTTACTGCGTGATGGCTGGAGACATCAGGCTTCTGCATGGCTGGGAGCTACAAAAAAAAAATCTATAACTGAGATTAAAATGACAAAAGAAAGGTGATGCTACTTTTCCTTGCTAATGTTACCAAGACAAGTAGAAAGAAGTAAGCTGAGCAAACTAAGCAGCATGGCCTGTTGTGTAGTTAGTTATTTGTTTTACTCTGGCTGCTATGCCATCCTCATGATATCTGCCTCTCTCATCATTGAAGACTATAGGCTATTTATTTTGCAATGCACAAACATCATCTCTATCATTCTTCCCTCAACAGCTGAGTCCAAAACATGTTACTGAGGTCCAAGCAGAGGGCAAATACTTTCGGCATGTGGCTAGCTCACTCATTCTGTTAGTCAGGATTTTATATTCTGACTCCTTGACATTTGCTGCTTTGCCATACTTGAACAGAGCGTACTTGCTGGAAGGGGCAGGAGGGGTTGCTCCTTTCCTTTATGCTCTCTGCGGGCCTGTTTTTCTATTTTTCCATGGTGACAGCAAGAGGAAATTGAAGCCAGGTGTAGCAAATATGGCTAATATGCTGGGAAACAGCTGTTGAGGAAAAAGTCATATACAGTGACAACATCTGAGTAGGGTACAAGGGTATGAAAACAAAGCAGCAATGAAAAGGCTTGAAAGGGGCTTCTGTGCAGTCAAGAGAAACACCCTGGAAGTCTGCTGCGCGTGCTGTTGGTTTGTACTTTGACTGCACTGAAGGCAACGCAGTCAGAATGGAGCTGCTTCGTCTCAAAGCTCAAGTACATGAATTTGCACAGCTTGCAAAGCTGACAGCTTCATGAATGGGAGGACGGCCGGAGGGTGAGGGACTGAATGAGTGTCCAATGCAACGTAAAAGGATGACACTGGATCTGAAAAGAACAATCAGGAGGTGAATAAATTGTTCATCAGAGGATAAAGTACAAGCTGGGTGAGGAGTATTGATGTCTAGACACAGTCAGCATGTTGCCCTAAGGGACACTTTCTTCTTGACTGTTGAAAATAGCATCAGTGCTGACTGCAGCTGGAGCCTCACTTCTTGTAAATGACCTCAATTGTAACAGAATTAGTGTGACCACAGCCTCACGGCGCGTGAGGTTATGTTTGTCATTTAAGAGGCTCCTATTGAGCATCCAATAACCCTTCATGGCTAAGTTAACCAGGTTTGCTGGACACCTGCAGTTATATTAATTAGCTCCATTTGTGAGCGAGTGTTTTACAGCTGCAGCGTGTTATGTAAACTAAGTTGCTCTGAAAGCACAAGTCTGGTTCATTCTTAAAAACATGAGGAAGTCTTGGCCTCGGTGCCCTTGCATTGCCCAGGAATGTCGTGGTGGTGGTGGCTCTGTGTGTGACCACCGCTGCCTGGCCCCTCCTGCAGAGCCCCTGGATGCCCCAGCTGGTCATACACACCTTCTGCTCAGGGTATTATTTTTAAACTGCCTGTTCCCTACTGACTGTAAATCTTACAGTCTCTTTGGAAAATGTAACTTTGTTCTGCTCCTGAGCACTGTTCAAATCCTTCCTTAGTCCTTTAGCAGATTGACTGTTTACTTCACTTTCCAGCCACGGCCAGGAGTGAAAAGGGTAGAGGAAAGAGGCTGGGGAAGAGGGGGAGGCACTGACACACTGCTGCTTATGTAGCATTTAGTGTAGAGCTGAAACCACTGTGCTATTATGTGTTTCCATTGCTGTAGGTGGAGAATACAGGGAATTCCCTATCTGACCTTGCTGGTACTTTATATACAAGAGAAGGAGAGATTTCCCAGCTGATATCACCACAGAAGCCTTCAGGAGACCTGCGCCATGCCCCTTAGATGCGGCAGCGTCCAGCAGTGGGTGCAGGCAGGTAAGCTGCTGTTTCGGAGGCAGTTGCTAGCTCTTACACAGGACAGGCTGGGGTGAGATCAGGGAAGCACAAACTGTTATAAGGATTTCTCAGTTGTTTTGGAGCAGCCTACAGACATCTGCTAGAAAGAGGATCTGCCTGGCACTGTATTGTGTGTTGGAAAACACCCTGAGAGGGTGGAGGGAGGGAGGAAGAGCAGGTGGGCAAGCATGAAAGAGCAGAATAAGGCAGATGAAAAGATAGATAGTTTAAAGACAAGCCAGTTTTGCCTCCTTTTTTCTTTTATAGATGGTCTTTTGTATGTCTGGCCTGTTTGTCCTGTAAATATAGCTTTGCTTATATTTATCCAGGCTACCCCATATCTTCATTTCATATTAAGAACAAAATGTCCATATCTTCCAAGAAATTTAGGCACTTAACTTGGGAGGATATGGGTCATTTCTGCTAAACTTACTGTACAACAATAAAAGGAGAGAGGAAGAAAGGAGGTTTGTTTCTGCCAGGAAGAAAACTACAAGGGCTGAATCTATATGCTTTTCATTCTGTGCCTTTCCCGGGGCAGCCCATCACCATCTATCTAGGTCTATTTTTGTTTGGTTTTGCTTGTTCTACCACTAATGCTGTCATATGGGCACTCCTTGTATATTGAGGCAAGTGCCTTTCATTTGGGGCCTGAAGAGTTAAAAGATACTACAGTACAGGTCTGGGAAAAGAGGAGGGGGAAAGGGACAATAATTCCTGCTGACTGCAAACCAGTTTGGCAGCCTTCACCCTACAAAGGCTGCTTTTCTTCAATTTGACTTCTGAAAGCCATTTGCATTCAGGCAATTGCTTTCCTCTGTTGTCATATCTGCTGCATAGCAAGACATACAGTACTTCCCCAATTTATATTGGTTCTTTACAGCAGCTGTGGGAAAACACAGCCTTGGCAAGTAATTCCAGTTCTAGATTTAAACAGAAATGCTGTCTGATAATCTTAGCCAGGGATTGCTGACAAGAGATGGAAGGCTACTAGGTGGGACAGATCCAAAGAAAAATTTTAGAGCAGCAGTGAAGGGTCATATGATTCTGCCCACCTGTTCTTTATTTTTCCCTTTTTCACAATGTCCAATGCACTGTGAGCGATCCTTAGTCATGTTTGAGCAGGAACCCTGTTTATGCCAAAGAAGTGCCAATGATATAAAAGTTGAATTTTTTTAGAGTATGTTATATTATGCAAATTATTCAGTAGGGAACACTACATAAGAAGTACTCAGTTTCCTAAAAGTGGCATTAGCTTTAAAAGGAATGTGAATTATGGTACAGAGAGAGACCTCTTAACTTCCAAACTCTGCAGATGACTTCATTTACTGCCCACAGGCACTGTAAGAAGCACAAATCTGTGCTGAGAGATTACCTTTCTGCAAAAGATTCTGTGCCTTCTTTGAAGTAATTTGGTTCAGTTCATTTTCTAAGCCTATTTTTCATGGATTTCAGTAAATGCTGGACAGGGGTGGAAATCACATTTTATCATAATTCAGGTGATATTTTGCCAAATTTGGTGACTCAGTCATTCACATTTACAGCTCTACAGGCCACTGATCTTGCATTTTATAAGCAGATAGAAATCTAGTGGAGCCTTTGCTAATTTCCTACAAGAAATGCTACAAAACAGTCTAATGTTTTTCTACCATCTCTGAACGCAGTTTAGCCATCAGAAATTAAAGCTGCAAATCTACAGGATTATGCTCTCTGGATCCTATTATTGGGCACTAAGTGACAAATTCTTTTAAAAGATCCTAGCAAAGGTAGAAAAAGCCTGTGTGCTGTAAGTCACCAGCTATTTAAAACTAGAACCACCTTTATTAAAAAAAAAATTAAAGATCTCTGCACCTTTGCTTTTTTGTGCATGTTGATTTAAAAAGAACACACACATCCCTTCCCCTAGGGCATCATAATGATACAGTGTTCATGTCCTGTTAAAGTGTGTGAATGGCATTTCTGGAGAGTTTTATTTTTCCTCGCTGACGTTCATGTGGTTTGGTTATGTCAGACAGCAACCTTTTCTTGCTTAGGGCCTTGTAGCTTTTAATAGAAGTCAGGCAAACCAGAGTTAGTGCAATTGGTTCAGCTAAGGGTTTGATTCATCTCTCACAAACTATACACCCCTGTAGTCTTAACACACTGTTCCTGCTCTCATGTAGCCAGAAGGGAGCTACAGACTGGCAGATTCATCCTGAGTCCATTTTCTACTCATTTACATCTTTGTTTTAAGCTATTTGGGGCCTTTATCTGCTAGACTAGCACCAAAACAATAGGCTAGCTTGGTAGGGCAAGGCACTGGACCCCATTAAGATCTGATCTGCTGTCTGCACTTATATACTCACTTAGCAGTTAAAATTTGTTAGCATGATCAGGTACCAGAGCCCATAAAACTAACAACAGTCAGATGCTTTTTTTTATAAAAACTTTCACAATAAAGTTTATTATGTTAATATCATTAAAAATATTATAAAATAAAATATTCTGCTTAGCAGAAAAATGATGCCAGGGCTTTAAAACCCCAGGTTTGTGCAAACAGTTTTTGTAAACATTAGAAGTCAAGTGTTCAAGTTCCATCCCAAAATACAGTAAGTTGCTACAAAAATAAGTTTGCTCACTGTCAAACATGGTTAAAAACCCAGGAAGCTGGATTTCTTTACACATCTCACTCGCACACCCCTGTACAGTTAATGCTGTATTTATATCTGAAATGGGAAGGATTTCAGATAGTCCTTTAAAACTGGATTGAGAGGGATCTGGCTTAAATTTTCCCTTCCAAAAGTTTTCACGATGCTCTTCCGGCAGAGTTCCTGCAAGGGCTGCACACGGACTTTGCGCAGGGGGGTAACCAGTACCTTCCTGGGGGAGCTTATGTAATGTTCCAGCAGCTTAAAAAGACAGTCAAAACTCTCCTTGCTGCCATCCAGGCTGAAACGCCCAGTCTGAAAGTTTATTCGGATGCTGGTGGGTCCAGTCGCAGTCTTAACACTGATGGCAAAGAAGCAGTTCTTCTGCGTGCTGTCCCTGATGAGGAAGGTGCCCTCAGGCTCCGACTTCAGCTTCTCATGGGCAGCGTTGACAGACAGCGGTCCCCAGTAGAAGCCGCAGGCGTCCAGCAGGGTGCTCGCCCGCGTGATGCTACTGAAATCCGCCTGAGAGCGGAAGGTTCGGAAGTGCGTGTTGCTCTGCGCCTGCACAGTGCTGGGCCGGCCAGGGCCGTGGTAGACTCGAGCCTGCGAACGATCCCGTGCTGGAGGGTCAAGTAGACATCTCGGGTCTGCTGCAACTGCATTATCTGCTGACACCTTGCTGTGCGCTACCATCCTACAGACTAGGCCAGCGGATGCGGTCTTCCATAGCGTCAGCGGCTACGGCAGGGCAGCTTTCCAGTGGCTATTCTGAAATGCCAAAGAGAGACACAGTGTTAGATCACCTCGGAAAAGCCGCTGCAATCTCTGAATGACCAAGTCTTCCATTCATATCCATCCTGCCCATTATAAAATAATAAAATATTCATTTGCCAACTTACACTGGGCAAACAACTGCTCACCTTCTGACAAGATTAACAGTCTATTACTATTGCAAAGTCCAAACCTCCAAAAATATTCAGCAGGGATGATTAACCACATTAGCTGCAAAGGCTAATGTGGTTTCCCTGCTGCAAGCCATAGAAATGTATCAGCATTGAGACTGAGTCAAATGGCAGGAACCTCTTATTGAGATGTTATCCTGTACTCGCTCCAACAGATTCTCAAGTTCTTAGAAAACAAAGCAACAAGGTTTTAAGACCCAGTTACCAATATCCTTCCAGCTCCCTCTTTCCCTTCCCCCACTCCACACAGACGTCTGAACGCAGAAAACACATTTGTTGTTGGTGCATTGTGCAAAAAGGAGAAAGTGGGTAAAGGAAACGTAAACCTGCAGCTGTGCGCGAGCCTCCAGATAACCGGGGAAGAGAGGGTAACATGAATAGGTGCCACTGTGCAATTAAGTGCAACTTGGAAGGGCAGCCTGTAACACTGCCAATTTACACAGCAATCCTAAAACTACTTTCCTCTCTCCTCTAAATCCGAGGCTCTGCCATAAAAGGCAATTTCCTATTCCCCCAACTTTCCCTGGGGATAGTAAGGCTACAGCCTCACTAGCTTACACAAATCAACCTCTGTGAACCCTTAAAGCATTACTCCTCTGTCTCTCTCTTTTTGTATTACATGCACTTTAAGTGGCCCAATCTAAATTGCTTCCTATTGATATATCTTTCAGCATGAGGGACTAAATTCATCCCTTGTGTTACTTCAAAGGAATTAGCAGTGCTGCTCCAGGAATGAGTTTGGCCTGAAATGTCTCCCTCTGACAATGTGGTTCGATACATCTCCGCTGGCTGCCTTGACCTTACTGGCAAGCATAGATTTTAGGATTTATCCCTATAGTCAGATATAGATCTGCAGCAGCAGCTTGTTGAGAAACCTTTAAGTATTCTCAGAAATGAATCCCTCGGCCATCTTACGCTTCAGGGTAACATGCTAATGCAGATTTCAAAGAAAGTACATAACTGGATTCCTGTCTGTGCTAATTTAACAAGTTGACATTTGGTTTCATTTAAGGTCATATTACCTCCTGAAGCGGCAAACAGGTTTGTACAATCCTCATGCTGGCAAATAACTTAACAGGCTGAACGTAGCACTGGGCTTTCTTTACCCAGCAGATGGAAACTGATGTCAATTTTTCCAATTACTGGGCCAGGATTATCGCTCAGCCTTGAAAGTTTAAAAACTGAATCTCGGGGCATGCGGTGAGAAAAAGCCACTAAGCTCAGGATCTAAAAATCGCAAGCTCCTTAGCGCAAGCCGTCCGTCCCCGAGGGGGCAGTTCGCCGTGCCGCTGCCGAGGGCGCCGGCGGACGCGGGCACGCCAGGCCTCGGGCCGGCGCCGCGCACCGGGCGCCTCGTCCCGCCGGTCCGCGGAGGCGCGCGGTGCCGTGCACAGCCGCTGCTGCGTGTTCGCTTTATTGTTTTTCCAGCTATTTTATACCAGGCGCGAAGGGCTCCGTCTTGAACGGGAACACAGAGCCGAAAAGGGAGGAGGGGAAAAGAAAACAACAGAAGCACCACTCGGAGGAGCCCCCCCGCTCCCGCACAACAGGCAGGGCGGGCTCGCCGTGCCTCCGGAACCTGACCTCTTCTGGCTGCGGCGCCGGAGGGGTCGGTGCACGTTGCGGCTTGCGAGGACCCCGTTAGAAAGAGAGCACCCTTACCTTCGCCCTCGGCGCCGCGGGTAGCGCCGTCCCCGGGGCGCGCTGCACACACGCGGGCCGGCGCGGCGCGGCTAGTGCTGCCCGCGGCGAGTGCTGCCCGCGGCGGGCGCCTGAGCATCCTCCGCGCGGGGGCCCTGCCTGGCGCCGGGGCTGCGCGGGGCTGCGCCGCGCCCGGGCGGCACCTCCAGCGCTCTGGGGCCGCGCATCGCCTCTGCTTTCTATTTAACGCGTCGGTGCCGTTTCCCTGCCCGCCGGCTCCTCCCCTGCCTTCTGCGAAAACACGTGGCCGCCGCTTCACTTTCGCTTTCCGAATGAGTCACGGCTGCTCCGCGCCGCGCTCGGCCGCGCCGGGGCTGCCCGGGGGCGCGCTCGGAGCCGGGGCCGCCGGGTCCCCCCGAGGGGCCGGGCGCGGGGCCCGGCTGCCCCGGCTGCCCCGGCTGCCCCGGTCCCGCTAGGGCCGCTTTTGCCGCGTTTGGGCAGCCCGAGCGGCGCCCCCGCCCCGCGCAGGGTTGGGCTGCGCGGCGGGAGGTGCTGGCCGGGCACGGCGGGGCCGGGCCGGGGGCCGAGGGGCCCCGGGGGGACGGGACGGGACGGGACGGGACGGGGCACGGCGCGGACCTCGGGCGGCTCCACGCGCGCGGAAAGCCTGGCAGCGAGCGGAGCAAGCGGCCAGCGCCGCGGGCGCCTCGGCGCGCAGGGAGCTGCTCTCCTCAGAGCCAGCGTGCACAGGACAGGGGAGAGGGCTGGGCGTGCGGCTGTGAAATGCCCAAGGCGGGGAGCGAGCTTAGAGCCACAGTGATGTAAAAGAGAGGAAAAAAATACAGAGAAATCTGTGATCCTGCCATGGGGAGGACTGTGGAGACTCAGGGTTGGTTTTCGAGTTCTCAAAGCAGAATTTCCCTGGGGTTTTCTACAAGGCAATCAGATCAAAAAGTAACTGTTCAAACCCCCAGCTGCTCTGCTACAGTCTTGAAAGAACTTGCTAGCAGCCAGGGCCAGAGGCTGGAGATCCGGCGCTGCTTGCCCAGAGGCAGACTGGCACATCTCTAGCACCAAGCCGGTGTCGCGTGTGCTTCCTTAAGCAGCCTCCAGTGAAGTGTGTTTTCATCCCAAGAGGCTGTTTAAAAGGCCAAGAAATCTTTGTTCTGATTGTACCTTGTCACGTGGAAAGCCAAGTGCCCTAATATGCACCTCTTGCAGTAACTCACCTACTTAGGTGTGTGCAAACAGTATGGAGACTTTGGGAAGTATGCAGCTTATTCCTCAGTCTGGAATCAATACAAGGAATTTCTTGCTTCCACAGTGCGTGTGGCTTGGGATATGCAGTATGAAAGAATGGTTTTGCAGTCAGGCTGCTTCTTTAAACTGGGAGCGGAAAGAGGATGTTTTTTCCCCTTAACAGTCAAAATGATGTTTTGTGACAGTGAAAAGGAAGTGTTTCTGTCAGACGGTTAAGGGACAGGGGCCAGAAAGGGCTTGTGAGTTGTCCTTTGGGATGAATTGAGGGAATGTATTTCCTGCTTAGAGAGTGAATACTCGTTTCAAAATCCAGTGTGGTCACGGACTAAATTAACCTCATGGTGACACAGTGCCATGCAGTGCTGTGCAGCCCGTGTTTGCTGTGTGGCCCTGGAAATTCTTGTTGATGTGTCAGTCACTGAAATTGGCCACTGCTGTTATGTGCGATAGTTATCGGGAATTTGGAAAAACTGAGCTAGGCATGAATTTTAAGAACTGGCATAGTGATTCCCTTTATCTGTACTCAAAATTCTCTTTTAAAGAATTTCTGAGCAGTTGGGCTTAATGTAGGATTTTCATGAGCAGGTGGGTGAGGGAAGCTCAACTGCTTTTCTGTGTAAAACAAAAGCATTAGGGAATGGTGGAACTGAAACTTGCTTTAGAGTTAGAGCATGCAATAGCGAGAAACGCTTTTCCATTATTTGCTTTAGTGTAATGAGCATCATGAAACTAGTAGATTTAAGGACTGCTTTGTACAAGGTGCTGTTCAGACATGAAGTAGAAATTGTCCTTCAGACCTTAAAGCCTATTTCTGCAAGACAAACAAAGGATTCCCCTTCCCTTCCCGAAAAAAAAAAAGAGAGATTTGAAGTGCTTTAACTGTGTCACAATAAGATAAACCAGAGCCAAAAATGCAGCTCAGATTTTCTAAATCCTAGCCTAGTCTACTAGGCGCTCAGCCAAACTACCTTCCTGCTACTACAGAATTTGATTCTCCTGTCGCCATGGGCTTAAGTATTATTATTTTCTGTCTGTGCAGAGTGGAGCACGTGTCAAAGCCATAAGGCAACACAACGTGACAAGTGTTTGTTAAATGATGTGAAGGTTGGCTGCAGGTTGTCCTCTTGTCACGTAACTCTTTCTATTGTAAGATCACAGGGGAAAGCTCCTCTGGGTGCACGTGCAGGTTGGCTACCAGACACTGGTTAGACCAGGTGACAAAGAGCCTGTCCAAAAAGTCTTCCTCATTCAGCAGGAATGTAATAATAATATCTAGCTGCAAAGCTTCGGTGCTTGGCAGAGATCAAGTGAGTAAGTGAGGTTGTCATCACAGGAGAGAGAGGTGGGAGTGAGCCTGGCAAGTGGACGGGGAAAGCCGAGGGAATCAGGCTGCTGCTTATGAAGTTTGGCATCATCCCTGTGTGAATTGCGAGGAGAATCGCCTGCGAATCTCCATAAGGTGCCTCAGAAAGGCTTGCCTGGGAGAAATGGGGATTAATCATAATCCCTGAAGGAGACCAGTACAGCAGGTAGATTTTCCAGTAGGAAGAGTTGGAGCCTCAGACTTGAGGATCCTAAAAGCTGAGCTTTCTTGATGTGTCCTCAGTTCTCCTAATTACATTTCTTTTTGCAAAAGCCCTTCATCCTTCTGATTTCTTTCTTACCTCACTCCCTCTTAAAACTCCCATAATCTGGGCCTCAGAACGAGGTTTGTGAGTGTTTGGATAAAATGCAATTGCTGCTATCCAGTAGAGGGCAGTGCATAAATTCAGAGCCAGCGCTGGAGCCCTCGGGCAGAGTGTCAATGGAAGAGGAAGGTCTCCAAAGTGAAGTTTGAAGCCCTTCTGCAAATTCATGAGAGTCTGATTTATGCTCTTCACTCATCTCAGTGAGTACTTTTTACGTGGAGGTGAGTTATTACATGTTACATTACACATTACCTTATTATTTATTACAATAAGGTGGATAAGACACTAATGAGAGCCTATCTGTTTCATAAACAGAGCCTTCCTTGTGAAACTCTTCTGACCTCCTTTTTTTCCTCTTTGCAAATTACCATTTCACATAGAGAAACAAACCCTCTTTCCCTCCTTCACTGCTTATGGTCTCATAAAAGAAGGGCAAAGTTTGAGGAGAAAGAGGGGAATTGGGAGGCGCTATCCCATGCCCCCTCCCCCTCTTTTCCTGGGGCTGGAAAGTGAGCACTTCTGAGCAGACGGATCATACCAGGAAAGCTCCTAAGCTTCCTGTAAAGAACAAACTCAGCTTGTCTTTAAAACCAAAGCCCTTTCCCCTACTTTGTAAACATTGGCTTGGAAAATGAAAGAGAATTAATAGGAATCTCCAGAAATTTCTGCAGCAGGAGCAAGACTTGCTCACTGGTTAGAAATGGAGAATGGTTAGAGGGAAGGGTCACACCAGGAGGCAGCTTGGGAAAAAAACATGGATCTGAAGATGGTTTTGAAGGTGGGGGAATATTTTATCTGTTGGCGATACATATGACATTTCCCTCGTTTGTTTGCTTTTAAAAAAGATTTTTTACCATATTAGCACCAAGGTAATGCAGGCAGAGCTTCCCTTATTTATGCTCCAAGCCTTACTTCACCCGGTGAAACCACCAAGGGTGAGGAGGTAATGATACCACGTATGGTATTTCCCAGTATGAATTCCCATATGGGGCACTCCACACCCTAATGAATTCCCCCCACCACCACCACCAGCCTCCCAAGGTGACGATCTTCTGGGGGAAAAAAACCTGAAAAAATGAAACAATCAGAAAATCAGCAGGCACACCACATTTCAGCTTGGCTCCTTGTTTTTGAGAATTGAAGTAGGCACTGAAGGCACTGATTCTGTTATGAAGCTGAATTAATCAGCAGGCCAGCATGTCCGTGGAATAACATTTTGTTCAGAGTTTGATATAGCAAATGCAGGAATTAATATGTGAATGTTAAATCAGCTGAATTGTGTTATTTTTATAAAGACACTTGTCAGTGAGTAATTAGCATCTTTTTCCAGGCCTTGTAAATTGCTATTTTCTTTATTCAAGAATACTTTATGCTATTTTCCTTTATTCAAGTGAATAAGGTCACCTATGTTATTATTAGTGTTTTGAGGTTAGAGCCTGACTTGTGCTAGTGTTGTAAATGATAGCTCTTACATGAAAGGGCTCATTATCTAAACTGACCAGATAAGTAGTACCATTTTTAGATGCGGGGAACTGAAGCACAACGAGATTCAGTGATTTGCTTAGAGTCACAGCGAGAGAGTCTGCAAAAGGGCTAGGAACGGAACAGAGCCGAATTCAGGTCTTCAGAGCCCCATACTAGAAACTTAACCACAATACCATCCTTCCTGTTTTAGTGGGTTTTGTTTTCTTCTCCAGAATCTAAATTTTCATTTAAATGAAACCCCTGAAATCGGAATTCTTTGATTTTGCGAGTAAGTTAGACACCGCATTGTTTTTGAGTCTGCTTTCAGATGCACTGAAACTAGCAGCACCAAGACAAGTGTGAATGTCTGTCACCCGCCTTAACTAGGTATTAAGGTCAGAGCTTGGAGTATTTAAATGGCACATGCCTGAGGGATGTAACTCTTGCGGCTGGACATTTCCTTACACGTCCCTATGCTGTCCACTTCTAAGTTAAGTGATGATAAAGCAAGCCTGATAAATACAGCTTATCCTCTTATGCTTTTACTCTTTTACTTCTAGGCAGAATGGCTATAAAAATGACTTGCTTTACACTGATATTAAAGACCATGCCAGATATCCCTGACAAATGATGTGTTTATTAGTTTCTCTGTGGCACAGATGTTGCTGCATAGATAAGTTACTATGCCAAAAGCAAGATATAGTTTGAGATGTCACTAATCCTGTACCAAGTGTTGAGTATCGCACCTATAGGCAGATGAGGGCTAGCCAGTCAGTACAGAATTAATAATTTATGTCTGGACTGGAATTTGTGCTGTTTTGCAGATATTGCATAATTCAGATTCCATCCAGCCAGGGTGGATGATAGAAATTGGTATTTTTGCCTTCTAAAAAGGATTACTATGAATGTTAGTCATGAGAATGTGCACATATCTACTAACTAGGATGACAAGCTATGGTTTTTCAAGTTAAGCTAATGAAGCTTAGCTAACTACTGGAGTTCATTAAGAGCTGAGCTTCTCCCCCCTTAAGTTCCTTTGAATATTCCCGAGGAATTGTGTAGGAGATATAAACTGTTATGCTTTAAGGTATAAGTTATAAATGAACTGTCTGAGGCTATGAAGAAAGTTTCTTTCTAATCTGGCTGCTCTGGAATTGTTTATTTAAAAAGATGCCAGCTCCTTCATCCGGAGCAGCTGATGTTGGTGTCTGAGCCCAGACGAAACGGAGCTGCCTGGTCTTCAGTGGAAGCTCCTTTGTGGATATTAGCTAAGCCAAATCAAGATTCACATTAGTCTCCTGAATTCAAATGCTAAACAGTTAACCATACAAAAATGCAGTTTGAGTTTTCTACATTTCAGTAGTTTAGACATCCTTCTTGGTAATTAGTTGAGTGAAGGGAAAAAAAAAAGGTAAAGAAAGAAAGGAAAGCCTCAAACTGTTGGTAGAAGCACTGTGAGAAGGCAGCCTGCTCTCTGGTGTTTCTTCGTATGGATACGAGGCTGATGTTGCTTGGTTTCGTGCGCGTGGCTCCATACTCCACAACCGGGAGGACCTTTAGATCCCTAATAATATCGCTGGTGCTAATGGTAGAGGTAGCAGCCTGCCTGTCGTACTGGGGAACTGCCGTTACAGCTCTTGGACTGGATATTTTAAAGCCGAACTGGGTGAAGGCAGTTTGGCTTCCGGACACGTTGACAGGACCGCAGAGGTCTCGCCGCTCCCCGTCGGGGGGGAACACGTGCCTTGCGTTTCAGAGCCGGTCGCCGGTCTGACTGCGGCCTCGCTACCAGGGCCCCTAGCGGGTCCCCTTCGACTGAGACAGCGCGGGTGCCTTCCCGGTGCCCTGACGGCTGCCGCCTCCCCGCGGCGCGCTCCCTCGCTGCTGAAGCCGTGTTCCCGCTTTCTTCAGTTCCCCATCCTCGCGCCTCCCAGAAATTCGGGTGCCAAGCCCCCACCTGTGGAGTGGCGAAAAAAATTTGAGTGGGGAACTTGAGGATACCAAACAAAACATCAGTTAATAATCCAAAAGACCTCCCATGTCTTTATATTACTACTTTAATGGTATCTTTACCATCTTCTTACTCTTTTCCATTCTTACAGTCATTTTCTACCATTCCCCTCTGTTGTCAGTGCCTCTGCAGATTGTGCCCTGCGTTATCTGTGTGATTACAGATTTGCATTCGCTGCTGCAGGTGGATGGTACTGATGCCTTTTCTTGTGCTCCCATGATCCCATCTATTCAAACCACATGCAAATGATGAGCTTCTGCTAAAGTAATTCAAAGGCTGTGGAATCGGTGTCTGAGGCATTTCAGTCATAGGCATAATCGACCCATGAGGAGGTTTTCTTACGGCTGGGGTGAGGTGGAGCAAATGACTCAAATATTCCCTCACCTTTGGTTTTCAGGCCACAGAAACAGATTAAAATTCATTCTGAATATGACCAAATGGACCCAATCTCAGCTTTATTTCCCTGAATATAGAGAGCCTCAACAGCCCAAATTAAAAGGAAAAATGGGGCTTGTTCCAAAAGTGAACAAAGACATATATAGTGCTGCAACAGGAGGCAGGAGTAGCACAAAGAAAGCTGAAAAATCGGCATCTGATGGCCTAGGGGGAGCAGCATCTTGCAGCTTCTCATCTAAATTTAGGTGGAAAATCATATTTTTTTCACAATGCGCTGATACAGTTTCATATGACTTGGGTGGATTTTTAATACTTGAAGTTATCAAGAATGAATCTAAATAAATCACTACTTAAACTCAGCCTTGAGAAAACATCTTTTGTGTTCTTTTCTATTGTATTATATATTGACCTCCATATTCCTACTGTGATTGCTATCTATCTTAAGTAATTGCCTGTTCTTTTTACAGTCAAATTCTAATCTCAATATCATAAACCACCCAAGCTCTAATGATGATGAAATATTAAGGAACTAGGATTCTGCAATATCTAATGACTCGTATACTCAGCAAATAGGAACTAGTGAACATTCATCTCTTATTCTACTCTACAAATTGTTCCTATATAGATTTTATTATTGTCTTATGACCTTGGCTAGTTATATAACTTATCTCTGCAAAGATCTAGGAAAGAACTAGGTAATATGAATTTTAATTTCTTATTTTTCAAAGTATTTATTGCAAAGTTAGCTAGATTTCTGCTCTTCCCTTCCACCCCGAAGATGGTAGGTCCTCTCAGCAGTCTCTTTCAGGATAGAAATATTAACTGCACGTTTGCCAGGAAAAAGGAAACAAAAAACCATAATTGTTCCAGTAGAAGGATTGGATTTTTCTTAAGACATTTTTCCTCTCCAGATTTATTGCAAACCCTGGCCAATTTTACATGTGACCTCAAGAAGCTGCATTTGGTGTGGGCTAGCTACCCCTTATTCCAACTCCAGCAGAATTTCTAGGAATCAGGAGAATACACTGGCAGTTTCTGACATAAGATAGAAGTCCTTTAAATGGAGACTTTTTGACATCTGTAATTAAAGTGATAAATTAGAAACATCATCCAAAGATATTAATAAAGTATTCTCTAACTTTAGAAAGATCTATATTAGTTAGATACAGACCTCGCCACACATGCTTTTGGATTAATTAAGAAGAAATATTACATTATGTAAAATTACTGCAGTTTAGCATGCAGGCCTTGATGTCCCCTATCAGTAAATTAGGTAATTGAGAATATGAAAGTGGGAAGAGTGCCCAGCTTGGAGGACCTTCTCTTGGAGTTCAGTAGACCTCTCGCTGGATTCCTGCTGCCCAGAGATTTGATGTGTGTGATGACTCACTTTCGAAGGACAGCTTTCTCCTCTGATGCTGTTAGAAACCCTATGATCAGTTATCTTAAACTGTAAAGAAATGCTATGTTGCATTTCAATTGCAGATCTATTTCAGTTAATAACAATGTCAAAATACTGGCAACATTTCTGATGATGAGCCTAGCGGAAGTTCGAGGCTCAGTCACATACCCAAATTGGCTTGAGCTTGTCAAGGTGACCTTCAAAAACTTGCTAAACATGTTAGTAGTGAAATGTGATGATCTCAAACCACAGATCATTCCAATACAAGCTTTACTCGCAGAAAAAACTTTTGATAAGGTGGCTGGAGCTACTTTTATAGCCAGAAAGTTTGGATTTGTACCCGTGTCTAGTTGTTTGCTCCAGCTGTCCTGTTCTGACTCAGTCTCTCATAACACGATTTTCAGTAGGGCCTGCTTACTGTCACTTTCCTCAGTGGTACCCAAGAAGGGTGACCATTATTTCCATGACTTCCTGGATTTACCTCTAAATAGAATAATCCGTATTTCCTAATAGTACAGTCCATTCAACATAAATTAAAGCAGTATTCAGGTGACTGCTGTTTTCGTCTATATCCAAGTTGAAGATACACAACTAGATTTCTCTAATCACCAATTTAAAAATTCAGATGAACAGATGGGCAATAAATTCTCAAAAAAAAAGCAGATATAATTTTTCAAATATCAAGTAATGGGACTTTTTCCCTCAAGAATTTTTATGGGCAAACAGATGCAATTAAGCACCTAATACAATAATACCAAGAAATACCAATAAGCTGATGAATGTTAATTTAAATCCTGTGCTCTCTCTAATGATTGCTGATACAAATAGGGTAATATCCTCTCTCCCTGAGTCTATAGGGAAAGATTAAAATCCTAACCGGGAGTATGGATTTTCCAGTTAGTCAGTGAGGGCTCTGTCCCTTTTTAGTGCTTATACAATGCCATTACTTATACATAGAAAAGGTGGAGCACTTCAAAATCAGATCCTCCACAGGATCTTTGCCTAGCTTTGGGGGCCTGCTGGAGACCCAGAATTTCTGGGTGTACTAAAAATGTTCCAGTATCATCCATACTCGCTGCATATGCTTTGGTCAGGAGGAAGTCTTCCATGGGTTTATAATTCTTTGCTAAAGGTTGAAAGGAGCTTCATCAGTTCCCTTCGAAAGGTTATAGTAACAGTAGTAAAATGCCCATGATCTTAGGATGTTTCTCAGGAATTTTTTCTCTTTGTTGAACAAGGTAAAGATTTTGCTCTGTAGAGTGTGTTGTTTCCTCAACAGGAATTTGCTGTGTGTGCTGTGGGACTGGCCAGCGGCCAAACAGCTATGGAAGGAAGCAGGGTTGTGAGTCCAGCATCCAAATGCTGGGGGTGATGGTTTGGGAAGGCTCCCCAAACAGATACGCTTATCCAAATGGAAAAGTAGGCTTGTGCCCAGAATACAGCAGTGGGGTTCAGACCTTGGCAGTAAAAAATCCTGTGTTCCCCTGCCAGCCGGCGGCTGTTGTGCCGCAGCCCGTGGGGTTGGGGACGCGGGCATGCTGGGGGAGCAGCCGGTGCCTGGGGAGCCTGTGCTGCGGCTCCCGGGGCCGGAGAAGAGGCTTGCCCGGTTCAGGCACTGGAAAAAACGGTGTCCCACTCAATGCTTGCTCACAGATCTATACTAAAAGTAGCTCACCACTGATAAGTTTGCAGTATACAGCAGTGTGGTGTGCCAGCAGGAAGGCACTTTGCATGCTGCACTTTTTCTCATCTGTTTCTTTATGCAACTCAATAAAAAAAATTAATCAGATACACACACACACACACACACACACGCACGCAAGAATGCATTTACTTTCAGTGGCAGCATTTACCATCAAAGTTGGTTCTGTTTCCTGAAATTGGTTTCTGATCCCCCTGAAAGACTGTGGGCTTTTTTTCTTTTTTTTTTTAAAGGTTAATTTCAGGGAAACTGAACAATATACATGAAACTCTAAAATATCAACTGTGCAGATAAACTGCGGTATGAAGAATGTTACTCATGTGACCTGCCTCCAGTTCCCTGAATTCCAGTGAATTCCCTGTTTCCACTACGGCGGCAGACAGATCAGCCTGGTTATTTTCTGTTAATCTTGTGCCAACCTGTGGTTGTGGTGGTGGCAGAGGGGTAGGAGGAGTGAGCTGGTGGGCAGGGAAACACTAGCTGCCTCCTAGAGACCCGGGAGGTAAAGTCATCGGTTTTACAACTTTACGCTCATTGAGTTGGGACAGATCACACATGAAACCTCTTCATGTGACAGACGTTGTGCACAAAATACCGAGAACGGTAGAGCCTGCAAAATTTTGGCATCTAGATAGTGTCTTGTGATTCATTGAGCATTTGTTCCCTGGCCTGCGTATGAGCTCGCAAGCCTGTGCCAGAGAGGAAGCGCCAGGGCTGAATCTGTCTGAAAAAAATGAGCCACAATCACAGTTTTGTGCAGCATAAAAACAAAAAAAGTAATCACCTCCAGCGTCCAAACCTGCTTAGATTTCTAAGGCAGTTACTACTTTGTAGCAAAAGATTCACACGCACTGCTGGGTTGAGCCGGCTGCTCTTACTGGATATTTGAAAACAGATTTAAGAGACTTCCCTCTCTTAACTTCACTTGGTCTTAACTTTGTGACCCTGCGCGTGTAGCTGGCAACTTCCCAGAAGTCATGGGGCTGACTCGAATTTGCATAAACTTTTTTTGCATACTGGTATATACAGAGAGAAATGGGTCCTGCTGTAGCATATCCCTGTATTTATATGTCCGCTCTTAAGGTGAAATCCCAGCCCCTTTTCCCGGGTTTGGGAGCTCCGACGACACGCTAGGGAGGAGGAGGGGGAGTCGGGGAGGCGCCGCGCTGAGGGTCGGTGCTGTCAAGGTGCTCTCCTTTGGCTCTGCTGCTCCTAAGAGCGCTCCATGAATGGAGACGAGTCCGCAACGCTGTGGATTTGACAGCCCTTTTCCTCAGAAAATGGGGGATTTTAGTGCAGGCACGAAGCTGTGCGGAGAACCCCATCTTTGTTGCAGACAGTAATTACCCCATTTCCTCTCCTCTTCTCTTAATTAGCAGTCCACACTTCAATGTACTTCAGTGTAACACATATCGCAGCTTTCCTCCTGACCTGCACATAGAGCACACAGGCTGCAATGATGTTATGTGGCTGACAAAGCCGAGAACTGAAAAAATTGGGCAATATCAGATTTACATTTGCATATGCAACCTGAAATTTGCCCACTCACACATCTGTGCACTGAATGACGCAAGGATGCTGGTGAAATGCGTGATCTTTACTCTTTCGAAAACTAAGACAAATTTTGCAGGAAGCAGCAAGGAAGGCCCTTTCTAACTTTTAAGGGCTGGAATTTGCAAACAATAACATTTTAAACCTAGCTTTATGTAGATAATTCTGTATTTTACAAAGAAGAAGGGTATAAAATAAATTTTACTAGACTTTCAGCATGTTTTTTGATATTAACTTATTGTTGTTTTAATTATATTAATTACAGGAGAAAGCCGATATGCTGCATATGAGAGAGCAGGTCTCCAGGTGCTGAATTTAGAGAGTCATGGGTTCAGGCGGGATGGACAGGCAGAAGTATGGTCCTCCCACCTCCTCTGGATCCTTACTTACTTGACTAATGGTGAGACGCTGGAATCATGCACATTTTGAAGATAAGCACTTTTATAATACTGCAGCTATCCACGCTGGTAAGGTATACAATGACAACATAGTGTTGTCATTTCTAAATGGTTTCTAAACAGATACAGTTCAGAGATGCAAAAACTGCGTGCAGGCCAGTTATGACTCAGCCAAATCTGAGTAGATGGAGAAAAGGTAGTTTTGTACTGGGGTAGAAGGATAGAAGAAGCAGTATTTCTTCCATCTGCCAAAATTGAAGTGAATATACAGAAACTCATGAAAATTCAACTGTGAAGGTATGAGGCCTTTTGGAAAGTGTCTCTGTGCAAGTGCATCCACAGCATCTATGCTGATAAAAATCATCTACTGAGCTGAGTCTAATAGCATAGTTGAAGTGGAGCTCTAAATAAAGTGGTAGGCGGTTTCCTGCCAAAACTCCCTTGCATGTCCAAGAACCCACTGTGACTCAACTGTCACAGTCACTGGGAACTCAGTGCAGACACCCTCTACTAGTCGGGTATTTTTACTTCTCTTTTTGCACCATCTCAGGAGGGGCTCCATTCATCCCTGGAGGAACTGAATTGACAATATGACCCATTATTTTTGGTTGTCTTAAGGTAACGATCGTAAGGTAGACCAACAGGACTGTTTGGACCTGGCAAACAGTTTGATTGCTGATGACCTGTGCCTGCAGAATGGTCTCTCTGCTTGGATCTTTGTTAGACTTTCCCTTGGATGTTTTTGGGGCTTATGTTCTCACATACTTTATTGGGCTCTTACCTGTGCATCATGATGGCCTAAAAATCGAATTTTCATTGCTTTCATTTCATGGAATGGAGGAGACTCAAGCATGATTTTTTTGTTATTTTAAAGTATATGTGTGTGAATATGCTGAGTGGGTAGGAGACAATTAAGTCTTTGGTTACAATCCATTTTCTAATGCAGCTACTGTTCCATCAAAGAACTAGTGTCTTTGGAAAGATGAGTTGACATGGAAGAAGCTGTGCCCTCAAAAAAGAAACAGCAGTAGCAATGCCTATTAGTTTTTAGGTCAGCAGCATCTAAAGTCTCACTTGCCCTAGACTGTTTGTTTTGAGACTGTCAAATGCCATCTCCTTACTCCTCTGAGCTCATAATTTTGGTAAATTCTTCATCATGAAGGTAACGCTTTCCTTAGCCAACTTTGAACCATCACTGATAGTTGTCTCTCTGTGCCTAAAGTTCTGTACCCACAAAGCTTTAATTTTGGCACTGGCAATTAATAACCATATAGAGCTACTGGGAGATTTGCAGGTTCCCATGACCTGAGCTGGACTGGGGTATTTTGTTCTTTTTCCCTTTTTGTCCTATGCTATATGTATTCTGTTGCTTCTTTCTTTCATCTTTCATTTCTAACCTGTCTCCTCTCCTGCAGTTCACATTCCTTTTCCCTGTTCTTTTTTATTGTACTTCTCTTGTGATAATCTCGGCTCATTCTTTATTTGCTTCTTCCATAACGCTCCTGGAACTTCATTCCCATCTTTCTCTATGTGAATAAATCCGTATCCCAGGTTTAAAATGTACTCTACACTTTGCTTTTCTCTGCTTTTCCAGCCCGCCGTTTTCTAATCACTTCCTGTAAATTCTATTTAATATTTCTTTTAGTTTCAAGACGGTCTCTGTCTTTTGCTTTCTCTCTCTCTATCTCTTTGATATTAAACATACTACAGTCACTTTTATTCTGAGAATTAAGTCTACCTTCTCCTCCAGAGTTTTCAGTTTAGCTTCTGACAGCTTATCTGTGGTTCCCTGCTAGTGAACTTCCTTTATGGGATGTTCAGCCTCCTTGTATTTTGACTCAGGTCACTAACATCAAACTAGCTTCTTTTTTTCTTGCAAATTCCCATAACTACCCACCTTTCTCCTCTTTGCCCTTCCCCAGTCCTGTCCAGTACCCACGGCGCAGTGCTGTGCAGGCGGTCCGTTTTATGAAAGTTGCCGCGCGGCTCTTTTCCCCCGGACGATCCCCCCTTCCTGCTCCCATAGCTTTGGGCAAGGGAGGTTTTGGCGAGCTTTGAAGCCTCCCCATTTCGGGAGCAGGAGCCGGGGTTTTCCAGACGCGCCCCCGTGGCGGGGACGCCCGGGCAGCTGGCGCCGGGAAGGAGCTCAGGGTGCTGCGGAGGCCGAGGGGAGCAGCGGCAGCATGGCTGGGGGCCCGGAGCGGGCAAAGCAAGCCAGGAGCTGGCCCGGGCGGCTGGCTGGGGCCGGCAGCAGGGCCCGGTCGCTCGGGGCAGCCGGGCCAGGGCCGGACACTTTGTGAGGAGCTTTGAGGGGACAGAGGGGAGAGGCTTTGGGGGGGTTGGAGCAGTGGGGTAACAGATACAGGGGCCGGCAGGGCAGAAGAGCTGGGGAACTGAAAACTCTGGTGGGAAGCGTTGGCAATGTGGTGCGGATGCGGGGCTTCATGTGGAGGGCTGGGGGTTGCCGTCAGCGAGGGTGGCACCTTCACTGGGACCCTGCTGGGGGACCGAGGATGCACATGGGGCTGCTGCGTCCCCTTCCTCCCCGTGGGTTGCCCCAACCCTCACGTCCCATCCTCCTTCTTGCATCAGCGAGCAGCTCAGCGGCACCGGGAGGAGGGAGAGCGGCTGGGCCGGCGCGCTGCGCTGCCCGCCGCCCGCGCATGCCACCACGCCTGCGCGCCGCCCGCATGGGCCACCATGAGTCATTTGCGCCCTCTGCTACATCTGACATGAATTTCGTTTTAACTTGCTCTGGTAGCTCGTTTTCAGTATTTCCTTCACCATAAACTGGAGCCATAGGGGTGAAAATAATTACGTCTGTCAGAGTCGGTCGTCAGCGTTGGTCGCTAGTTCTCAGTGCAGATGAAAGGACTGGCTCTTGAGCAGCCCTGCGCAGCGGCGTTCGAGCGCCCGCACAGGGAGGATCACGCCGTTCGTCAGAAGTAATAACGAAAGCGAGCATCGTTCCCAGCTAGTCAGACACGCACCTGCTTGCATTTTTGTTTTGAGTGAATGGAAACGTAGCAAGAAAACAGTTCTTGGGGCACAAGTCCAAATAACCACGAAACAGAGGGATTACACCAGAGGACTAGCCAGCCCATTTTAATTTCGGCAGAAAGCCACGGTGTTCTTTTATCTTAACGCCGTGCGCCACATAACATTCACTTTAAATGTGCTTCTTTACACCGCCGCCTCGCATGACACCCACTTCTTGGGTCTCACCTGTATTGGGAGGTTGCCCATGGCTCTTGTGGCCATCCAGCTTTACGGCTGCTGTTTAAAACTGCAAAGTAGCCTAAAATAAATGGCTAAGTGTGCTGTAAGCTCGTCCTGGACCACCTGCATGAGCTCTCCTGCTTTCAGGTACATAGACCTATGGTGGCTTGGAAGACTTTCCCCTGGGAGTTTACTTTCTTCTCTGTTTTTTCCCTTACATGTATTTAAATAGTTTATAGGGACAAGTTTAATAGGAAATTGGACTCAGATTTTCAAAGGAATTAGGAGCAAAACCTTTTTCACTTGTGCCCTGTGCCTGTCAGGTGTAGCTGAAAGGGCTTTCAGCTGAAACAGAAAAGCCACACTGAGAAGTAAAGGAAACAGAGATAGCCAGAAAGCTGCTCAGTTTGAATTGTGTGTGTTTATATTTGTAGCTCTAGTTTGTAGGAAGTTCTATTTTTATCTATGATACTTTGCAAGGTCCTATAAAAGTCAGTTTAATTACAGTATTACTCAATTTCCAAAGAAATCATTTGGTTTTGTGTTTGGAAAACTTACTGCCAAGCACCCTCTGCTGGATATAAAAATTGTTTTTATCCCTCTTGCTGAAGGCATCTAGTAAAAGCGTTCCAGTTTATTATTATCTATTATTATCTGCCATGAGCTGGGCTTTATAGAAGAGTTAGGATGATAGCTGAAAATATGTTCAAATCCCTAAATTTGAATGAGTGTTCGATCAGTCTGTTGAAAATATATCCCATCACCCGATTATTTTGTCACCTCAGTTTTTCTCAGGAATGCCCACCCTCTTTACCCCAACTATATCTCATATGTTTCATCTGCATCTTTTGTCAGTGACCTCATTGCATGCAACTAGAGTGTATTTGCATAATGTCTATACAGAAAATAATCAAAATCTGAATCCAAGAAACACAAAAGCCTTTACATGGAAATTCAAACTTTGAAGATCTACTTTGCATGTCTTTAAAGTATGGCAAGGGAGGTTCACTAGGTAAAAGACAATGCTAAGTGCTGTTTAAACTGTGCTTGTCATTTGTGTATGACAAAGCCCTTTGCAGGGACCAGCTTTATTTTTACAGTTTGGGAAATGGGCCTGGCAAAGAAAGACAGTCCAGTAGCTAGGGCACTAAACTAGGATTATGCAGACATGGATTTAAGTGCTGCTCTGAAACAGCCTGCCTGGTGACCTTGCACAAATTAATAAGGCTAAAAGCCCCAAAAGAAGAAAGGTGCTGCAACACTGAGCATTGCCCCACGAAATTTTGAAGCTCTTGAGACAAAGTGCAGGACCCATATTTATGGGCCTCTCTGAGGCACACAGAGAGCTGAGTTTCTCTGAAAGGAAATCCAGAGTAGCTGGCACACCACGCAAACAGCCAATGAGGAATTACTGCCTACAGAGGTATATCTAAAACTTTTTCCCCCTCTTGAGCTTAAGCATGTTAATCAAAGTGTTAGAAGGGTTATGTTATTCAGAAATTGGTCTTTGAACAATGGCAGTCTTCAGTCTTTAAAAAATGGAGTGAGCTGAGAGTTGCTGGAGAACTGATTACCACTTAGAAGACCTCTTCAGTATATGAAAAATGGAGATGTGTGTCCCTTTTAGCATGGGGGGAGGTGTCAAACTTAGCTTCCTCCCTTTTCTGGAGAGTGTCCTAACTACTAAGCAGAGCTTTCCTCCCATGTACAGGGAAGGAGGAATATTTGTTAGCCCAGAGAGACTTGGTAGCTGAACAGCTAGACCTGTTTCCCACCTGTGAGCGGGAAACACTGGATTCTGGTGCCTCCTCTGAGTGCTCTTACATATTTTACATTAAGCAGTTATTAGATAAACTACGTAAGTGGTATTTTAAGCTGAGCCAGAATTCAGTGGCTCATCTCTCTCAAATCATTGTCCCAACCTGCAGGCTTAGGGGAAAGCACCATTCTTTCTCCCTGCTCAGTGGCCCTGGAATTATTTTCCCTTCACTAAAGCGAGTTCAGCCGGAAGATCAGAGACGTTTTCTCCTGCAGCTCTAGGGCTAGGTCACCCTTTGGGGAGAGCTTGACAAGCACCTCCTTGAGTCCCCTCCTATGCCAGGAAGGGATTTAAGCTTGGATTTCTCACATTCTCAAATGATCTCACTGGTAAACTGTTGCCTAAACCGGGATGGGACTGAAAAAGATGATGATACACCTTAAAAGTAAATGTCTCTAATACAGTCTGACAGGACGTGAATTTTTTTCAAAGCTCCATTTTTCATTCAGTTTGAAAAAGTGATGACAATTGTCCCATAAAAAGCAAACTCTAGCAAAACTGAAGGAAGGAAAAACATACCAAATTGGTGTTATATGTTAAAAAATACATTTTTAGGTAATTATATTTCAGATGAAAATGTGAACTAATTAAAATTTCCTAGAATACACTGTAAGCACAGCTTGTATCTTGGTGATATTTAATGAGTATTTAATCTTAGCTGTAATAGCCAATAAATGCTAAAATTAACAACAGGTTTGGACCAGAAAGAAGTCTAGTCCTAAGTTCTAGAGAAGTTAGAAAAGCAACCCTCAGTGCAGAATTTATGCCTAATCTCTTCACTGAGCCAAGGCAGATGGGTAAATACAAGTAGTCCCAGTTTTCACGTATGCAGCATTTTGTGACTATGCCACATTTCCTGTCTAGTGAAATAGGCAGCTGCATTGCCTCACAAGTTTAAATCACCTGTTGCTTTGTAATTGCAGCGGAGTAAAAACTGTTCCCTTTCTTTCTTAATGAGAAGGTTTTATTGCAGGCTATGTGCACATTGAAGGAAGAAGAAAAAAAAAAAAACAGGAAGTAAGTTTGGTCAGAGCAGTGAGTAATCAGAGACAGCTCTTAACAGTAGGTTGCCTCTCTGCTGAGATGCATTTGGCCTGAGGCATTTGGCCGAGCTTAGATAAACCTCAGAGCTCTCAAGATCTCCAATCCAGACGTCTCATCTCACCTTCACAGGAACCTCCTGCTTCTATGGTCAGAGCTAACCTGCCTCTGTAGAGGCTAACCTGTGCTGAAATGCACATTTATACAGAGCTGCAACATTAAGATACGACTTTTGAGTTGTTAAGATCAGATGCTCTATATTCATTTATAGCTTAAGTAACAGTGTGAATGAAAATCAGCTGAATTAAAACCACGATGGAAACTTATCCTTCACTATGTGCCTGAATGACAGGTGACTACAGGGAAGGATTAAAGCATCTGTCCATAACTTTACTATTGAAACAATAAGCCAAGGCAACAGTAGATCCATCCCTACTCGTGTACCAGGAATTCAGCTTAGCTTGTTGCAAGATCACTGACCATAAAATGTATAGTTTGAGATCATTCAAACTATGACTTGCAAAACATAAGGACTGCTTTGAACTCAGGAACAGAAACTTAAACTTTCCCCACAGTTCAGCAGTAAGAACATTATAGCCCGCTAACAGCCTTTTCTACCAGTTAGTGATTTTACAAGCACTCTTTACAAACTTTATCAGTTTTATTCAATAGCTGTGTGACAAAGATTGCAGAAGTCCTAGTGGAGGGAGTTCTTTTGGTTTAAAGCTGGGAAATGCAGCCTTTATGAGAAAGCAGTGCATCTATCTGTTTTACAGATCACAAGATGAATGAGAAGGATTCAGCAACTACTTTCACTTCCGTTTCCTTTGGATGGAATTTTTATTTTCCCCAGCTGATTATGTGTCCAGCCAGAATTCATGGTAGTGGTATGACATTTACCAGAAAGAGAAGGGAAAGTAGCCACAACCAAGAGGAGAGGGAACATTACTGAATACTGGCAGCTTTGAGTAAAATGTGTCGCTATATAAATGCACACTCCTATGACGGTGAACTTTAGGGATTTTCTTAATAAGGACTGTCCCTCCTAGTCTTGATTTTGCAAGTTGCTTACAACTCTTACTCTGGCTGATACCAAGCTTAAAGCATGTAGCATTTCTCAGAAGGCACTACAAACCTCTCAGAACAGGGTCCAAGGCAGAAAAACGCGTAGACTGAGGGAGAGCAGTGCTGTTTTTGTGGGTAGCCTATGTTGTAATTTAACTGGACAGCCAAAGTATTTTTTGAACTCTGTCTACATTATGTATGCTGAATCTAACCTATATACCTGAATGTTTAATTTTACCAGGACAGGGGGAGCAGTGGAAATGGGAAGGAGTGACTGGGGCCAGCTCATTCCCATCTGAAAGATGTCTGCCCTGAACTAGGAATTCCTTTATCAATATGTTTAACCGTAGTTAACCATCTTGGATGGAGGAAAATGTGGGCACCAGAGGATATTTTTGCCATCACCCAGATGTTCACTTAAGTACTTAATTTGGCAAAGGTGAGTGAGAAAGGGATTGCATCACATGAGAGAGCGTGGATACCATACCTGACCAGAGCTGCCGCCTCTTGGGGTCGTCTGGTGGGTCCTGGAGCACCTTGTGTTTGGGAATGCAGCAGCCCCCGCCCCCCCCCGAGCTCCTGACATGGGAGGACCCCCTCCAAGGTACCAAAATGCAATGAAATCGGTGATCTCTGTCAAACAATGGGCTGAACTAGAAGATCACAGTTCTCTTAAAATCTATGAAAACAATGAAAGCGATAATACCCAACCCACATCTACTGGTATTGTTTGCTAGTAATCAGTTTGCTAGCAATCACTGTGTTATGTTTTAAAAGACTATAGAGAAGGTCTGGTTTGAGTACAGAGACCTGTAGTTAAGAAAAAGAAACTGCTGTGTCCCTTTCACTTTCACCTTGCAGAGTTTCCTGTAAATGAGGCTGTAACTGGCAAGGGAGCTCCAGTGCTCCAGCCACGTTTGCCTTGCAAAGCCAAGGTTGTGTGCTGGCCTTTTCTGTTCTGAATTATCTATTTACTGAAATTCGTATCAGCTCAAACAGAGCCATGGATCTTCAAATGTCCCTGTACAAAACTGGAAATTATTTGAATTTAATTGGCCTGCTGGTTTTGTGCTTATCATTTTTTGCTGCTTTTCATGACAAGCCAAAAGCTTGCCAAGTTATTGGTTTCAATCATTTTGAATCCCTGAAGAATCATTTCTGGGTTTTGATTGTCCTAGAATTTCAAGTCCAAGTTTTTTTGTTCAATTTAAAAGGCTGCTGTATAAAAAGCTACATTTAGAAGCAGCCATTATGTTGCACAACTATGTATGTTTTAGCCATCCAGCAAACAAAACTCAAAACATATTTTGAATGCCATTTACTAATAATTATTTACATTTATTCAGATAATTTTTGTACATTTTTCTTATTACAGTCCTCATCACAAGCATAATAGGCCATATTACCCATAGGTTAGAAGTTAATCTAATATTTTCCCTTGAAGTGGATTCTTTTCACAATTATTTCTTATGTTCTTCTGGTTCATTTTGTTTTCCTATTTAGTTCATAAGACAAGGTCTAGATTCTCACTGGAATGAGCTAATGAACATCTTTTAGCACTAGTAGACATATCTACTTTAACAGAAACTGAGTGCCAGCCCCCAAATTCCTGTCTCTGAATAATGTATATAATGCAGTACTTATGGATCAATTATCAGTGACAGTTGTTCAAGACCTAGAATGCTGGCAATAAAAGTCTAACCTTCTTTCCATCAAGTTCATATTTGACCCTGCATATTTTGGACTTAGTGGAAAGACATGATTCTTAATTAGTCTGGAGAGCTTCAGAAAAATGTTTAGTATGTAGGTGCAGCATACAAACTAGGACCTATGATTAAAATCACTTAAATCATGAGATGGAAGCAGTTTGCAACATTTTAATGTCAAAATATATTTTAAAATGTGACATTTCCACATGAGTCATAGAGGTCTTCTAAGCTGAACTGATGAGATGTCTCCTAGTTGGCTCATACAGGAGTGTGCTTTGTTTTTTTTTTAATAAATCAAACCCAGAAAGAAGCCTAAGACTGTGAAAGCATATTTCAGCAATTATACGTTAAATGTCCTCATTTAGCAAGAATTCCATGAGTTTATTTACCATTTTTTATCTTCCATCAGACATGCTAAGAGGTAAATAGGCCTTGGATAGCCCTATACACTAATGCAGCTTTCATCCAAAATTAACACTATTGTGTTATGACAGCGTTCATTCATCCATGCCAGTAATCAGGTGGGTGAGCTGCTATTTGTAACTGTTATGGCAATAAATACATTCTAAATTTGTAACTACTTCCATTTTTGAACAACGCTTTACATAATGCACACCAAAAATGTAAGAAAGTGAAAAACAAGCTAATACAGGCCCCAATCCACCTGAGTACATAAAAACATGCAAGGGGTTTTAATGAGCAGCTTTAAACAAAAGTTTTACTGCTGTTTATTTCCTCATTTTCCTATTTGTGCTTTTCCAGTCATTCAACTGTTCCTTCTAAATTCATGCACTGCTTCCTCACTGCAGAGAAGTGCTGGACAAACTCATCCCTTCAGCTTTGATGTTGGCTTTTGCTTTCTGACGCTACCCATACCAGTGCCGTCCTGGTCAGCACTGAGCAGCTTTCTTCACAGCCAAGGCCATTTCTGCTCTTCTTTCTAGTACTACCCTTAACACTGGTGACTCAGGAGAGTCATTCACGCAATTTCCAGATAGAATTCCATTTTTGCTAGTTCCTCTGTCCTTTTTATCGAGCATCCACAGGCAAGCATGCGGGTGAAAATTTAGTCATAGACATTCACAGAAAATAAAAGCAGACATTTTACATGGAGATTGTCTGAGCTCAAAATAAAATGTGATTACCATAAAAGGAGTTTATATAGTTCTCCCTGGCAAGGCTCACCATGTCTTGTGACTTAGATGATATTCCAAGTTGATGATATGTAGATCACTTAAAAAAAATAGTTTTATTCAACAATTCAGGAAGGGAATATGGGTACAAAACATTGGCTGAAGCATTTGTAGTAGTGAAGAATATTCACTTTTTATACAAATTTTCAGTGATTAGGAAAGAGATAAATATGCCAGCTGATTGGTCTGTGTGGCTGCTTGACCTGCAGCTGCCACCATAGCTGCTATCTGCTCAATGCCTGTCTGCTGAAGACTCTGCAAAATGTTCCTTTGCGTAACAGCAGAGATGTGAGCTTCCTCCTCTCTTGCTCCCTGTGAGCCCTTGCAGGCTCACTTCAACCTTTTCTCCTCAAATAGCTTGATGTTCATCTTAACCTTCCAAAAATTTTTTCCTGAATGAATGTAGGTGTGTGCTGAGTGTGAGATTAGAATAAAATTCCTGAGTTATTTTATTAAAACTCTGAACTCCTTTTAATTCTGTTCTAATATTTTGTTAATTTTAAGTTAATTTGACTGATGGTGTTGTAGCTGTCATGGCTTCAGTTTAAACAAGATGAAGCTTGTAGGGAGATACTGTACTTTGACTGGACCTGAGAAAGATTTGAAAATTTGACTTAGTGAAAGGTCTTACCTCTCCCTACTAACCACTATACATTTATTTCATGCATGTTAGAACAGGCCTGAACAGTGCTGATGCATGCTCTGGAATGGGTGCAACTTCTCACTCTTAATGGCCTTTATGTACTTTTTTTCTAGTATTTGATGCCTCAGAATTTAATTTTTTGAAAATTAAATGCCATTCTTCTGGCTGCTCTTCTCTGGGAGAATGATTCTGCTCTCACTGCCACTGGATAAACTGGATGCTGCTGATGCTAATCAAAGTACAGTTATGCAAAGCCAGCTGCAGTCAAGGGAGGATACCACTGTCTGTATCCCCTTATGCTGGTTATGGTGGCTCTTCTTGCTAGGCTTCTCCTAAACACCCAATTCTTGTATGAAGTGAAATGAAGCCAGAAAGGCTAACCCACTAAAGCCTACTAGCTACTGGCTTCACTCCAGTCAATATGAAAGAACTAACATTTTGGATGCCATTCATGTTTCCTGTTTAAAAGGAGTTGGGGTTTTTTGTTGTTATTGTTGATATGGGAGTTTGAATCAGTTCATCTGAAAGCCAGCTTTACAGACTGCTTCCAGAGCAGCAAAAATACTGGTAAAATAAACCTATGATTAATTCCCCCTTTTTTTTTTCTTAAATTGTGTCACAGTCATATTCCATAGAACACTGATTTATTTCACTTACATACCAGCCTGTTTATTGCATGGAAAAGACTAAATAGGTGACTCCCACTTCTGCAGAAAGTGACTGGAGCTCTGTAAGCATTTCCTCTAAGTATTCTCTGTAAACAAAATGAGTCAGCTAATTTGGAGAGTATCTCATGTTCTCACAGCCTGTAGGCTACCGTGAGGTAGGGGTATATTCTCCTGAAAAGGAGAAAGGAGCAGGAAAGGGGCCTGGATGCTGTACTGGATATCATTTGCCATAAGAATTGGTTCATTTCACCTTAGAGTGACTTTCATACAGTTTTGGTAGCACATCGCTATGGCAGAGCCCAGACTGTTATTACTGTCATCGTTGTTATTATTACATGTGTTGCTCACTTTTATCTGCCTTGTCCGAGTAACTTCTAAAGTTTCACTTATTCAGAGCTACCCCCTAACTCAAGCTTTGGCAGGTTTCACCTGGAGTTTTCATGTTTCACCACATGACTTGCCTGGCTCCAAGTCTTTTAAATTGCCGGCAGAACATAACAGAGCATCTATACGTCAGACTAATCAGTGCTGAAGAAGAAATTACATGGAGCAGAAGTTCAGGCTAGGGATGCAAATATGTCTGACTTTCATCCCATTAATTTCTACCTATTAACCCATTAACTTAAAATAATGAATTAAAAATCAGTGAAGAGAAAACCAAAAAACTCCCCTAAAGGATGAGAATGGTTTCCCCAGACTTGGCCCAGTAGTGTGTCAGCATGTCCACACTGCATCTTTTGTGCAGTACAAAACAAACACCCGGGAACTACTGCATTTTATAGCATTGTCATTGTTTTATATAGCTCAGTGTGTCTTGTGCAATGTAAGAAAACAAACATAAACCAGGATGGATCTCCTAAAGAAGAAACTTTGCAGTTCCTTGTCTGTGCTACAAGCGTTCCTCCAGTTAAGCCTCAGATGATTACCAGGTAAAGGAAGATGGTTTGTCTCAGATCCCTTTTCTCATTTACAGAGTAATGCATTTTTACAAAGTACTGTTGTCTTATCATGCTTCTATCATACTTAGCTCCTGTACGCTGCTTTCTTTCTGCAGAAGTATATAAAAGATGCAATCATGTTACTTCATTGTTTACTCTGTGACTGTGAGCAGCCAGTGTCTGCGTGGGCTGATAAGGCTTTGCAGGACCTGCCAGCAGGACGCAGAGCTCCGTGCGCAGAGGGCTGCAGGGCCTGAGTGCCTCATGTCCAAAGCCTCGCAGCTTCAGGGCTGCCATGGAAAGCTTTTCTCTAGTATCTGTTTTACAGGTATCTGTGGGCCATTCAGACATTACTGTTTTGATCTGTGTATTTATCAGCTCCATGCTTCATGACTTTCCTTCCGTTCATCTGTGGAGCTTCCAGGTAGCCCTGTTTCTAACACAAATATTCAAAAAATGGTGAGGTCTTGATTACTTGGATTCCAGATCTAAAAAAAAGAAAAAGTAAAACAAAACTGAAAGTCTGTCCAAAGTCTGGTTGGTGACTTTGGAGTATTAGGGAAGAGAAACTGAGAGAGAAAACTTGAGATGCTTTTCTGCACACATTAGACAGTGGGCTAGGACAGAGCTCTTTAAAAACTCTTTTGAGGTAGAGTGAAAGACTAAAAATCTCACAACTTTTGCCCAAGGCAAAGAAGGATTTTCCTTATTGTGTAAAACCAGCCTTTCACTTTTAGCAAAAATTAGAGGGGAGCAGAGAACTGCTTTCATTTTAAGTGGTGCTGTTGGTTCAATGTGAGGGTAAAAAGGTACGAGCTGGACAGAAAAATGTTCATGGTGCTGCTTCTTTGGCGATGGCTTTTCATGGAAATCTAGGGTCAAATTCTTTTCTAAGTTCTCTTGACATCATACCAACAAAACTGCCAGAGTAAGTGAGGGAGAACTTGGCTCCTGCTACATATTGAACTATCTTATCTTATCCACGCATTGTCTGACTTTTTTTTAACCCCTACTGTAATCACATGATCCTCTCTCAGGTGCATGGTAGTGAGAGGAATAATGTCCTTGAAGACTGCTTCAAAGACTGGCACATATTGCAATAGCAGGCAGCAGAAGATTGCGCTTTCTTCTTCTTAATCTGCGCAAACCAAAACTCTCTCATCCAGCATGCACTCTGAAGATGCGCTCAAGTTTAATCCGGTGTAATTTACAACCTGTCGCTGCCTTTTCCAGCCATATGCTGAGTTTCCTCTGCTACCGTTAACTCGGGATATGATCACTGTGGGATCAGCTCCAGGAAACACTTTCTTTTGAAGCATTGTAGTTTTCCCTTAGCTACAAAATGTGTCTCCACACTGACCCAGGCAGTACTTTGATAAGAACTTTGTAAATAGTTCAATATAACAGCTTTTTACTGAAAGGAAAGGATTTTCTGGTTTTGGGAAAAAAATGCTTGGTGTAGCTTACCATTACTTCTGCCCTTCTTTTGATGTGATTTCTCTAAGGAAAATCTTTTAAAAGAGACCTTTCAGTCTCTCCTGCAGATTACATTCTTCTAGGGGTCTTGCCATCATCTACAAATTTAATGGTTTAATAAGGATTAGGCCGTCCTATTATATAGTAACAAATAGAAATACAATACTTTTATCAATATTTGGCACAATTAATTTTTTTTTATGTGAAACTAAATATTGATGCTGTCAAGTGACTGTAGCTTAAGGGCATAAATTACAAATGTTCTTCTCCTGTGAGCCTAGCTCAAATTTTGTATTCACATACAGTAACTATCTAATGTCTTTCTATTCCTGTAAGCCATATGATTTGATTGCCAGATTACCTGGTTCTGTATCGAAATGGTTGTGCTTGGATGTGTTTTTATTGTTATTACCAATATTAGCTTTTATCCTTACTGTAAATGGTAGCAAAAAGTTAACTGCTTCCTTACACTATAAAAGCAAATAGGTCCCATTTAGAGAATGTCTGTAAACAGAAAATCTCTCTGGGGAAAAAAAAGATATTCTGAGTACACAATTCATAACATATGATGCATGATTAGGGAAAAAAAAAGAGGTTTTGATATATTTTGCTACCTGAAACAAAACTGTTTTTTTAAATAACTAGCTATTTTAATAGAGAACAAAATCTGCTTTAAAGAAGGATTGCAGAAGTGGCAGTTCCTTATATATTTTTACTGATGGTAACTTTTGCATGTAACAAAAATGGTGAAACTGAAGAATTAATCCCCTTGGTTTTTGTGATTCTGTTACTCTTCTTTGTTCCATTCGCCTGCTTTTCCATTAGCTTATTTCTTGGCTTATTTTCTAAATGAAATGTCAACCCACCCACCCAAAGGAAACCACAGCATTTCAGGGATTTCAAATTGAGGCAAAGTGAATTAGCCTGTCTGTAATATAAACAGATGCAAAAGAAAACAAATGCTTAAACGCCTTGGAATTAAAGGCAGTGCTCCCAGCCTGAGGGCTGCCCATGCTTTCAGTGCGTTATGCTCATGGTTTCTACATAAGTATATACAAAAAAAAAGATATCTTGAAAGCATCCCTGAGAAAATCAGCATGCATATTTGCTTGCTCTTTTCTCATGAAACTAGAGGATTTTAATCAGCTAAACAGTAAACAATGGAAGTGATTTTTTTCTTGCTAACTAGTGAAGAAATGCCTTGGGGAAAAATCCTTGGATGGCCCCAGCAGCCTTAGAGAAGGCGCGGGTGAGCTCTACACTAACGTAACCTGGGCTGGGGACAAATCTGCAGGGAGACTTCACACAAACGAAGCTGAGACACGGCAAGAGAAACTTCCTGCTCAAACCAAGTCACTGAATCAGATTTACACTAGTTTTTGCATGAAAAGGAGTCAGTTTTGACTTAAATGAGGGTGAAATGAGAACCATGTGGCATAAAACACTGAAGAGGCTTTTAATAAAAATAATCAGTGAAAGAAGGCTGTATGTTGGCCTGGAGATAGTTTTGAAGTAGTTTAATGACTTATGTATTTATTCAGCAAGTCCCAAATTATGCTTGCTGCAGTATTTAGGCACAGGTGGTTCGCTGAGAGCAGGTAAATTATCTGGTACTGGCTTTTCTTGTTTGTAATTTGCATCAAAAATTAGCTGACCTGTGTTATTACTTTCTTATTTTTCCATAGAAGCAATTCTTGCTTTTAACGCAGAAAGTAGATGAGCTGATTATATGAGTCAGTGCATCCAGTTCATAGGAATGGGATATCTGTGTTTCTGTTTCCTTTGATTAGATACGTGCTTTCTGACAGAGGAGACTTTCCCCTGTGCTATCAGTGAGCAGCTCTGGCCACTAGCAGAAACGCCACCGAGCGTTTTACCAGGGAACGCAATCGTTTATGTGTAAGTAAAAGTGGGCAAAGAGCCTACTGTTAAATAACCACAAAAAAGGTGAAGCAGAAATATATTCCCTGTATTTATTTTAGGGTAACTCGGCAGATTCCCGCCCGGTGCCCATCACCCCAGCCGCAGGAGCCTGTGGGGGCGAGCGCGCCCTCAAGGCCTTCCTTGCAGCGGGCTCTGGGGCCGGTCCTGTCAGGCGCCGCGCGCAGCGGCCGTTACGGCCGTTGGCGCCGTTTGCGCCGCCCGCCAACGCCCGGCGCCCCGCGCCAACGGCCTCTCACGCGGCGGGGCGGGGCGGGGCGGGGCGCGCGCCGCTTCCCGCCCTGCGCCCGCCCTCAGCGGCTGCGCGTGACGGAGCCGTCGGCGGCCGCGGGCAGCATGGCGGGGGAGGCGCTGGGGCCGCCTGTGAAGGTGCTGGCTGCCCAGCTGCGGGGCGCCGAGCGGGGCGCCGGTGGGACGTGGCAGCTGGGCCGGGCGGAGGCGGGCCGCGCCCCGCTGCGCCTGCGGGCCGTGTGGATGCAAGGCACCGTGCTGGAGGTGGAGCGCGGCGGCGCCCGCGGCGGCTCGGCCCGGTTGCAGGACGCCAGCGGCGCCTTCACGGTGCTGGGGGTGGAGGAGGTGCCCAAGGGGCGGCCCTGCCTCAGCGCAGGTACCGGCCGGCGGGAAGAGGCGGGGGACGCCCCCCCCCCCCGGGTTTTGTCCCCCCTGGAGGTGTGGGGATCACCTCCCCACCCGGAGGCGTTATGCCCCCCCACCCGGGCGTTGGTGGGCCCCCCCGGAGGTGTGGGGATAACCTCCCCCCCCCCCGGGTTTTGTTGCCCTCCCCGGAGGCGTTGTGCCCCCTCTGGGCGTTGTGGGACCCCCCCCCCCGTGTGACATGCACACAGATGTGGCATGCCCAGGGGTGCAGGGACCCACATGCTTACACACGCCCTGTGGTGTGTGCCCCGGGGTGCATGGGCACCCTTTGCACATGCCCTTGGGCTGGGGACAGCTCAGGGAACTCGTGTGTGCTCTGTGGGCCCGGAGCATACGAATTGGCACATAGGTATGTAGGGTGCCCTGTGTGGGGTGCGTGTGCGTGAGGCATCTCCTGCTTGTTTTTGTAACGGGTGCTTCCAGCACGCTTGTCCTGGATACTCCTGTGGGCTGCAGGTGGGAGAGTCCTGCGGGCCTGCACGCCTGTTGGGTACACCGTGCGCCAGGAACACTTCCGCTGTGTCTGTTGCACATGTTGAGCTTCTGGGGCACATTGGGCTCACACAGCTGCAGAAAGGAGGTGCTTGCAGGTAGCCATCACTCGCAGAGCTGCAGGCGTCCTGAAAAGGCCGTGGTGCTGTAGTGGTCCTAGAGCGAGCAGCATGCTGGGGAGGGGGACGTGTTGGTAGTTACCGGTAGTGAGACTTGTGCTGTCCTCCCATATGAGCTCTGGTAAGGGTAGGGCCTGTTCTCAGGTCTCCAAAGTGACAGGAAAAGTTTAATCAAACTGGGGTGCTGCAGAGATGAGTTGTGAGTCTGGCACTGGAGTTCTTTTTTCCTTTTTTTTTTTTTTTTTTTCCTTCACCAGCACTGTTAAGTAAAATGGAGCGGTTTTGGGCTGCAGCATCCAAGGAGCTCAGATGCCAAATACTCACATTGCTTAACTTTCAGTGGTCTGAATTTGCCCTTTCTCTACTTCTGTAGTATAAAGAGAAGTTGTTGGCTGTGTCTGATTCTTTATGTGGAAAATCTGCTATGCACTTACGCATTTGTGGGTGTTACACCCAAGATCAGTCTAGTACTTTATGTTATTTGGACTCTGGGATAAATCCTCTGCATATATTTATAGATAGGAATTGTTTTCAGCACATATATAATGATCAGTTAGAAGTAGAAAGGTTTGATAGTCTGTAACGTTATAAATAAATATATCATAAAACAGTCTTAGTCACACAGATAACAAAGTGTTTTCCCCAGATTTAGCGCTAAGCAATCTTAGTTCCTTTCATGAGCTTTCTCACAAATATTGACATCTTTGCTTCAAACTATTTAACTATTTGTTTTTAAATATTTTCCTTTCTGCATTAAAAAAAATGAAAATACAACAGTTAATTGAATTTCATTTTGTTTGTTTGTTTTTCAGGGAAGTATGTAATGGTGATGGGTCTGGTGCGGTCCTGCAGTCCTGAGCCTCTTCTTCGAGCAATAAAGATGACAGATCTTTCTGAAAATCCAGTGCATAAGAATATGTGGAGCCTTGAAGTGGAGGATTTGCACAGAGTCATGCCCTAGAAGCTTTTTCTTCTACCTAAAAGAACTGGAAATGTAATTTTTTTGCTTAGTTCTTGTGCAGAGAATTGGGCTGTTCTGGGTATATATGGTTTCAAATGTAGACTTAGAATAATGGATTTTTAAAATACATATGTCTGTTTAAAGAAAAATAGTATAACTAATTAGAGCCCAAACAACAACCAGTTATCCTTGGAGTAAACAGCAGAGAGAAGTTAGGCTGAGAGATCTGCGTGTATGTGGTAATGTTCATCTCCTGTTTTGCAATCTCTTCTTATACCAGCAGATTAAATCACATTAATTTGAGTAACGTTTGTTTGCTGCATTCCAGATAACGTGTCTATGTTACCATGAATATTACATGTTTTTACATACATTAGTTGCTGTTTCTAGGATCACGAGTTTAAATAGTCACTCTTATAGTGATGTATTCTTGGCAGCAAAAGCTGCACAGAACTTAGGTTACCAGGGTGAACTTGATACATGGAATGAAGGCAGAATGTGTTTCAGTCCATTTAGATTGTGGTTGGAAATAACAGCTTGGTCCATATTTTTTCTTTCAGTAATAACCATGACAGTACCAGACTTGTAAGACAGATGTCTCTTTCTGATTGTAAGCATAACCTTGTATTAAGTACCTGCCTGGTTTCTGTGTTTCTGAAATATTGAAAGTGGTACAGTAATAACACCTGTGTTCCAGTGAAGTGAAATGAAGTGAAAAGATGTCATGCAGAATTCCTTGGAATAGGTCCTCCAGGTTCAAGATGCAAATACTTTTACCATCTCATGAAACAAGATTGCCATGCCTAAGTGCACTTCTCTATATGAAGGTTTCCTTTCTTGTTCCAATGTATGCTATTTTTAGTCATTTAAGTCATTATTAAATTTATTTATTTTTATCTTTCTTACCTCTTCCTGTAAAAAGTAATACTATGAAATCAAAACAAAAGCTCTGGAAAAAAGCAGAACTAATATTGCTCTTATTTTTCCAAACATTATATTTGTCTGAAGAGAATTTGAGTCCTAAGGAAAGCACTGCATTATCCATATGGTATAGCTTTGTAGTTTGGAAGAAGGAGATTAGCAATCTGGTAGGATGTGAATTAGCTCTTGCGTATATGAAGGGAAATTTTTCTTTAATTCTGCCCTGTACAATTAATTTAAGACAAGACTAGGGTAGTGATAATTAGGTTAAAACTGTGGGATTGTTTTCAAATCATATGGATATTGATTACTATCTTTAAGTAGACCTTTAGGTGAGAGCTTTAGAGGCTAAGTATTAGATTTTTTTTTTACAGGTATGCAGTTCCATCCTTGAGTTTAGTATTCCAAACCAGGCCACATCAGAGGCAGGTGTATGATGGAAATCCTGTGCTATGAGGCCTTGGTGATGAGATGCCAAGACATATGTACATACAGAATTTTGACAGTCTGGTAATGTTGGGGGAAAATCTACTTGTGGAATGATGCAGCCTTTCAGAAATGATCCATGTGGGCAGTGTATTGGCTGACAACCGTGTTTAGCTGGCAGTAGATAGATACTTTTCCATCTGAATGTTTCTTAGACCAGGAACCTGAAGCTCATTCCAAACCAAGCTCACCTTGGCATGCATTCTAACTAGGCAGGAAAACCCTGGAAATAAGAGCTGAAAGCCCTTTCACATCCATGCTGGTCTCACTAAATCTACGGCAGAATTGACTATGGCTTATAGCCCTGTCATAGTACAATGCAGCAGTCAGGAGGTGCAGATTAATCTACTGTTAATCCATCTGGCAGTGATGCATATTCACAGAATGCATTTCGAAAGTTATCTTTACTGAGGGTTGATTAAATATTGCTGATATGGATTTGTGTAGGATTTCTCTGCATCTTTTACCACATTCTCTTATCCAGAGGCTCATGAGTCAGTTAGTTAAACTTCGGGGTTTTTTTGCTTGCTTCTTAACATACCATTCCAGTACTGTTACTTAACTGTAAATAAGATCTAGAGCTCTTCATTGTTTGATTTGGGGTTGTTTCATAATCTGTCTGGCTCTGTACCTATATTTGATATCCATATAAATCCAAACATAAATTCTGATTCCAAACCCCTGGAAGATTTTCATATTTGATCAGTCTAAAGCTATAAATGTTGCTTGGCAGTTGATCAGAAAGAAATCTGCTGCTTAACTGAAATAGTGCTTCAAAAAGGTCTGCAATTACAAGCAGTAAAGCAATAGCTTTATTGTTTTAAAGCCAAGACTGGATGCTTTTATGACACTTCACAGTAAAAAGTGCTTTTCTAGGAACTCAGAACCAAAACAAGTTCTTAGGAAAGCTGAATGTCTAGCCACTAAACAAATGACTTCTAGTGATTGCTTGACTTGGAGTTTAACTGGACTTTACCTATTGAGTGGCTGATGATTAGGCAACGTGTTGCTCTGATGGCATTTACATCACCTAGGTTTATGTCTCCAACTGAAATGCCTAGTCTCTGGGTTTTCTCTTGAGTGGAGAGAGACAGGTTTGCTCTTGGGGCAGTTCGTAACAGCTCTGTAAGGAAGCTGTTTGGAACTGCAGTGCCTTTACTGGGCAGTGTGGATTCTCCCTATTCCCCATCTCAAACTTGTGTCTCAGGTTCAGTAGTAAATCATTGGTCTGTCTGTGATTTTTGTAGAGCAGAGACGTAATCAAGAAGTTAAACAGTGAGAGTGAGACCAGCTTGTTCTCTAACCCTGTCTGCAGGAAGGACAGGGGTGTCAAAGCTGGATCTTACTCTAAAAATGCTTGGTTGTTTGGACTTGAAAATGCCTATGAATTGCAGGAAGGCTTCTGTGTGCACGGCGTTAGATCTGTCAGCTGGAACAAATCTGGGCGTACTTGATAGCACGTGTAAGTATCTGGGGAACTCGACTGGCCAAAAGTATGAGTCCCTGTGTATTTCAAGTTTTCTCAGCCTGTGATGGTAGCAACATTGAGATTCTGCGGAGCTAAGTTTTGGGGTATAAGGGTTTGTATGGTATGTGTAAACAGCTGTGAACTTTGTAGTATATGAGCTAAATAAAAGAAATGTTAATGGTGACTTGTAGGTACTAGAAATAGTACCACTTGGAAAAGTGACTGTAACCGCTGTATTCTCTTGCAAGGACAGCTGGTATGCTGTGTGTGTGTGTGAACTACGCTGACTGGCATGAGTTACAGACACAGAAGTTCCTGGGTTCTGGTGAGCCAGGAGGCAAGATCTGAGCCATTTATATTGTCTACATATTAGTAGATCCTAACTATTCGGCTATTTCTTAAATGGATTTTTCTGCTTTTCCGTAAGATAACATAGTTTGTATACTGCATCACCTTTATTTGAAGCATAAATATTTCAGTAGTCCTTTAGAAAGTGAGCTCTTGAGTCAAGCTGTCCTAAAACGTGCAATATTATCAGTAGTTGTATGCTACAAGTTTAGTCCAGATAAAGCCAGGGTAGTGCAGAGAAAATGGCCATTTCGAAATGCTGAAACTGAAGGTTTGAACTGAGAAAGGACTCAGTCAAATCCTGCCATGGGATCCTTTCTAGAGGATCATGTCCATGAAGAATCACAAGCCTATTTTAGTTGGTTTGAGGGATGCTTTTTTTGCTCTATCAACTCCTCTTGGCATGCTCCCCTGTAAGATTGTTGGCATTGAGAATGATAGCCGGTCATTGGGGACTTCTAAAATGTGTATTTGTATCTTCGCTTCCTCACCTAATCATCTGTTACTTCCCTGTTTAAAGACTTGCCTGGTGGTGTAAGCTCCCTTACCATCTAGCTATCATCTTGATGCTGTTACTGCAGGGGTGTATTATTTCCATTTTTGAATTCCCACAATGGAAATGTATCATGCAGTAATTAAGATACACTTACTTTGGCTGGATGGTTTGCTTGTTCACTAAAGGTTTAACAAAGTTCATTTCAAGAATTGCTTGCTCTGTGACAAACTACTGCATGTTTGCTGTGAGTTATTTTAGGAAACAGGCATGAAAAACAGATTGCCTTTTCACCAGTACCAGTAGTCCCTTTGGCATGCAAGGGCATGGCTGGTAAGGCAAAAATAGAAAAAAGGACTTTGAAAGCCATAGCTCACTAATGCTAAACTCAAATTATGAACAGGAGATTGACCCCCCCCCATCACTATTCTGTTAGCCCTGGTCTGTATAAATGGTGCTTTGTACAGGCTTTGGCTACTGGTTTGATGCAATGTTTATTGTTGATTTGATTAGGTGGGTGTTTGGGGACAACCTTTAGAACAACAGGGATGGCAGAGGGCTGGAGTTTTCTATTGAACTAGGTGCTGTCACCACCTGCTGGTCATTCAGCCACATGAGTATGTAAGTAAGTAAGTAATCTGTGCCAACACTGACTAACATGGATCTGCTGTGAAGTTTGGGGACTAGGCGTGGTATGGAGGGCCTGTTTGATTTCCTGCATCTCTAATGGATATCTGGACACAAAACTTTCATTCACATAATGGGATATTTTAGAGGCTTCTACCAATTGCTGGACACAATGTTTGTAATTTAAAGTGTTTATTGGTGTTTAAATGGCTTCTTAATCACCTATGGTATCTTAAATGCAGCCTCTTGTGTGCCACAGCAATGCCAGACTCATCCAGGAGACCCAATATCTGCCTTCAATTCAGTGTTGCTGTCTGCAGTTAGCATATAAAACAAGCTCTGTTTCTCTTTTCTGTATTTATTTGTGCTGCAATTAGCATTAGCTAACTGAGAGTAGCGGATGCAACTCTTCTCAGTCTTTTGCTCTATTTGTTGACATTTCACTTTGTCCTTGCAACTTAACTGTCAAGAGAGTATTTTTTTTTTTCAAAGGTGTTTGGAATGCATTAAGTGATTTTTTTTTTTTTTTTTTTTTTTAAACAGGGGAAAAGAAAGTCTGCTCATATCAGTGAGACTAGCCAGGCCCCGTAAGTGTTGCCATAGTGTGCTTGTGTGCATGAAACATCTGGGACTCCCATATGCCAACAGGGACGTGAGGCTTTTCTAGAGCTTCATCAGCTGAGTAAAGTCTCCCCATCTGAAGCACTTTATGGGAGTTGCTTTGTGGAACGGTTTCTCTGCTAACATTGTGAATTAATTTTTCTTAGTGCATGCTGCTGCTGCTTTTGGATTTCTGTGCTGTCTGTTTGCGACTGCTTTATGTAATCCCAGCTGATAAAATGATTATTAAAACACCCATGTAAGTAGTTGGACAAGCTGTATTCAAGAGGAACTGTTGCTACTAATTGGCACTGGGAGATTTTGCACGTATTATGCATATTAAAACTAACATTGAGAGGCCTCATTTGGAAAAGAGTAAAGGGGTTGTGTTTATGGTTTAAAGGCTTAGAGCTTATCAGTTCTGGTCCTTTTCTGGTCTGGTAGCTCCAGCCAGACTTGCAATTGGTAACTATTTGCAAATGTAGGTGTGTTCCAGGTTGCAGCCATGAGATAATGTGACAATGGTAGGATAAGGATGATTTGGTTCTTACCTTTGGAATGCAGTAAATTATTTTCTAGCTATGGTACAAAACCAAATATTAATATGTACAGACAAATACTAGGAAAACCTAATACCCACTGGATGTTTTGGACCCTGCATATGCGCCCAGCATTGTGTGTTATACATGCGCTGGGGCTTCAGCTGTAATACAAAGAAAGTGTCAGAATATGTTTAATTTGCTACAACACAGTGAACATAAGCTAATAGCAAACATACTAGCCCTGGAACCAGCAGCAGTATAGACAATGTTATGTGCCTAAAAGCAGCATACTCAAGATAACTGAGGCCAGCTGGTATTTCTGTCTCTATGAACAGTTTTTCATGGGAGCAGTTTAAACTCAGACACTCCTAACTCTGTAGATCAGGACAACTTTATTCTTACAAATTATCAGTAAAAATGCATACAGTGTAACAACAAGGAAGTAAAAATTATCAACATTTAACAGTTCAGAACCCTATTATTTCAATGTATGCATATTCTTATGCAAAGGTACCTGAAGGATTTTGTGATGTTACCTTTCTCTGAGGAATATGCACATTCCTGGTACTGGGGGGGGGGGGGGGAAGTATGCCTCATTTATGCATTTTTTAAATCAGTATACTTACAATATGGAAAATAATTTAACAGCTGAGACACTTTCACATAAGGTATTTATAGATATACTACTATAAGACTACCTCATGAGTAAGATAGGTGTAAGTTACCTTTTCCCAATGTGTAAAATGACTTCTGAGAAGATGTTCTAAAGACATAAGGGGAGAATGTGAAACTGGAAATGACATACCAAGAAGGCTGTTTCTCTTTTAACAGGGTGCACACTGATAAGGGAAAAATCAGCTAGGATAAAATGAGAAAATGATTAAATGCTTTACTTACTTTTTTTTGCCATCTCATTTTTATCTTGGCCTTTCTGCCTGTTGGGGCACTTCTCTGGAAAAAGGTCAGTTTCTCCAGAATTTACTGATAGCTGAGTTTCAGTTCTGGAGAATAAGACAGCATTTCTGCGCAGGTTTAGAGCCAATATGCTGCTTTCACAAAGCAGCCACTTGTACTAATCTGAGATGGAAAAGATTTTTTTTTTTGATCTTTTAAACGTATTCATGTTATGGCTCAATGCTTGTGAAGAAGCAATTTTGCAACTGAATGGGAGAGGCTGTGGGGGTGTTTGTTTGTTTGTTTGTTTTTAAGTAATTGATACTTTCATGTCCAGTTTCTTCTGACTGAGTATAGTTTCTTGTCATTGTACTGAAATCATTACTCTGGTCTCATGTTTTTCTGGATGAAAAGCTTTTCTTTTATATGCTTCATTATATTCATAGTCATAACACTTAAATTCATTAACACTTGAACTGGTTTCCCTACTGTTGCTTCTAGCTGGTCTACCCAAATGTCTGGTTTATTTTGGATGCTGAAAGGTCTTTCATCTTCAAGGCTGGTATCTGCCATTCAGAACAAGCTCAAGCTGAAATGAAAAAGAGATGAAATCCAAGTAAGTGTTTAATAAGCTCTTAAAGGATTAAAAATAACAAGCGACATGTAGTACAAAGGAAATTATGAAAGGGAAAAATAGTATCAGACATTTTTGTGACACTGTCACAAAGCTGGGGAAAAAAGTACTCCAGAATTTTAGCTACAGGTTTATCTTAGATATACGCCAAACTAAAATAAAGATGTAAGGTTCTTTCCTTCATGTTTGATGATAAATTCCTTTTTAGGGGGAAAAGAACGTTGTTACTAATTTTATGGGATTTGAGTAAGGAGTGTTAAGAGTAGTTCAACTATCTGATGGAAGATCTTTAATGAGAAATAATTTATAGAAAGTAGCGCAGATACAACTATTTCTCAGATACAGCTTTTGTTCTTACAACCTTACATGGCAATCTGTTACAATGTATGACTAGCCTGACCATTACAAACTTTTTCACAGTATCAAACCTAATTCCATTTTACTGCAATTTGGGTCTGTTATACTTCCTTCTCTTCAGCATATTTACATATTTAAAGACTTAACTCATCTTCCCTGAGTCCTTCAATCTTTCCTCACAGAGAAAGATCTTTAGGCTTTTCTCGACTGGCCCACAACTTAACTGAAAGGCAGAGTCTAAAACTGGATGCATAAAAGCAGCTGAATAGAGAAGAATAATTATTTCACATCTTAAAGATGTTTATTCATATGTATATCCCCAAGATACTTGCTTGTTCTTAGTAACATGCTGTTATTGTGGTTAACTGAGCCTGTGATCCACTACAGTTCCAAAACCCTTTCCTCAGAAATGGGATAATGTAAACTAGTAGCATTAGCTGATTTAATTCTTTTGGCTACTGAGATATTCTAAAACTGGTTATGACACAAAATCAACTGAATATTTAGGCTCAGATTAAAAAAGAAAGTCTCTAAATTTCATATTCATATATTTGTAAGTTTATATAAACTATTGGAGCTTAAAACATTTATTACCTACAAGAAACCACCCAGATCCAAATTTCATTGCGGTATACAGACATGAGGATCCAAAGCTAAATTGCACAATAATAACAGAAATTATTGCAAATGCAAAAGATTTCAAACCAGCACTATTGTTCTTTTCAGGCTTTTCAGCTTTCTTTGCATTTTAAAGAGACTTCCAGAAGATAGAGCTAAAGCTAACTGATGATAACTGCATTAAAATAAAGTACTGATCATGTTGGAATTCTACAAAAAGTTTGAAGATAAATAGATCTCGTTTAAAGAGAAAAGTACAAAAATATGTTAGTGTGTGTGTATAAATATATATATATGTATCAGTTTATCTATATAATATGAATTACTGATTATATGAAGCCAAATAAACTATTCAGACAAAAAAAGAGATTGAAAACAAAAGTGGTATCTGAAAAGTAGAACACAAGGGGACAATCAGTTTATACACTGCCAGTACCCCTTCTACAAAGCTAATTAGGAGGAAATAGCCATTAGAGAGCATGAATTAGAGAGGTTATGGTGTCCTTCTGAGTGAATAGCAGAAAGGATAAGAAAAATAGAGGAGGAGGAGGAGGAGGAAGAATTCCAGGAATAGAATCATTTTTGCTTATGTATATAGTCAGGTTTTTTAGTTTAATTTCCTCATGTGATCTTGAGTAATAGCCATATTTGGTAATGGAGCAATGCAGTCTGAATATTCAGGATGTAAAGAAATGAAACTTACCATTGAGGAGGAATTTCCACAGGGACAAAATTTCGGTTGCACAAGTGAACAAATGCTGCTGCTAAGCTGCAGGCAGCTTTCAACTCATTTGATTCACAGGTGTCATGCATACACATGCTGTAGAATGGTTCAGGGTCCACCTTAAACACAAAGGAGTTTTGTTTAGGTGTTCGGTATACAGAGTACAAGTATGCCTTTCTTCTACCAGACAGACTCTCCTCCCTTGAGGTGTGAACAGAAAAATCCAAGCAGTCAAGAACTGAAAAGGAGGTCTTGGTTTGTTGTTTGTTTGTTGATTTCGCCCCCCCCCCCCACACACACACACCTCTCCCACCCCAGGTCTCTCTTGTTACAGTATTCACAGAACAACTTTACTCTTTAGCTGATTTCCAGGGTTTTACTTTTTTTTCCAAATCGTCGACCCCTATGCTAAAGAGTGTTGTGAGGTCATGCCACTATTTTGTAGCTCTCAGGGACCCTACTTATGGTGATACAACACTTTTTTTAGTTCTAGATTATTGTTCTGATTATTTCTAGAGTTATCTACAACTAAACTTTATCCTTTCAATAATTAATGCATACAGCTTTGAAATATGGTGTCTGGGCATTCAGATAGTCCTTTGGTGACCCCAGTTATACTTACAACTTTGAAGCAGTTCCTAAGAAGCGAGTGAGCTTCTTCAAAAAGCACTTTACAGACTTTTTGCTTAGCTGTAGTGGTACACGGCTCCACTTTCTTCTGCATGAGACTGCACTTGTTCACCTGAGAAAACAGAATCAAGCAACTTTTTTTTAGACATCACAGCGCACGCTCAACAGTGTGAGCCAGTTTGGGGGAAAGATACCTGCACCTCACTACACTGCTCTGAATAACATTTATTGTTCATCATCATGCCCTGCGCTCTTCATAAATGAAACAAAGTATCTATCTTGCTTATAAATATTACAGATTACAGACATTGTTTCCTTTCTCTATTGATTTTGTTATTCATTAAAGGATTTTGGTGGGTGGCTGCTGACACAGTAAGTAGTTGGCTTGCAGTCTTGACTTTATAAATGATAGATTAAAGTTGTGCCTTTACTAGAACTTTTTGTTGGAGAAGAATGCTATATACCCTTATTGGGGCATTAATATGTAATATATAGCAAAAAGGCTTTAAGAAAAAAACACCTAACTGAAGGTCTGTACAACTACAAGCATTTCTGGTCAATGAAATGTGAATGAATTTTGTTGTACATGGTTCAGGTCAGGTCCTTTACCTTTCCAGTCAAGAGCTGATGATATGAAATATTAATAGAATCAGCAATGAGCAGCATTTGCTAAAGTTTATGATTTATTTTGACTGAACTCTGCTTTTAGGACTTTGTATCGGATCAGCAGCTTACTATTTTTTTAATCAGTCATTTCTTTAGATGCCAAGACATTGAATTTAAAAGTCCTATTAAAAAAATATAAATTCAAGGTACTGTGATTTAATTAAGGAAAAAAAATTAAGTGCCAATTTAACCTCCCACATAACCCTCTTCCTGAAGGGGTCAGACACTTGCAAAGTCTCTTCTATATAACCTCTTCATTTTGTACAGCAACTGGTTTTGTAACACTAGAACTTCACTGACTCTATTTGCAAGGTCAATTTATGATGTAGGCTAAATAGTAATAAAACTCCTGGTAGTGATTTTCCAGTCTGAGTTTGTAGTTTAATGCGAGATTACTCCTACAAGGCAGAAGGACTGTCTGCTTTTACTTCAGGCTTAGATACTTGGCCAGATTTAACTTGATTGCTTTCTTACTTTCTGTAGCACATATAGTTGTGGTAAAACTTCTGTTCAGGAAGGATGCTTGCAAGCATCCATTTTATCAGCACAGCTGAATAAACTGACTATTTAAACTGGTTATTTCTGCCATATCACCTCTTCCCACCTCTTTAGAAAAGTTTCTAAGACTTGGTATGAATTCCTGACTTGGCACATTTGTATTCCTGGGCATTGCTTTAATGATGTATGACAATGATACATTATCATCAAGTCAATCTTTTTAATACTTTTTTTCTGAACGGGATATGACTGCAAGCAGCACAGAGTTCAACTAGAGTCATCTATAAATTCTTCTTGGCGGTGTGCAGCACTGCAAAGATGCTGTGTGGCATACAATAAAATGTACCAATCAATAGTGGAAGCACAGCCGTTATGACATCAGCCACTTAAAGAAGGTCATCCATGCCTCCCCAGCTTGTTTATGATGGTGAGTTTCTTATGTATTGCTTTTAATTGATTATTATTTCTAGTTCAACTTCTCCAGGTACTTTTGCATTAGGTGGTTGCATTTTACCACTAGATAGAATGAAAGAAGGTAGTAATATATTAGAAGTTACTATCTGTAGCAATTAAGAAAACTACAGCAGCAGTCAGTCACATCATGATCCCATCTCATCATTCACGGAAACATAATCTGGAAAACCACTAGACATAACTCTCCAACAGCAAGGAAGAGTACAAGAAACTTGAAGCTATCATCCTTTTTAGGTAAAGTACTGAAATAAAGCTGAAAAATAGCAGCACTTTTGTGCCCAGAACTGGGCCATCTTCTGGTGAGAGAAGATAGAGTCACAAAATCTTAGTGGTGATAAGATGTTGGTTTCTTTTTTTGTAGTAGATTCTCAAATTATGTTTCAAGGGCTTTAGAGGAATAAATACTTATCAACACATCTTGAGAGCACAGTAAGGCTACATTTTGATCTTGGTCAACTGTATTCACAAACTGCTGTGTACATGTGCACATTTTTGTGTTTAGATTATCTTCCTCTGGTTGATAAATTCCATGAATTAAGGTTAATAAGTCTCTTTGAAGCAAAGAGGTATTATAACATTATTGTTTATTTAAGATAGTGGTAAGAAGTCCTTTTATGCAAGCTAATAACTGAATCAGTTGCAGTTAACCCTCCAAAAAAAATCTTAGCACTCAATGGGGTGTGGATGGAGAACAGAATGTGTGGATGAAAAGCAGAAAGACCAGAAAAGTTGATTAAGAGGCTCAGTAGACCCAGCTACAACAAACAGCTCTGAAGATTGCTTTGAGAGCAATCGTGCAACAAAGTATGGCCTGGTGGATAGACATGAAGACTTGTCCAGGACTTACTTAAAGCTACGTAACCACATGCTTCTGCATTCCAGAAAGAGAGGTGTTTTAGTAGGAATTTGTCAAAGATGCTTACTACTTAGGTCAAAAATCCTTACTACCTATCCTCAGGGAATTATTCTTGTTTTGTTTTTAGAAAATATGTACAACTTTTTCCCTAGTTAAGCACAGAAAAACAAAGTATATAGAGGAGTATGTAGTATCTATCTTTCTTTAGTTCATCTAGGTAAGTCAAAACAGTATGTCTCATGTTGCTCTTTGTGCTCCAGCACCATAGGTAACCTGCATAGAAGGAAGCCTTTCAGCTTGTTACCTGCCAGCTCTGTGTGAATTCTTGCACATTGTCAGTAAAGGAGTGATTAGGAAGTATCCATTCATTCCCTGCTTCATTATCATTGGTACCAAAAAGCCCAGCTGAAATACCTGGAATGAAATTAAAATGGAGTAAGGTAGGAGTGGTCACAATTAGACACAGGGAAACAATACCCAGGCATACATTACAGATTTTTCTAAAACTGCACTGGCAGTTGTTGGTGGTTCATTTGTGTCTTCTGATGAGATAAACAAGTATATATTTTCTGCTAGACTCAGTGGTATGAGTTTTAGAACAGTTTGGGGCACATAGTAGTATGTTCCAAGTGTACCAAAAAACTTGAAGCTTTTAGGCCTCCCTCTTTTGTGTCATTATAGGTTTGACAGGGTAAATCTACTATAGAGCATGATTCTCAGACAGGTTTGAACTGACTGTATTACATCTGCTCTCTAGTTCCAGCTGCTTTATTGCATTGAAACTATGGCAATCTAGGTAAACACTTGCTGCTCTTATGGGACTGCTGTATAATTGTGCTGTTTGTTTGACAATAACTGGGAATGCCTGGTGCCATTTCCCAGGTTTGTATAAACAAAGGTGGGAAAAAGAAGTGAGGGACAACCCACATGCTAGAACTAGAGGTGATGACAATTCAGAGGTACAGAAAAAAACAAACACCACCAGCTGGCAAAGTTGCATGACTGATACTCACCATGGTGCCATCCAGCCAGAGTGACAGTACAGAAATCATACTGAAAGTCACAAGAGATGGAAACTCCATTCTGATCAGACATTTCTATTTTGTTGGTTTCTCTCCTTGAATCAGTGGTATTCTTTTCAAGAGATCGATCCATTCCTTGGCAGTTCTGTTCCGTAAAGGAGAAGTTATACATCTTGGATATCTGTTTTAAAATGAAAATGCAATTTCAAATATTTCAAGTATGCCACAGTGAAAGTCACTATTTCTGGTTATGAGCTAGCCCAGTGTAGGTTTGCAGATTGGTTGGTGTCAATTTTGCCCATCCCAGAGTTAGGGAATGAGAATGGGGTTGTGGGATACTCCTGAGAGAGCAGGGAAGCACAAAGCCTCCCAGATCTACTGTGGCCATGGGTCCAGTTTATTCACCATATTTTTGCTACTGCCATTCTCTTGGACGATGTAAGAGGAAAGCTGAAAGGCTCACTGAGCTTCTCTTATTTTGAGGAAGTAGAGAGAAAAGCGGCAGCCCTTGAGTTATGATTTTTGTTTTGGGGAGTTATTTCACGATGTGTTACTAGGGCTTATTATTAAAAACTGGTTACTTTCTGGCACTTCTTTGAGCTGTTCTGATCTATGTTTGGAGTATGAATATCTTGAAGAATGCTTTTTTTTTTTTTTGTCAAAGATAATTTCTTGCCTGGAAGGGAAGAATGTTTGGAAGAATGTTTGACTGTCCCCTCTTACCTTCAGTCTTGGGTAGATATTGATCACAGTCTGGTTCATCTCCACATATAATGATCTTGAGTCATTAATTTCCTGGTTTAATATTACAGTGAAAGTATTGTGAACAAAATCCTTGGCAAGAAGCACACTGCACTTTGATGCCAAATCATAAATTTTTCCATCAAAAGTCACAAGATGCTTGTTCCCCATTAACATAGCATGATCTAGATAAAGATATTTCAAGGGAAACATCAGTGAATTGACCACAGAGCAGGAAGTGTTATGCTACTACTTGCTTACTGTTATATGAACAGCTACTGACTGGCTTATTCCTAAAATAATTTTCCAAGCTATTAGTTCATTTTAAGTTAGTTACAAGTTGCTCTGCAACAGAAATTCCTCCAGAAAGGGAATAATCCAATAGTTTCTTTTCCATTGTAGATCAGCCTGAGTATCCTAAAACTTTGGGAATACAAATTAGAATTCAAAGCTCTTCTTTATTTACAGTCATGCTACTTGATACTCTTCCTCCCGCCCCCAAACACACATTATACATTCCTATTCAGAAAACAGTATGAGTATTAAGCGTCTCAAAAAATACCCTGTCAAACCAGATAATCACACATAGTCGTGCTCAAAGAGCACTGCAGGTATACTTTGAATATTTGGTCACTAGGAACTACTCTCAGTGCCCTCCATTGTGTCTCCTTACTGGAAGGAAGCCATCAAAAATGTCTCTTTCTGGAAGATCCATTATGTACAAGTAACAGTTGGGACCGTCAGCACACTCTTTTAGCATTAGCAGTGCTTTTCAGGTAATACTGTCTCTGAAGGGCTAAGCTTTCTCCCCCTGGTCAACAGCAGTCATTTCACCAATTTCAAAGTGGGACAGTGCCTTCATGGCAAAACTCAGATATTTGGTGAGCCAAAAGGTATGACTGACATTGAGCAATGACACCAAACTACAAAAGGATATAAATAAGACAGATAGATAGATAAATTCTACCTGCTGATTTCCAGTCTAAACATAGGGAAACATAAAGTGTTCAAAAATTTGAATGAATATTAACTAAAGGAGTGTTTCCAGGAAGTCAGCTTTAACCAAAGTAGGACTATTCTACATATGATTATCAGTTTATAGGAAATACTAGACATGAGGCTTATAGACAAATGATTAATTAGCAACTACCTTTATGTAAACTACTATTTCAGATCAGACTGTGGAATTTAAAACTAAGTGGAAATAGACCCAGCTACAAAACAACACTTTGAAAGGGCTTACGTTCAAAGGGACTCTCCATCATCCTCCGTTTGAATCTATAATATTCTGCAACTATGTTGATGTTGTAGAGGTCTTTGAGAGGTCTCATTAGCTTTTCTTCAATGAGATAGTTAGTAATATTTGCCAGGTGAAGAGAGTGGTCTGCTTTAGGAAGTACTGGCAGTTTTACTGCCACTGAACAGTTCCTATGGAATACAAACAAAACAGCACATGCCCTTATCTGCTAAACTGATTCACAATACAGTTGCTATATTATTAGAAATGTGGAAGTGAAATATTCACCAGAACTGCAGTCTGGTTAGAGCTGCAAAATAAAGATGTACCATGGCTAACATCTGCAAAAAAGCATGCCATGTAAGGCCATGTTATTACAGTTAGTGTTACTCTATTTGCTGCTGAATATCTACTTTTGAAATGCAGGCTATCCTGGTAGCTTACCAAAATGAACATTACAGTGTGAATGCTGCGTGCCAAAAGCAATGAATGGTTGCTGTCTGGAACCCTAAGCATATACATTGACATGAAGAATAAAAATATGCGCATATCCATTTAGAACATTACACAGCAGCAGAGTTTCTCCAAAAAAATAAAAATTACCTGGCTGAAAAACGGTAAAGGTTGAGTAAGGGCTTCCGTATCTTGCTCACAGCTCTAGAAAATATGGCTTCTGCCCACCTCAGCATCTGATGTGTGGTCTATCGGACAGTGAGAAAAGCAGATTACAAACCTGACTCTTAAACAACTTCAGAGCAGGGTTCGTACTTGACAGGGAGTTTTAACACAACATTCACCAAAACAACACTTTAGCCTCCCTTGCATTTGACAGTTGCCTGACAGGTAGCATCTTGTCATTTAGAGGTGACCATCCAGAGAACAGACATTAGTTACCACAGCACCAAATACTGCACCAAAATACATCCTTCCTAAAATAACACTAAAGTGCACCAATACTTCACTGAGTTACTGACCTCCACTACCTTGCAAAGGATTGAGCTCTGTGTCAATATAAGTTAGTGTCCTGATAAATCATTTAAGCTCATTTCAACTAGAGGAGCCCAATTCTATTTGTACACTATTGATTGGCATCACAGTCCCTTCTCTCTGTGGAAGAAAAGCAGAAACTATGTGAATGCCTGGTCACTGCTGTTGTGATTTCAATCAGAATTAGCAAAGCAACTCCTTTTCTAGTTGGAAAAGTACTGCTGTCAAAGCAGGTCAAATTTTTCAAGAGCAATATATTTGCTGTGCGCATATCTTTTATGTGGAAAGATTCATTTTCATTTAAAAAAATATTTTAAGTATTTTTGTGCCAATTTGCGTTTTACTTGAGAACACATGAGAGTATTTGGCTCTGTACAGCTACACAAAATAGACAAAGCCTTGGATTAAGAGCCCTCATGAATGGTCCTGGAAGGAAAGGAAGCCAGGAGCATTAACTCCTGTCAAAGTACACAGGGTAAAACAATGCATGTGGTGTGAAACCTTAATAAAGGTTTCTGTCCACTTCTCTAGCTAGATCTATCTATCTATCGATCGATCGATCTATCGATTTATCTGTCAATCTATCTATCTAGTTCACAGCTGAGACTTGAATTTGTAGAACTTTTCCTTTAAACCATTAAAAATGAAAACATGATGTGTACTCACCATATCCAGGCCTGTTTTCACAACCCGTATTGCCACCTGGATTGGTTCCATTAGCCAAACATCTTTCACAATCCTGGGCACAAAAGCCTGGACTTTCTTCATGTACTCTTCTGTTTTCTCAAGCCAAACCTCATCCAATGGCTTCAAGGTTACATCGTAGTAGGCATCCTTCAAAGTTGCTAATGGCTCTGAGGCAAAACACATTACATTAAAAAAAGAAAAACATTAGATAATACATTACAAAGGAATAGCTGAGGTCATTGTTTTTTCCCACAGTTTCCAGCATGGGTGAAGGACAGAAGCTTTCTCTTCATGGAAGCTAGGCACATTTCACAGCTGTGCCTTTGGACACAGCGTTATGGAAAAAAAATGAAACAGAGGCATTTAGCTATAGTTCTGATCCACTCACGTGCCATCTACTATATGTACAGTGCTGCTTTCTGAAATAAATGTAAGGAATGCTTTGTAATATGCCACCATTGCAGCTGCACAGCCCAGCCTGAACCTGACCAAGGAATAACAGGACAGTTTGGTCACAACTAATTTCCAACACAGTCAAACAACTAAATCTCACTTTCGGCAAGAATCTAGTCGTGATCTGTGATGCAAAGTGAGGTTTTACTCTTGCTGTGAGAATAGAAGGTAATTGCTAATTATAGCCAACCATATTTCCGTAAATGGTTTCAGTATGGACTATAGTCCATCTGAGCAGTGATTAATGGCCAGCTGGATAGACCGGGAAACACTATAACAGAGTGTGTGAAATCTGATTAACAGAAACATTCAAAACTCAAGGATGGCTCTAAACAGCGCTTTGGAAAGAAATGCTTGCCAGGGAACTGTTAGCAGAAATGCTTCAGCATAGGAATCAGGGCTCTGTTCTCATCTGATGGGGCCTAGACTCCTAAGTCAAAGACAATTCTTGTCTCAATTATTTCATTAAAAGGGTAGTCACACTGAGGTTACTTAGAGGCTCACTGCATCAAAGTTCCCTCTCTGTAAATAGTAAGAGCTAAGAGTTTAGATCAGCACTTTTTTCTAGATCAAAATAGAAAAATTTATATTGTTCAGCATCTTTTATACTCAGTTTGCTTTCTCCTGCATGACATTGTCCTGTGCAGTCATTCTCCTTGGTTTAGATGGTTTTTGCTTACTTTGCAATTCATTCTGCATTTGCTGGATAATGTCTTGAATTTTATCCAGGTAAAGTGGGAGCTTGCTTCTCAGTATCTGCCTGATTCCACTCTGCTTCCACACCTGGGCGACAGCTCTACCCACACTGTGGAGGAATCCTGCTGCTTCTTGCAAGGCTATCGAAGGCCAGCCAGCTGCTTCAGACAGGAAATCAACTTGCTGCATCTACGGTGGTTCCCAAACAAGAAGAAATGTCAAAATACATAGTGATCACAAACAGATCTTTGCGGTATGTTTTTCCCTTGACTTTGATTAGATCTCCAAAGATGCCATGTTTTTACTGTAGACCTCAAAACAGTCCCTTTATTCCTTGCTCTTTTCTTGCTAAATTGATGCTGAGAACTATCAGCAGGTTTATTAGGAAACAAAGGTAGGTTTGACAACATCAAGTCTTTAAAAGCAGAGTTCCCACCATTCCAAGGTAATCCCGAACACCTCAGGGTTTAGTCAGATGTACAGCATTTTTAATGTGCTTTTTGTTTATACATGAGTTGCAGATGAACAAAGGAATAACCATGTAAATGTCTGAGTAATCTAAACAGCTGCAGATAACAAAAATGATTCTTAATTAACACTGGATGAGCATCTCATGGTGCTTTCACAGATGCTGTAAGGCAGCATGTGTGATGCCACACTACTTTTCTAAGATGTTGACAGCAGACTGCTAATTACTCACTGATCTTCTGAGTCTCCAAATATATCCATCAAACTTCTTCATCTTTTCCACCAGTTTGGCTTTTAGAAGACTCCCAATTTCATTAAGTTTGTACTGTAAGATGAAGAACAAAAATCTGGATTTTATGATTTAGAATTGCTTGTGCTGGGTCCAAAACACTCAGAGTCTGTACTAGCTTAAATGCCAGCAAAGATCCCTGGTGACCTCCCATTTCTGGGGGGAAATGACCTTCGCATCATTCATTGGTTAGAAATAGGAACAAAAGAGTCTAAGATGAAAGACTCTGAAAACCCTCCTCCAGGCAGTGGGTCTGTGGAACCCTATTAGAAGTAAAAGCACATTCCAGACTTCTAATCCCAGCTTTGTAACCAACATGGCAAATTACTACTCCTCTCACTCTACTTAACCTCTTTAGAGAATACAAATTTTAGGAGAGGGTCCCATATTTTCTCAGCTTTCTAGGTGTGACTGAACTTTTTAATTCTCACCATACTATCTTTTCATACCAAAGCAAAAGATAATGTTATTGAGTTAAGAATTGCAAAATCCTCCTATTTGCCTGGTTACTCACCGAAACTCACAAATGAAACACGTCTGGAAGGTGCTCCATGAAACTAGTAAAAATTAAATAATATTCTGGAAAAGTCACACTGCAATTAACTGCCACTGAAGGGTCTCACCTCAGCCTTAAGAATTGGATCCCCACATCCATGAGCCAAGAAACTCAAGCTTTCATTAACAGCTGTTAGCATCAGTTGTCCCATTTTTTCTTGCCTTTCACCATTAATGTTGAGATAGGTATTAACAGTAGCCATCTGTTGCCCATCGGTACAAGCACTGACTTCTATTCCCTCCTCCAAATCCCCTTGGAGAGTGAAAAAAGAGATCTTCATTTATAGGAACAACACCAAAAGACATTGTTTGAAAGCCATTTTTTAAATTACTAAGGTGTTCAGTCAGTGTCTGTGAGAGTTATGTGTTTGTAGAGAAAAACAAGAGGAGATAAATCAGAGAAAATTAGATCAGCTTTGTTATTTGATTTTCTCCATGTGGCTTGCAAATGCTTTAGAAATACAGATTTGCTACTGCACAGAAAACAGTGAACTAATAGAAGGCAAAATAATTCTCTAAGCTGCATGATTGGCAGGCTTTTTTTCTACTTTAGTGTTCCATTGCTCTTAGTTGCTGAAGTTTCAAAACTGTTTAGAGCATAAATGAAAGCAAGTGTTAGTCACTCACTCACCCATCATGCACCTATCATAGTCATTCCCGCTCAAGAACTGAAGACTAATGAGCATAAGCTGAAATGGCTGGAGAAGGGTCCACAGAATCTGGGTGTACAGAGTTGAGTCAGATCATTCCTACAGCCTTCTTACTTCAGCAGTTCACAAACCAATAGTCTTAATCTCATACAGATCACAACACTTACAAGTAAGGACATGAGCCTGAGAGAAATTCCACTCCAGAAGTGGGGTTCACAGGCAGAAATGAAATGGCAAATCCATAACTGAACCTAGTACTGAGATCACTACCAAAATGAGTTTGAGACAACTGTCATACCACCAAATCTGTATGGTTTGCACATAAATCTCATGTAGGCAACAGGTAGGAGCACTTGTAGGAGCAGGTCTCACTTCCCCACCTTTAAGATGGCTAAATCTAAGTGACATGAATCCTATCTCTGATCACCATCTATTATAATCCTTACCTGGCCAGAAATCATACAAGTCTCTACCAAACTGACCTTTGTAACAAGTTTTAAACTTCAGATTCACTGGTAGCATCATCCAAAAGGCCATAGCTTGAATCACCATGAAGCTAAGCTACCTTGGCACTATAGAGTGTCTTTTCTCACACAGCCTTTCCTCCTGCCTCTTCATTCCAATGAGAGCTCTGAAGATACATACCTTTCAAATACCCCATGTAGTACTGAAGACATTCCTTTCCTTTAGAAGCAGCTACTTTTACTTTCTCTTTCTGATCAATAATCCCCTCCACCAGGATTTGGCTCCAAACAGCTGAGGAAGTAGTTGTTCCTGTCAGGCCTAGCCAAATATCTTCAAAGGCTTTTAACTGCAGCCATAAAGGAAAAACACATTTATTCAAAGCCACCACACAGAATTAATGAAGCCATATTCAGAGATGATGCCAGAAATATCAGTGCCTCCTACAGAGGATAAGTGGGTGAAGAAGATATTTTCCAGCGCTTGTGCTCTATACAGGAGTTATACTATTGAGAGAGGTAAACTATTGAGAGGCATGAGCAGTAGGATGACTGGCTCAAGAGCTGAATGACTAGATAGCACAAGCGAATCAGAGAAACAGCCAGGCTTGTGGACAATCTTTTAGTTGTAGCAATGAAAGACACACACTCTAACAATCAATTCCCTAGGAAGCTGTTAATTTGTGCCATTCATTCATTCACAAGAAATACAGAAAGCCCAGGTAAAACAGCTCATATTTTTTTCATCTCCCTTCCAGGAGAGAGGGGAAAAAAATCCAGTATTTGTCCTATCCTGTAATTCTTGGGAATAACTATTTAAATCATCATCCTTTTTTTTAAGGGACAGTCTACTGTCTCAGTTAATTATGACTGACTACCCACGTTCCTTCTCATTAAGTTTGGATGGCACTGATCACATCACTCTTCCATCCCACTCATTGCCACCATCAGCTTCTCTACCTTATTCATTTCACAGGAAATTAAGAACAAAGGCAAATAAAATGAACAGAAAGAGAAAGGAAGAGGTTTGCCTCCGTACGTTCATCGTATCAGCTGTTCTGTGCCCTTCTCAGAATGGCCAGTTCTTTTTTCTGATAAACAATACTTTCTTTGAATCTCCTATTTTATTTCCCTTTATTTTTGCTCTGGTGCCTTTGTATGCCTCACCAGTCATGCTGAAGAAAGTGAGCTACAATAACAGAGCCTCTGAAAAACTGCATATACTCCAGTTGATATACACTTACTGTATTTGTCACTGAATTCTGTAGATAACTAATGTTGGTGCCTTCCTTTCTCTCTTGATCATACTGCATGTACAATGAATTACTGTTACTGTAAAAACGAATTTTCTAAAGAAATCAGAAATACTTCCTTATGTAGCCTGTACTTTCCTTCTAAGTCACTGGCTGCACCTGATCAGTTCGGAGACTAGATGGCAGTATGCCTTTAAAAGAAAAAAAAATGCTAGTAAAATAAAAAACTCACTTCAATCTCCACATAATAGTTCTTCATATCAGCTGTGCTCTTATTTTTTAAGGATACTCCAATCAACCCATCATCTCTTCCATGATCAGCAAGGTGGAATCTGCTCTCTGACTGCAAAATAGTATCTCCTTTGTTGAGCTGATGTTTTCCAGATAAAGCAATTACCTAAGTATGAAAAAAAGATGCTAAGCTTAATTCTTCCACAGAAACAAGCTCTGGACAAAATAGTAAGAGGTTCTATAAGGTTGTTGGCACTCTGTGGTTTAAACTTTGTGGTTTATCATTGCATGTTTGGTGACTACAGCCTTAGACAAGATGAAAAGCTGACCTATAACTATATTCTATTAAGACAAGTCAATTTAATTTTTCCTTATGCTTCTCAACTACCCTAGCTAGCATTTTGATGCATGCTTTTGAACAAAAGGATTCAAGGAATACAGAGGCACCTGATTTTAAAGTGACATGTACATACATTTTTCCCATTAAACACAGTAACTAACATAACCTGATCTTGGAGAAAGTTTTCATTAGCATCAGAATTTGGTTGCTGTTTCCCATTACTAACAGGGCCCAACCTGCTCTGACAGTAAACAAGACAGCCAACTGAGATGTGTTGTAGCCACTGGGAACTGGAATGAGACCACGTTGGTTACCAGTTCAAAGCTTTATGGTTGTTGTGAATATCTACGTTAAACTCTTGGGTCAAAATTTGCAAGTAAGGAAGTTCATGGAAGGGTCTTCAGTTTATGGGTGTAATCTAAAAATAAATGACAACTATAGGATTACACTAAGGTTCAAAAGTCCATGACTATCAGCAGAGCAGGCAAAAAAAGAGTAAACTTTTACCTACAGGGGAAGGAAAGCACTTTTATTCCTCTCTAGTTTCCTTTCTGATCACCCATGAGACTGTTTTGGTATTCTCCAGAAACATGAAATTAAAAGACCTTTGAGAGAGGAATAAAAAAGAAAGAACATGGAGGAAGTGGGAATGTTTACAACCATAATAGGGCCTATAGAAAAAGATGTAACAGTACAGTGGCAAACATGACCTTTCTCCCCCAATCCATCAAAAGACATTATTTATGGTTTATTAAGTCAGAAAAGAATGGCAATTTTTGTGAAAAGTTGCAGCTGAGGAAAACTCAGTCTCCAAGCCAGTAATTAAATTAAATTTGAAGTAGATTCAATATGTTCATGACAGACTTACAGTTGGGAGGTCACAGAATCCAAAGTTAATATAATAGTCCAGCCAGGATGAGTAGTTTGTTTCTATTTTACCCAGAATATTCTGTTTAGTGCACGAAGTCAGGAAAATGTTTTCCAAAGTGGCTTCTAACTGAAATTTATCAGGATACAAGAATCTATTTCTCTGCAATATGCCAAGAAAATAAAATTTAAATAAGACAGCAGAACCACAGACACTCCTCCCTGCCCCCTCCCCCAGCTTTCAACTTCATTTTGTCCCCTGTAGCTTCAGGGTTTAAAAATAACATTTCTACTTGGCAACTGTTACTGGGCCCCACTCTGCAGAATCACCTCAACAGTCTTGCAAATTTAAGGCAAAAATTAGACCTCTATTTCATAACAACTAATTTGTTCTTAATTGTTCTACATTTAGCTTTCTTCCTATGCAAAGAGAAATACATAAAAGGTGATCATCTGCAAAATGAAATAGTGGTATTTCATAAAAGAAGGTGCTTTACAGAAGCTTTCTTAAAATCTATTCAGAATTATATTTAAAAAACAAATTCACGTCTATCATGGACAGCTTCTGTAAAAAATTAGGGTGAATTAGCAGATACAACGGCCTTTTCTTACCTCGTAAGTCAAATTGTGTTTGAATTTTTTGTCATCCCAGTTCAGATCAAGATATTCATTAAACAACACTGCTGTTTGTTCTAGAGATCCACATGCATTAAAGTGTCCCATACTTAATACTCTCTGAAGCTGGAAGAGGGTGGGGAAAAAAAGGACATACATATTAATAATTTTCTAAAAAATTAGCTCACTATTGTTAACATTTTTAGAGGAGTATGTTTCTGGGCAAAAATACATCCCTGTGAGTACCACTGAAAGGTCTCTAAAAGACTGTGTCAGTCTCTACAGAGAAACTTAAAGAGATTGATGATTCTGTCCTTGGGGAGACTGCATCCTAAATCTGGCAACATGAAGCAGAATTCTTCAGAGGTTTTATTTTTCTTCCTCCAAGACAGGAAAAAAAAGTTGTCGAGTTAAAGGTTTTCCTATGATAACAGATGAAAAAAATTTCCAATCTGGGAGACTGAGGGTCAGAAAGTTAGCTACACCTAACCCTTCTTAGACTCCAAGACTCATACCTGACCTGAAGAGAGTGTCATACAAGCATTCCAGGCAGTGATATTCATCTCTGATTTATCTTCCAGGGTCACTCTGACGTTAGCAGGCTGCCCGCCATTCCACATGAGCTGCATCTAAAACCAGAAGAGATGATTTCTCCAGTGAAGCAGACCTAGAAATAGCAGAAGAGCCTGCAGAATGCACTAGCGGAATGAACTTTGTACAGTGGGGAAAAAAAGAAACACAGTTAGAACTGTTACAGAGAAGTGTTAATGCTTCATTAAGCTCTGTATGGCCTGCAAGCTCAACCACCTTACACGAATCCACATAGAAACTGCACTGTTAGAACTCAGGAAGCAGCAGTCATTCCATTACCTTCTCTGGAAGGTGCATTGGGTCTACAGTCCACAGCAATTAATGATACCAGTTAACTGGTGTTACAGTTACTGACAGAACAAGAGGATTTACCCCTCTGAATATGACGCTTGAGGCATATTCACTTTTTAGTGAAAATGATGAGAGCACTGTGAGGCACCACTATGAGTACCAAAGAGAGACTACAGACAAGCAAACAGAACATTGCACAATTTGTGCAGCTTATTATTGGGCAGAAAGTCTTCAGCATCAGTTGCTGGATTAACATGCAAGTGTCTTGTCCCAGCAATACAAATGCTGCATTATAAATACAATTTTCAGACAGAAAATACTCTATATTCTTTGATTTTGAAGGCTAATTTATGTCGTTCTTTTTCCTTTTTTCCTATGCATGCTTTGCAAGCACACCTGGCAATTGTATTTTAAAACCTTTCTGGTTTCACACAATATTTTCCCATTTGTGTTGCAAATTTCTAAAAAGTCCTAAAATTTAGTTTTGCTCTATATGAATATCAAAGAATTTCTGGCATTTTTTGTAGAATAGGAGTTTGTTCATCACTTTTTGGACAGTACTTTCCTCATTTCAGTTGCTGGGTAGATACCTGTGCACTTCTGGCTTCTTACCACCCAAAGTGGGTCAATGCTAAAAGTGCAAGGCAGATGTCATCAGCTAACAACAGTTATGTAAAATTATGCTTGAGAAAAGCATGCGCGTATGCTTAGAAAAGGACACAATGCTGGTATTCCGGACACCAGGAAATAGTAGCACTTGGTGTTCTTTAAATTTTTCAAATGATACCCGGTTCTGTAGTTCTTTGGGATGAAAGGTACACTAGCAGTAAATATAGTATCACAGGTTTGTATTTTGTGCCCTTTCTCATTATCTCACCTGCTGGTTGTACTTTCTGCCTCTTCTTTCTGACAGCGAATTGACCTCCAGTTGCCTCAGAGTGAAGTTAAATGGGTGGGCAACAGCGGCTCTGCAGCTCATATGCTCTCTTCCAAACTTCAGTGATGCTGCTGCTGATACCTGATCAATATCAATGGATGTAAAAGTAACATGAGAAACTTCTCACATACTGACATTTACACGCAGCAAGATTTTTCTGTATCTTTTCCTCAAATAAAGAATGTGCTTAATGAAGTAATTTCTTAAAGAAGCTAGACAAATTCATGTTCAAATAAGGACATTCTTGCTACTTGAATTTCCTACATGGCTACAGCTTGAAGCAAAACTATTGTCTATCTTTTACTAAGATTATGAACCATGCCTAAGTTTCATGAGGCTTAACTTTGTGCCCATCTTCAGCCACTTTCAGGAGCTCTACTGCCGTAGAGTGCTTATTCAAAACGTGTGAAGTTTAAGCACAAGAATAAAAATTTGCAGAATCAGGAACTAAATTCTATAATGTTGCTGGGAGGTATCATATGCCACTTGAAAATGACTACCTACATTTTAATGTAAATGGTTATGTTTACTACTTCTAAAGTCAAATTTGGAATTTTAGCACTTTGTAAACAGAAAGTGTTTAAGGAATTTGGATTCTTTTTGCAGATAAATTTATGTTTCTCTATGATAATACATTTTATGGATTACCTTTTCTTTTATTCAGAAAATAATGTAATATTTCACCAGGGTGCTGTTTAGAGCCTTCATGCTCCTGTATTTCAGACATATATGTAAAGTAGGCACCATTTGTTGTAAGTCAGTGAGCTCCCCAATCTGACCACATTTGTAAATCATTTTAACCGAAGTTTTCCTAAGTCTAGGTGCATTTTTATTATTTCTATTTTAAAATAATAATGCTTGCTTACTTCCAAAAAAAAAAAACGTTTATCTGTTACATCAATTTTGTGCCAAAGGTGTCACACTCTCTGATAAAGAAGAGAACGAAAAAATGAAAGACAAAAGAGCTTTGATTAAATCAGTAATGCAACAGTGCTGAAAATGCTAAGCACTTGTATGCGTTACTCTTGCATGTGGGTGCACACAGCATGTATCCATGCAAAAGGTAAGTTCTTCATCCTTGTCAGCCTCAGAGTAGTGTCAGCGCATGTAATTCAAAATCCTGCTATGAATTCCTTAGAACTTGCTCCTTTGTCTTAGATTTTATTTCTTTTTTCCAGTCTGTTTTAAACATAACTTTATGCTGTTCTTTCCATCTACTCTCAAATGCTGTTTTAGAGCCTTTCACAGGATTGGGAATGTCCATAATTCAGTGCTTTGAACCATATGTATTTAATTGCCTTTGATTATGCAGCAGCAGGTGGGGTTACTGCATGCAAAATAGTGTGGCATTAATAATACTTCCAACAAGGATATGCGCTGCTTATCTTTCATAGTCATTGTATCCTATACATCCAAGAGAGAGGACAGTTTGCCTCCTACTTCAATTCCTTGACTTGCTTAATGCCTTAAAAAACAAACAAAAAAACCCCACAAACTTGGCAGTTCCCATAATGCCATGAGCTGCCATATCTACCTGGTCCTTGTCATTCCAAACAAGAGTCAGATCATCCTGGTGACTCTGTGCCGAATGCTCCACATACATGTTGAGCCTGGCATGCCATGGGAAAGGGATGGAGAGAGGATGGAAAAACTCCACTAGAAGGAGAAAAAGAATGTAAGTGTGACTGCTCATTTTCTGATAAAGAAAAAGGCACAGGATCTGCTCTCTCACCAGGAGCAGGACAACAGTCAGTTCCCAGAGAGCAAGAATATCTGTCTTGGCTCACACACACATGTGCACAACCACACCAACACACATAGTGACTTTGGTGTGCTGATTTCTGCTGAAGAAATGCAGGGGGGAAACAGAGTCCTCTATTTACCAGTAAATCACTATTAACATGCAATAATCAAAAGATCGATGTCTACACCTAAAGAAACTTGCAGCAAGAATAGCCAGGAAAGTCCTCTTTATGAAGCTTAGATGACCTTACACTGGAAGAGAAATAGTTTACAACTCTCAAAAAGTAAGTGCACTTATTTTCTATATTTTCAGATAACACAGTCTCAGTATAAGGGTTTAGAACCTCAAGGCAGCAGCAAACATGGCCAGTGCTCCCTGCAAGCTCACAGCTGCACTAGGGTAACAGAATTTACTACAGTTTCTGAAAAAAGCCTCAGAACTAGCTGACAGCAAAACAACAAAAATTAAAATCAAGTTCAGGAGAAAAAAGAAAAACAAATGAAATAAAAATGAAATACTTTGACTTTCCAAATTCAAAAGGGCAATATTCAGAAAAAATGGTTTTATGGGTGGGATGTGCCTCTTTATACCTCTTTATACCTCCAGCGCAGTGATTAAAGCATGAACCTGAGATGTGGGTCACCTAGCTTGAAACTCCTTCTCTCAGTTGGGGGAGAGATTTTCATTTAGGTATCCGCTTCATAGTGGACTACCCTAACCACTGGATTATTGGGTATTTGAGGCTAAATATTCCTCAATCTACACGTACACTTATGGACCTGGGAGCATTTTCACCTAGTAAACCACAGTGCATACCTCATCTCACAGTGTGGGGAGACTACAGAGCCTGTAAAGCTCCTCCTCAGCTCCCTGGTTTCTCCTGGAAGGAAGCATAGATGCAGAGGTGCTTTCCAGCTGGATCCTTAAATTGTAAAATTGCAGAAACAAGACCCTGATCTGCACTGCAAAGTTGTAAGCTCATACTATGAGTCCTCCATCTCTCTCACCAAAGTTGTTTATGCTTGTGAAAATAACTAGCCATTCACTGGCACAGAACTATGGAACTATTTTATTCAAAATGGGACTGCCAGGACAGGAGACAGAGAGCGAGCCTCACTCATGAATTTGGGATGTCTAGTTTAAATCACTGCTCTGATTAATGCAGAATGTAGATGTGAACCCAAGTCAGTGATCTCCCAGCTAAGTACCCTAGTTTCTAGGCTAGAAAAAGTAGCTGCAATACTTTAATTCTCTTCTGTATTTACGAACAGTATTTAAGTCCCTTTACATCTCCAGAAAAAGTTCCTAAGTTTCCTTTGCTCTTTAATAAAAAAGTTAAAATATTCAAAAGCATATATAAAATCAAATGTTTCATTTAACCCCGAGCACTTATACAACTTGTTGTAAAATAAAAATAGACATTTTTATTTGTTGATGACTTTTCAATCTGGCCAAACTTTTTCCTGGCATTACTAAAGCTTATTTAAGCTTTACTATTCCATATCTGCAAAGGAGAAATAGCACTTCTAACAGCCAAAGTTCACAGTGAATTTGAAGCAAATAAGATCTTACAAGGACTGGACTGAAACCATTTGAATATGAATTTTAAAATCAAACTTATGTGATTTAGTTTATTTTACAGTCTGCTATCAACGCTTGCAAGAGAGTTTAGAAACCTACCATTAACTTTATGACCTCCAGGTAACTTTGGGAAGAATCCAGTGTAAGTGCCTGTTACCTTTACCTCTTTGCCATTCCAGAGAGCAATGTGCCTCAGCATATGTGTTCCATTACTTTTTTGGTAAACTGTCATGAACATGAGCTGCCTTGGAAGACTTTTTAACTGAAAATAAAAGAAGGGAAACACATTAAATCCTAAGCTCTCTGAAAAGTTTAAAACCTAAATGTGTAATTTTGGTACTGTGCACTCCTAAGGGTTCTATCTATAGAAACGTGTTTATAAAAGATCTAATACAATGATACCCTAATGCCTAACTGAAGCATACAATCACCGCCATGCATTTCTCTTTGCCTTCATTTCTACAGAAAGTCATCTCCTCACATAATGGAACACAGAAGGCAGAGTATGCCCTTTACAATATTTGGCTTCGCTTATTATGTATTTTGTTTCTGTAGCTCACTGCATAATATTAAAACATTCTCCTTACTACATCAACAGCACAGGCATTAAAGAATAAATCCAGCAGATAATGCAAACAACAATAGATATTGCTATCTCTTTTCTTCCTTATTTATAAAGAGAAATACGTGTGGCAACTGCATAGTAAAATCTGACAGTAGCTCAGTTTTTAATACATTATTTTCCTCTATTTCCTATATATTTATGTGTACAATGCTCTGTCCATAGGAGCACACAAATATCAATCAAACAACAGTTAATGTTGTTGGACACCCAACTAATCAACATTCAAAAAGTTTGCTCCTGCTACTGGAGAAATCAAGGGCAAAACACCTAATAGGCAGCTGGAGCTGGATTTGACCTTCATGGTTTGGCAGCCAGCATCCTGAATACCTCCCTCTAGAAACAGGACAATCACAGCTTGACTTTTGCCATTTGAGCTGATGGTACCAACCTGAGGTATTGTGTGTATCATTTCAATGATGTTAGTATAGCTAGTCCCAATGAAACTCAGCTTAGTTGTAAAATTGAAATCTTTTCTTTCCATCCTGAGGAAGAATTTGCCTTCTGCTTCACTTGCATCATAATTTACCTTTTGAAGTTCCCATTTAAATAAAAATGAGAGAAAAAGAAAGAGAAAGAAAAAGAAAGAAAAAGAGAAAGAAAAAGAAAAAAAGAAAAAAAGAAAAAAAAAGAAAAAGAAAAAGAAAAAAACATAATTATTGTGATCGCATTTTTGGCACAGTATATCATATTATGGTTCTCAGAACCTAAGAGAGATCTGATTTATCATTTTCCTTTATGTTCACATTGTGGTGGGCACAGCCATGAAATAGCTTAACACTGAATAATAAGCATAAGAAATGCGTTTGTTTGTATGTGAGCACTTATCGCAGGACTAACAGTGTGCTGCATTTGACTGACAAATGATGCCATTCATCTTGCTTGCCCAACCTTGCTTTTGCGTACTGCTCCACCACACAAAGCCAATACCCAGAACTGTTTTCTACCCAATCTCTCTGTTCTTAGTAGCTAGAATAATTAAACACATCCCTGGAATGAGTCTGATAGATCTCATTAACGTAGATGCACAGAAGCAGAGTCAAACAGAACAAATCCCCTGCAGTAGCTTCTGAATGCTAGCAACTTTGGAAAGCATCAACATCCTCAACAGCAACACCAAGATCAGAGATGCTAGTACTAGAAATAATGCAGCTCAACTCCTACAGTATTAGGTGAGACTAATGCGTAGTGATGTACGTGACAGATAACTTGCACATAGTTACCTTGGAAGAAAGTCCTGCTGCACTGGGAAAGTACTGTAGAAAGAAGGGAAGATTCTGGAAGGCTTTTATAGTCAGCTCTTCACTAAAGGGAAGAAACGTATTGTTTGTTCAACAATATTTCAGAAACTCCAGTCTCACTCTCAGCACAAGTTCAGTTGAGTGGTCTCCAAGCCTGCCACAGTTTTTGGAGTTACAAATGGCAGTTTCTTCCACTGAACATTCAACCAGCTCAGGCTTTTCGATGCCCATATGCAAAGGCAAAGGAGACTAAACAGCAGCACCATCTCTGACCTCAGTGGAAGGCCTGTCTATGCATTCCTGGGATAGCATGTGGCCCATTAGGTCAGAAATTACTTTGACTATCAGAGTAGACACCTCTGGTTTTTAAAAGTGAGATTTATATTCTGGAATCTATGACTTTGCAAGCATTGTAATGGTTTCCACATTTGGAATTTACAATTATTAGACATTTTAACAGAAACTGAAAAAATTTTCAGTGCAACGATCTTTTGCTGTAGCTTATTTATGAAACACCCAAAATACCCTTTCAAGACTCTAAGTCTGAAAATACTACACCTCTTAAACACCTTCAAAAGCCTACAATTTTGTGTATACTCCATACAGAATCTTTCTGTTTAGGCATTTATTATTGAGCACTTTTGAAGTAAAGAATTATTGAAAAGTATTCATCTTTATTTAAACAATCTCAAAAACTTTCAGAAGACAGAAAGAATCAGGAAAATTAGCACAGTAGATAGAGCCACACTGATAGCAATTTAGAAAGTTGAGTGCACCTCCATTATTTTCACAAGGGTCAACTGTGCTAAAAGTACTTAATAGGATTTAAACAGCCATATGGAATTAAGGCACTTTCTTAAGTACTTGGCTGGCTCAGACCTTGAGTTTTCCAGATCCTTTCACTGTCCTATGGCTCAGTCCTGTGGAGGAAGGCAAAAAGACAAGCATGCCCAAAACTGCTGGGTGCAGGAGGGGAAGCTTTTGCAGATCTTCACAAATTTCCTGAAGTACACAGACTGTGTGATGTGACTGCGCACTTAATCAAGGATTTACTATCCGTTCACCAGTGCTTTGGCAAAGAAAACAATAACTTCTTCCACTGAATCACAGCAGCCTAATGACATTTTTACAATGTCCAAAATGACTCTCTTACCCTTGCTGGTCATTTTTCCTATTGATGGTTAAGGAAAAACTTGTGTTTTGTTCACTTGTCAGCCCCAGAGCTCCTGTAATTTCATTTTCAGTCAGAACTTCATGAATTGCCATCTGTGGGGAGGAAAAAATCACAGGCCATAGCTTCTACCCAGCATCTCACCTATCTTGAGCCCAATCACTTGACTGACTAAAAAATACCTTCTTGACTGAAGTTTATCTTCCAGACAGACATGCTTTCTAGATGCCTTCTAGACTTAATCCAAAGGCATCAACAGATGTCCTCCTTTTTTCCTGTGAGTGTGCTTCCATAGCTACTCATTTACACTGTTGTCAAATATTAGCCATACTTTCAATGTTCCCTTGTCTGGTTTAAGTCTAGAGCCTCTAGTGTCTCCTCCACTAAATTAAGGAGCCATTTAATACCCTCTCTTCTCTTTCATATGCTGTACTGAAATCACCTTTCCTCTGCTTTTTGATAAAACAGACTGAGCTCCACAAATCTTCTAGTCTAAGGTATTTTCTTTATTTTCTTATTCCCACAGCTGCTGGCTCATCAGCCCTCTAGGAGGGTGAGCATCCTCTCCCACTAAACATCAACACATGTTGTGTTTACCAAAGTCAGTGGGAACAGTGGTCTTGAACATTTAGAGGATAAAAAGACATTTCACCAAAGATTAAGGTAGGAGAAGCAGGGGTTATATGTAATTTTTTGTAATAAAATGCTGACATTAACTATTCATTTCAAACACTGACACATAATTTGCAGGTTTAATAGTGATCCAATACTTATTTTCAGAAGAGTCTACCTCTATGCTTGTATCCTAGCTACAAATCCTCTTATTTCAAGAGACGATAATAAATGACTTGGATGTGCTGTTCTGTGTACTACCCACCAAGAGGGAATGAGACATTTCAACTAATACTTCTCCCAAGGGATGAACAGGCACAGCCTTTGTTGACCCCACTGGATAGTTTGGGAACGCAAATTATTTCTGCTTATTAAACTGTATGCATTGAGAGACAGTGAGGCAAAAGTTTAGGCATCTATTTTACAGATGGTTTAACCAAGCCATGAAGGAAAGCTATTTTCTACCAAAAGTCCTTTATACTTTACTAGCAACCTGTACCAGCTAGGAAATGACCATCAGAACTCGCAGTAAATGAGCTCCTTCCTGAAATGATTAACCATGAGACAACAGGGATATCAGGTACCTCCTGAGTTTGCTTGGAAACAGACCATTAGCTATATACTTAGGTTAAACAAAGATTCAGATACACTAAGCCAATTCCCCTCTCATCTACACTTGTATAAACCTGGTGTAATTTCACTGGAGATCCTAACAGAATTCTTGCATATTGCAATTTGGCTGACATCCATAACCAAAGCACAACAAAACATCTATAGTTTATTACCTTAAGGAAGAAGGGAAGTCCCAGATGACTGAGAAGTGATATTGAATGTTTCACCTCTGCCATGAATTCAAATGTACCATACAGTTCAAAGTCTGCATCAACATCCATATTCACAGTTATATCTTTGTCATCATATTGGACTTCACAGATAGTCTTGGCTTTGTTTTCTAAATAGCAATGACAAAATGGTGCCATTTTGACAGGGTCTTTTATAAGGCATTTCAGTACTGCTTGCATAAAACCAAAACCTCAATCAAAAATCAAAAACTAGATTCAAAATCTCATTCAAGATGATATAGTTGCAGTCTGTGGTTTGAAGAGTTGAAGCAAAATTCAGGACTTTTTGGATATCCTTGAATATATCAAGCCCTGAGTTAACAGAGCATTTGTATTCATGTATAACTGTTAAGTAACAAATCAGTTCCTGACAGTAATGTTTTGTGCTAGACACTCAGCATGTCGCAGCCATTTCCTCTAGAGAAGAATTCTGAGCCTCTTTCAACCTCTAATGACTCCCTCAGTTCCACTGACAGCAACCAACACTGCTCAAACAACATGACTTAAGGCCTTCTTTCATCCATTTTGTTACCAACTTTCCATATTTGAAAAGGAGAAAATACAGACTGGTAAGAAATAAAAATAAGAAAAGGACCTGAAAGCCAAAAAAGTTTTAGGGAAAAAACAAAGTCGTGGGTGTGTATGTGGTCATACACTAACCACTCCAATGGCTGTCCTGAAAGACAATCAGTAAATATTAACTGACACTTAAGACTTGCTTATTTAGAATAGGTGATAGGAGATGGTGCTAGCAACATGTGTGCTGGTTCAGTGCCTGCTGACCTCAATAATGTCTGAGTTTTGGTGCTCCCTGGTTTCTTCCATTTACATGGTAGTTTTTTCAATGTGAATATACTCCCACGCAGGCAGTGAAAGTACTTGACACCATGGAAATAAGCAGTTGAGGGACATGCAGACAGGATTATGTCAGCGCAAGTTTTGAGGACAGACTGGCTAATTCAGGATGGGTCAGTCTGTCCCTCCACAGATCCAACAACAAAAGTCATTAATAGTGATAGGGTGGCACAGAGGCAATTAGAGCCTCTATATCAGCTGATGAGAAACTCTTATTAAGCCTTTGCTTTTGATGCAGGTACCATCCTAAGATATCCATATCAGCTTTTCACACTATTTAGGCATTCCTAGGCTAACATGGCATGGCTTGAACTTGGTAATACTTGCAGGAATCCTAAGCAGGATGACCTAACACTAGACTACTTAGAGCCTGCTCCAAGACCAGGCACACGGTGTCAGGACAGCAGTAGCATATGCTCCAGATAAAGCCCCGGCCTCTCCATTCATAGGTCAGACCTGTGCTCTGCTGCCCACAGCCTTTGAGAAAGCATCAGCTTCTACCATTTCACCATTCCTGTTTCTGGGATTTCCTTACTAAGCCCCATCAGGAGATCATATTACTGATAAATTACTGCTCTTTTATAGTCTGACAGGAGCTTTTCAAGGTACCACACTGGTAAATGGTATTGGTGGATTTTGAGATTTCTGTGTTTTTTTTATGATACAAATCAAAGCACACCATGAACCAGATTAAACACTTGGTCAATATTTGCCAGACAATGGACAAATGTATGAGAAAATGTAGTTAGCTTTAAAGAATGTGCACATACACACAGAAAACCAGGATCTCATCTTTCACATCATTAACTTCTGCAAAATTATTTATAATTGTTTTCAATAACCACTTAAAATTACACTGGGATTCACACTTTTTATGCTCTGCAACAAGTTTCATTGTGTGATGCTGAACTACACAGTTTCTTAGTTCATGCAGCTAAATATTCTGGGGATCACCTATTTTACTAGGTGTTGTACCACAAAATTTTTTCTGGAATAAAGAAAAGAGGCAACCTAATTAATAACATATGAAGTTTAAGAATGACAGTTTTATTTGCAGACAACGAAAAACTGTCCCTTTTTAGGTACTACTAGCAAATCTTAGTGAATCAGTTGGTAGCTGTTAAAGGAACAGCTGAAACATCCTCACAGAGCTATTACATAACAGGAACTCCAAAAGGAACAGCAGGTACCTACCTAATTTCTGTAAACTCAGAATCAGATTGATTGCCTTAGGGTAGCCAGATGCCTGTAATGTCTTGCTGTTATGTACACTTTGGCAAAAAATATCCATTTGGTGACCAACATAATAAGAGTTTATTATGTATGTGACTGATGTTTCTCCAGCTGCAATGTGCATACGTCTTTCTTGAGTAGTGTTTCTTCCTTGAAAAAACACATCTATCTAAAACAGAACATGCAGATTTATGTCTTTGAAATATCATTTAAATACCATTTAATTTTAAAACAGAAGACAAATGGAAGATTATTTTTCTCTAGTCTATGCTTATTTCAAAAATCCATCCATTAACAAAAAAAACTTAGCCTTTCATTATTCATCTATGACTTTCTAATATCAAATCCATTCAAGTGAATGAATTTCAAATCACTTTAGTCTTACTGATTTATGTCAAATTCTCATTAGGTTCTCTTTTTTTCCCCACAAAAAGATGAAAAACAGGACTCTAGTTATATAAAGGATCTTTGATCCATGCATACTGCTAATATTTACTGGATAGAAGATACTTCAATACTTTCCTGAAGACAGCACTTAAAGAAGTATTTCTTTAAGTGTAAAATCCCCATTTAAGAACATAGGAGCAATATTCCAGTTCCTGATACAATGTACTGAAACTATATTCCTATAGGAGTCACAATACCCTTGAAACATGCTGTACTAACACTGATCGGAATGGAATGACCTTGTTCAGAAACCAGCCAATTAATAAATTCTTAATATTTTAGTAGGTAATGTTTAAGCCATCCATAGTTTGTAAATACTAGGAGAAAACCTCATCTTTCATTCTGTACCTTACACAATGGTAGTCCTCATTCAAGCCATGGGCTGTTACACTATAAAAAAGGACAGTAATTTTCATTTTTTTTAAATAAAAAACTACCTGTAAAGATGTTGGCACCCTGGCTTGTAGCAACCATGGCCAAGTATGCTGAAAATTCCCAGTTATGTCAGTACTTGTTTCAGACTCCTGGATTTGTCCTTCAAAAACTGTCAGGTAACCACCACAGTGCACTTTAATACTAAAACGCTTGATCGCTTTCAGGTCCAAGATAGCCTGTGTGATACAATGATAATTTGTGAAAAGGCATCTTTATAAAAAGAAAAGCTCTTGTTATTCAGGGTTCTTTTTTTGGTTCAGGCAGTTTCAGCTCAAAGATGTGTAAATGAAGGTCCAGTAAAAACTTGTATCATTTTGTAACATAATACAGTTACAAACACTGAAGAAAGCTCCCACTTTTTTTTTTTTTTTTTTTAATTTCCACAGTTTAACAAGTATTCTGCAGTACGTCCTTACCTTAACCCTATTCAGGCTGTTAAATGATTAATAAAGAGCTAGTGTTGTGCTGTAGGCTTGTGTATCTCAAATATACAAATATGCTAGACAACCATTCCGAATGTAAACCCTGAAATCATAATTGTATTCACCTCCATCTAGCTGATACCTGGCACACTGCAGACCTATCAGACAGACTAGGTATATTAGCTAAAACGCACTGCCCTCCTTGTGCAACACACAGTGCAAGCTCAGGTGTGGCCTGGGCTCTTCGCAGATCAGGAGCCAACCTCCAGTCTCCTCCTCCTATAAAACTTCTGGTTCAAGAAGCTATTCTCCAAATCTCTCAAGAATAAAACTAGCTTCTGGGCTCCCTTCCACATTGAATTTTAGACAAGAAAAAAAAGGGGTCATGAGGGAAGCACAGAGAGAAAAGGAGCAGGAAGAGAGAAAGGTAAAAAAGAAAATATAATGTCATTAAACCAGGAGTAGACATTCTGACCTGTGTATATTGGGAAAATATCTGAATTCACAAAAATCTTATTCCTCAAGAGCCTAAGCAGCAACCTGCTTGACCATCTCTACATCTCACTTAGAGACCGTCCTCCCCAACTTCCTCCCACTTCTGTTGGGTTACAGAGCTCAGGAATACAATTTGCATGGCAAGAAAGCAACTGGTTTGTCTCCGTCCAGTACAGAGTGACATTTCATTTTACCACAAACACACTTCTGTGCCTCACGTTATTCCAGCTCATTCAGAAATACTACATGTATGCATGGGTACAGTCTGCAAATGTCCCAGACCATTCATTTGTACAGAAAATTACAGTTAAAGCCTTGCACATCCTGAATGGGACTGCAATGCACTTTCATAATGAATATTCCACCATACTTCAAATTACGCAGAAGGACAGAGGACACTGCTGCTCTTTGTGTCAATTGAATAAAAGGTAAGGAAGGCCCAACTTAGAGTATAGATAAGGAACAGTGTGGGACTGGAGAAGATTATGAATGAGAAAAGAAGCTGAGACAGTGTATCAACTCAGACACCTTAATCAGAAGAAAGGCACATTATTGAACATTAGCTCATATTTTAAAATGTGGAGAACAATCTTTGCCGCTTGTACCTGCTACATTAGGTAGAAGATCATTTGTGGTTATGGTTTGCTTTATTTCGGCTGCATTTAACAGCATCAAGCTTTTTTTCCTGTATAAATCTTGACTTTTAAGTGAAGCAAAATTGTAAAGCAACTTTGAAGTCTGTGCTATGATTTGATGCAAGACGGCATAACACAAGTGAAAACATGAGAAAGATGCCAAAGTTAACAACTGAATGAGTCAAATCCTACTTTCTTTGACAAGGAGACAACAACAATTTCTCCTGCATAGCAAGTGCTGTACAAAGTCACATCTACACCCTCTGTTCTTTGCCATTCAGTTTCTACAGTTTCTGCTTCCATAATGGCTTGATTACAGACCGGACGCCCATCTCCTCTGTCATCGTTTGATAACTTACCTGCAACTCAATCCTGTCATCTATTCGCAAAGTCTTCAGTGCTTCTATGTTATGAGTAAGTTTGTAGTTAAGAGACACACTATCCAACTTCTGGACAAAGCTCAGTTCTTCTGTAATCTGTTTAGTCCAAATAAAATATGACAAAACTTAACTGTGACACATCTCTGATATTGACACTGTTCTGATTAACTGTAATTACTGTTTCTATCACATTAAATTACCAAAAATTCAAAAAATGTGACCTATACAAAAGTTAGTTCCTCACTACAAATCTCTGTACTGTAATAGGGAGTATGCACCAAGTGAAGATACTTGAAAAGACAGGTTTGATAAAATTTACAAATGGCAATCACAGATCACTTTTGATATCAGATTTGTTGCTAGAAGGGATTACGCAGCAGGAGTGACTGAAAGATACATGAAAGTCAGTAGTTCAGTACTCTAAGGCCAGCCCAACGCTCAGTGAAGTCAAAGAAAGTCAATTCTTAACCGGATTGGGTACCATTTTGGGGCCGTGACTTGGTGAAATTTCTTCTGCTGAGCTTCAGGCCCTTAATAAATTAGACCTTTTGTTTTAAGACTCGATTGATTTCCACACTGAAGACGCTTCTTCAATGGTCTCATGCTATTCTGCACTGAGCATGTTTACACAGTACACAATTCAGTTAGTCTTATGCTTCCTTTAACAAAGGCCTTTAAAATCAAACCAGCACCCGCACAGAATACTCCTATAAAGGCCTCATGCATAGCTATTCCAAATGGAAAAACAGTGGTTACCAAATCCCTTAGCTCACTCTAACCTCTCTTTCACATCTTGCTAATACGGAGGAGACACTTACTTGCTTGCTGTTCACAGAGAACTGAATAAATCTTTTATAGAGGTCCCCCGTTTTTTCTGATGTCACATCAGCTAACATCCTTGTAGGAATGCCAATGTCAGTAGCTCCTTGAATGTTATGGGTTAGCAGCACATCCAGCTCCTGTCTTTCCTGTTAATATTTCACAACACATACAGCAAAGCGTGTGTAGATCCCAAAGCTTGCAGCCATACACAGTTTGAACAGAAACTCAGCAAATCCATCTGTCCTACATTAAAACTAATTACATTAACTAAAACTTTAACTAACTAAATTAAAACTAATTAAATCCAACTGCACTGAATTTAGTGCAGTTGCATCAAGGGAAAAAGTAGAGAAAAATCAAGCATAGGACAGATAGGATACAAAATATATCTTTCAGCTAAAATAAAAAAGGTGCAACTGTCTCTTTCTGGTGGCAACGAACTCCCGCTAGCTGTTTTTCTACAGCACAGAAATACACAGAAATTACCAGCTATGGCAACCAAGTGAATGCTCAACAGGAAGAAGCTACTTCTGTGTGTATTCTTTCCTCCTGCACTGATGACGAGAAGCCAAATCTGTGTCTCTGATCACAGAGATCACTCTGTAAATCACAATCTTTTTTCTTTGTGTGCATTGCTGTACATTTTCATGGTGACTGAACTGCACTATATTGAGAGGATCTGCAGCATATCTGGAGTGAGATAAGCATTTGTGCTTTTGCATGTCATATTATATTTGCAACATAATATAATGAACACCAAATAGTACAAAATAAAAAAATACAGGCACACAAAGAATATAACAAGGAAATGATTCAGGAAGTGCCACAGTCTGTATCCTATTATCCTATACATCTGTTTTACTGCACATTACAGGTGCCAAATTCTCAAAGATCTATGTTTTATTCTGGCATTTATTACAAAAGCTTGTCTATTTGTTCCCAATAAAATAGTTTACAGTATGTCACCCAGCACTTTGTACACTCATTCTAACAATCTGTAAGATACTTACAGCAGTGGCTTTTAGTATAAGGAGTCCTTGCAACTTATTTTCATCAACAAAGATCAACGTCTGTGACTCTAGGTTCATTTTATCTATCAAAACATAGCCTGAACCATCAATTTTTACTGGTGCTCCAAGATCCTGTAGAAATGGGAAGAAAAAAACCAAACACTTCTACAATTATCCACAAATATGCTATACACCTGAAATATTTTCTTCCTAGTAAGGAGCTATAATAGCATCTGGCTATAAAACCAGTATATCAGGCAGCATGTCCATACAGTGTTTCAGAAATCTTGATATTATTTTCTAAAAGTTTATACACTTTTTTTCTCTTTTGCATTTTAAAGAGATCTGCCATATTTTTGATATATTGGCCAGCAAAAATAGGACACAGGATAACTTGGCAGCTTTTCTTGCCTAACTGAAGAGTCAATTAATTTTCTACGCTTTGCATTGCTCCAGTGACACAAAGCATCCATAAATCCTGAGAAACCAGTAAGGGTAGGTTTATTACGGCAGTTTTGTTCTGTAAGAGTCTGCTCTTTGTATAGTCAGTTATACCCTGATTCACATATTGAAGTAACAGCTCATTCTGTGATAACATCTCTCTAAACTTTCCCTATACACACTTCTGTCCTTTCCATCTTCTGCCTATCTAGCATTGACTGGTGGGATGTGAGAAGCCTAGGTTTATGATACAAGTATTTCAGACAGCAATACAAATTTTCAGTAAAAATCAGTGCTCAATCAAGCCAAATTTACAACTGCTACTTCAGGAAATTCTGCTGCAGAAATTCTCCCTTTCACCCATCTACTGTTAGGCCTGGGAAAATAAACTACCAGGCCAGAACTGAGGTAAGAAGTGCTATCCTTCTCTCTTCCATCACGGGGTAAAAAAAGCACAGCACATCACACTAACTGAGAGGTCTCAGCACACTGCCTTTCTTTACTTGGAGAGCTTTGAAACCTGTCTTGCGCCCCAGCTCACACAGCTCTTCCCAGGCAACTGCACTTTGGTCTCCTTCAGAGACGAGGACTCCCAGGACCAACGCAGCCAACCAGGTGGACTGTCCCAGAGCCACAGCTCACTTTCCTTTGCTTTAAACAGAAATGAGACTGTGCTGCAAATGATGGCTCATTTCTGTGATGTGGACTGATCTTTCTCCACAGAGCTCCAGAGACTTTTTTTCTTTTCCTTCTTTGAACAGCGCTCTTACTTCACTACCATTTATAGCGTTTGCAATTCAGACTCCAAGCCTGTAGCAAGGTCCCACCAGACCAGAAGTTAAATCTCATTAATGGAACAGGAGGTGTTACCTGGTGATGCATGGTCAGGCACTATAAATGGTAGGGTTCAGCTCTGGGGCAACTGCATGGACAGTATTTGCAAGAATAACCACTGAGAAAAAGCTCACCAGTCCAAACCAGCTTGTTTGAAATGTCATTTTTGTTTTTTCAGCCAAATCCCCCAGATATTCCTGAACTCGGGTCCTACAGGAAATTGTAATTGCTGTTTAATGCTGCCTTTCTCACTCTGTGTATTTTAAGCAATGTTTTTCTTATATTACATATCAGCTTGTTAGCAATTTCAATTTTCTGTAAAGCTGAATGGAAATTTCCTGACATGAAGATTATCCATTTAAATTATATTTTCATTTTGTTTCACAGTTTACTTGATGCATTTTTAAACTATTCCATGGTTTGTCAAAATGGCTGAGAAACTGCAATCGCAGTTCCCAAAGAGAACTCTGAATACGCATTATCTCTGAAGATAAAAGCCCAGCAGATTTCTCAACTGTCCCTTTTAAAGAATACATCAGAATACTTAACAGTAATCCCACTTGAACAGTACGGACTAGTACAAGCAAGTCCATTGACTTCAGGTATTGATTCATACAAAATTTGGCTTATACCATATAAAAGTACAGTGAATGACTGGTTCCAAATGTAAGATACAACATAAAAAGGGGACAATGCTTTTCTAAGATCTGACTGTGCTACCATTGAAATCATCAGACTATTTTCTTTTGACCTTAGTAGGTGCAACGGTAAGATCCTGGTTTAGAATTAGATGTAGCAAGTCAAAAGTAAAGCAAAAGATTCTTTCAAATACCTGAATTGTTTGGCATTTGTTTTCTATAAACATTTTCCACTGAAGCTTCTTTTCAGAGTAGAAATCCCCATTCATTTGAAGCTCACAAGCACCTGAATTCAATCCTATGTCAATATGATATTTTAACTCCTTTTGTGCCGTGACAGACAGCTTGTTTTCCCTTGGAATTTCTTTCAGTTGAAGGAACTCATGTCTGAATTGAACTTCCAGGGTCATCTTTGGCTTGCACTCTGTTCTTACTTCAAGACGGGCAACCTTGCCATCTGTTTCAAGGATGCAGAGAAGTCCTGCTTGGCAGCTGTCTTTCTGAATATATCCTGTGAGCCGTGACTGAGCTGGAATACCAAGATCCTATCAAGATATTAAAAAATCCTTTAGATTATACATACACATTGAGAAGAGAGGTTTTTCTTCTCCTCTTAGCACATGAGGAATGAGATTTTATGCTACATCAGCAAACACAAAGCCTGCAGTCTCAGCGCTGCCATTTTTCTCCCTCCCAACTGTAAGGTGGCAATTTTGCCTGGATAATGCTTGAGAGAAGATTTTAGGACTGGCCCACAGAAATTACAACTTCTTTACCTATAAGAACTTTTACACTTACAAAAATACAAAATGTGTATTTCTTCAGAACGGCAAAGATTATTGACAATTGTCTGCTTCATTCAGATCACACCAATCTTAATTTTCAGAATGCACTAAGCCCCCCAAAATAATAGGCTCAACACATGTTCTTGTAGCTGATGGTCTGAGGAAATATTTTTTTGTAAAATATTAAAAATTCAAGCCTGTCTTGTGCAACATTCTAAATGAAATGTTATCTCCCATTTGTTTTCAAAATATTTGTGAAAACACTGAAAATTCTATTATTTTTTGCATTTTGAGTGGTTTTCATTCTCTCTTCATGATGGATGACAATACAACGATACACATTTTCCTGTCATTTTTGTATTGTTACCCTGTAGTTGAAGAAATTAAAATTGAGGAGTTAAATGGAAAAAATAAATGCATATGAACATCTGGAAATAACCCTAAACTTGCAGAAGTCATTCTTTCTAATGTAGTAAGTGAGACTAGATGGGAAAACAAAGCAAATTTCACAACTTCTACTTTGATAAAATGAAAGAAAATATTTTTTGACAAATGTTTCAAACTAAAACCTGCTGATCAGCCCTAGAACAGCAAGGGCAGTCTCAGTTTGCCAAGGCGACAAGCAGCAAGGACTTTAAAACTAACCTCAGTCTACGTAACATCTGTGAACCACAAGATCCATACCGTCTGCCGTAAGACATATGCCTGTAGAGTGACTTTCCAAAACCCAAACATTGTTATTTTAGCTAAATCCCCATAAGGCCTTCATTTGATCCCAAAACTTTCTTTAAAAGCCTCAAATAGCTACCTGCAGAAGCTGACACTCTGTTTCTGTTTCCAGTGTCCATTCAGCTTTATTCTGAATACAGAGACCTCCTCTAGCCTTAAGGTTGCATCTGCCAGCCTGCAGCAACAAAATGCCTTCAGTGGTGACATCTGTGGCTGCAGAGAACAGGACAGAATTTTCAAAAGGCAACCCAAGCTCCCTGAGCCAGGGAACTGAATGCCTTAGCATCCCTTGGAGTGTGTATTCATGCTTGCAGGAAGTGTCTATCTGCATATCTGCTGTTTTGCCATCACACTGGAGGTTCATCAATAAGCCAATGTTGCAGATGTTCTGTTTGAAAGAGCCCTCAAAGGCTACTGCATGAGGCAGTCCCACCATCTGCAACAGAAAAGATTATACTATTTAAAGTACATAAGGTAAAGCAACCGTCTTCCTAATTTGTTTTGAACTAATGATAAAGCATTTCTTCTTTCTGAACCCATATACTTTTGGAAAGGACCATATGAGACAGCTTGTTTCACAGAGTAATCAGAAATGACCCTGAGAATGAACAGTATGGAAAAAATCTGACAAAAACCTTTTAATAAAAACTGCAGAAGTTCATAATCCCAAAGGAAATCTCCAAAGTTTCAAACAGAAAGGATTCACTTTTCATTAGATTTTAGGACCAAAGTTATTTCATTAAAAAAGCTGGGATTAAGCAACTATTTTATGGCTACAGCAGTAACATGTGTCACTCTGTTACTCCAAATTCTCATTTTTAAGTATACCTTTGCAAATGTTTTGACTTGTTGCTCTGGCAGAACCCCTTTAATAACCAAAACTATCCTTCCCATAAATAAAAGTGTCAGGACAGAGTCCTCTGTGACTCATAGTGATACGAAATACAAAGATTATGATACCATATAGAAAACCATCTAGAGTGTTACCTCTAGACTGACACACTTGTTTCTAACAGTAAGTATCCATTCTGTATCTGTTTCATTGCTTGCCAGGTTCACTTCTCCATCAGCTTTTAAACTGCAGTGCCCAAGGACAATCTCAAGCACGCCTTTATACTTGTCACTTCTCATGGCTGACACCTTCACTTGGTTCTCTTTGGCAACACCCAGAGACTGAAGCTGAGGCAAGGAATGCTTGAAGTCAAGCTCCAAATGAGGCTGGATGTTGAAGGTGGCATAGAGTTGCAGACAGGCAAACATCTCATTAAAAGAAATGTGTCCAAAGAAGCTGACAGTAGAGTTGCTGGTAAACATCGACCCATTCAGTGAAACTTTTGCTGGAGTCTATAAAATTACAGAAAAACTGTTGTCAAGCTTGTTCCCCTGTCAGACCACATAACCATTTCCCTACTGCAATACACATGCTTATTCTTAAAAAAGAAAAAAAAAATGCTACTATGAGTGCAAGAGGAAACACATTTGGTATCCATCCTACATACACATAAATGTCTACAGAAATAGAGAGAAGGGCCCAGAGTCTTCCTTTAGAGTTCTATAATAAAAATAACAGCAACCCCCCCAACTGTTAAAACAATTATCAATAACAAAAAAGCAACTACTATTGCTTTTATTATCACTTTTATTTTTACTATACACAAATAGAGCTCTAGCATGTGAGAATGTGTTAAATTCCCCACAGACTTCAGCAGAAGTGACCAGTGTTATGTAGACTGGACCCACATTACATGAGGGAACTGGAATCTATTTGTGTTTTTTGCCACTGGAACACATATGAGAATTGCAGTCACTGCCATTACTGTTTGTCTAAAGACAAATAGTAATCTTTCTGAAGTCACTCACAGGAGACATGTTTTTAACACATTCTTAAGAAAATGTCAGATTATAAGGCATATCTTTCTGGAACAGTTCAAGTGTCACAGGGGCTTTCACAAACAAATGATTAGTTAGAAAGAGCAGAAAATGGATTAAGAAAAAGTAAACCATGCAATTTATACTGACAACACTGGAAAAAAAACCCCACCACCAGCATCAAACTTACAGTAAGACAATATGGCTCAGTGGCCAGTTCCAGTCAAACAATTTTTTTGCCCAAGTAGTCTGCATTTTCAATTTGACTGACTTTCCAACCATAGCATAGTTAATGTACATCTTCAGGGAAATCATACTAGAAACTAACTGTCCATCAGTTTGTGTATTTATGGAACAGACAAGATTCTCAGCTTGCGCCTCCTATGTTCCCATGTCCAGTTCATTTCAGGTTGGCTGCACAACAGCAAAACAAGATCATTTATACTGAGTTCAGTTCTAACTGGCAGAAGATACAGTTTGGAGGCCTCAGCTAGTAACATTAATGAAACTCTTTGCCTTTGGTTTTATGCAACCTGTTATCTCATGGTATCATTAGTTTTACGCTAGGTGCAGACTCTTTCACTGAGCTCTGAATCAGTCCAACTTACTTGCTTGTTGTAGGACATGGGAATATCACCTTTAAAATTGCACCTGTCGGGCCTGTAAGCACCTCTTAGCTCTGCTACATGTTTTGCACTTGGTGCATAATTGTGCACTAAGGATGTAAATCCGTATCACCCAGATACAAGTTTGGTTGAAAGTTCAGACTCAGAATAAAAATTCTATTGCATGATGGTGAAACTGAATGCTACCTTCCTCATGGATTTGTCTAGTTTTTGATGAACAAGCAATCTGATGCAGTTGAATCTGGAGATATTAAAGGAGTGAAAATATCTGAAGGTTTGTACACAACTTCCTGCAAATTCAAACTCATTTCTACATCTCTGACACCTTCCAGTACTTAGATTCCCTTGGTGGTAATTAAGACAGTATGCTGTTGATAGCAAAGTTTAAGAATGAAGCCTGTACCTCAGAATGATGACTTGCAATGTCTCCATTGCAAAGGCCAGAAAGTTGTTTATAGATGGATTCTCCACTGCAAGTAACCTGTTGGCATATCAACATAGCACAATCGGAACATGGAGAAAAGCAGAGAGGACTAAAATACAAAGTAAAGATCTAAAAGGCTGCTTTCAAGAGAAAGAGCAGGAAAAAGTTAAAACATAGCTTTAAGATTAAAGGTTAGAGATCAGTCTCAAAAAGACAAAAAGTTTAGTGGATCTGAGCCTAAATCATGTCTCTAATCGTACATTATTATCCCAAATATCATCAGGATAGACAAAGAGAAGAATATCTTCAAACAGTAGGAAACTGTCACTTGCTAGACAGATTTTTGATGCTCTGGCTTTTGAATTTGGCAGGAGCTAGTGGTATTTCTTATGTTTAACATGGAAAATACCACTGTCACAAGTAGACACTCAGTGTTTTAAATGCCATCAGCATGCCCAGTTGCAGACTGCGAAGTCCTTGGGGATGGCTGTTGGCTGTACAAAAACTACTGCCATTATTAACCATTCTCCTGTTTAAATTACTGCACCCACAAACAGCTAAGTGCTCCACCTGCAAACCCCACTTTAGCAAGGTGGAAAGGGACTGGACATTATCATGCCTGGACAAGCACCCTTTTGGATATGCACACTCCAACTTCATGCCATACATGTTTTGTTACCTGCCATATTTTGCTTACCAGTAAAGAGCAGGTTTTCAAGCAGTTTCTAGGCTTTCTGTGCTGGTCTTGTTTGGGAAAAAATCTCTCCCTTCTGATCTCCTAGCTTGCTCTCAAGATGATAATTTAAACAATTGAGAATGAACAGCAAAAAGTGACATTAAATACATCATATAACAGGATTTCTGCTAACCTGTATGGCCTGTGGGACAATGTTTATCAGTACTCCCACATCATGATGAAGTGAAAGGGAAATTTCCATAGCACCAACAGTGGTTTTCTTCTCTATTTTGACTTTGAACTGTTCCTTCTCCACCATGGTTGTTAGCCCTGCAGCAATCCCTTTGCTGAAATTCTGAGTACAAAAGAAACCAAATAAGGGAAAGACACAAATGACAACATCCCAGTGACAGCTAGTAAAGCAGAATCTGTTTCACAGTGCTGCAACCTGACAACCTGAGTCACAGCAGCAGCACTGGTAAAAGGGAAGTGCAAATTCTTCAGTGTGGCTTCATTTCAAAGACAGATTTTCCTGTCATGCTAGACCTTCTGAATGCTCTGTACCAGCACTGGACCAGCAAACACGATCCATGATGTTCCTGTGCTTTGAGATTTCCAAAGGGAAAGCCATGTTAAACATTCTCTAGCTATTTAGCAGACATCCAAAGGATGATATTGTAACTAGCAAAATCAGGTACAAGATGCAACACAGTGCCTAGGCTCATGGACACTTACGCTACATACATTAGGCCTGCCTGTCCACTTCCTATTTATAGAGGAAAAATAAAATTGGACAAGACTACCATCCCTCAAGGCACTTCACTTAAATCTGAACTGAATGTAGCATCTTATTTAGTCTAGATTTAGTTCCAAAACTTCAGACAACTGGTACATGGTATGACTAGAAGCCATGAAGAAACCTTTCGTTCACACAGCAATTTAGTACATCTCAAAAATGCAGCCACCTTTGGAGTGAAGTGCATCCTGTGGTTAACAGCACACAGGAATAACCTAAAGTGATTAGAAATGGTTCTGCCAGAAATTAAATAATCACAGGCAGAACTTTTCTTACCTGGTAATAGCCAGCAGCTTCCACAATAAAGGGAATCCCAAGTTTCTTTATCTTTGAGATGTTGTGCTGTAAACTCACAGATAGCTGGGATTTAGGAGGCTCTACAGACAGACTCTGACCTTCAAACACAGCAGTAATCCTTTCACTGCCACTCTGTAAGGCTATAGTAACGGTGTGATTTGCTGTGACATGGTCACCCACGGCAGTGAGAATGCCGTCCAAGGGCAATCCTAATGACAGGGAAAGAAGCAAAATCAACACAGATACTGCTGGGTTGTCATTGCCTGTAAAATAGATAAAAGCTAAATTACAGATTAAAGAGAGAGCTTCTATCCCTTTTCATAACAGGAGAAAGCACTTTCTGCTGTGTACTTACAGGAAGAGAGAACATTACCTACCATATGAAAATCATTAAAATCATTAAAAATGATTGTTAAATTAAAATGTGATATGCACCTTGGAAGTCAAAGATTATTCCTTTCTCAATAAAGGATATATGGCAATGAGTATTGTGTGCAACTCCAGTAACTGGCTGTTAGAAAGTTTCAAAACAGACTTCTTAGGTCCAAAGGGACAAAGGCAATTTGCCCATCTGAAATTATTGATAACTTCAGTTCACAAAAGCCCTTGGTTTTGCTTACGAAACAACACTTGGAATATTTTACTCTTCAGAGTGATTTATTCAATGACATTCAATGACATTCAAGAAATGTTTCAATTATGGTCCGAACCAAAAAAAGGTATAAAAATATGCTTAGAAGAACTGATCAGCATGCACTAACTGATCAATATGCAGAGATAAAGATGTACAAGAGAAAAATAATTTATTTTGAAGCAGTTCAAATAGTTTTAAAATAGTCCTGTATCCATTCTATTGTATTTTCTTAATGATATTAAAATGAATGTTGCTGAAGTTAAGTCCAGATCACATTTTGCTCTGGTGTGAGCAAATGTAACTTCCACAGGTCTGCACCCATTTATACAAATTCACCCCTATATTGTTACACCATATGTTGATCAAGTCAGAGTTTTCTTCATACCTGCATTTTTTAAAGAGCTGATATTATGTGCGAAAGTCCCACTGACCCTGATGTATTCATGACTCATGACACTGGAAAAATCTACAGAAAGGGCTTTCTCATCCACCAAGAAACTAGCTAAGCCCCTTTTGATCTCTTTACTCAGCTCCAGGTGTCCTTTCAGTTTTGCCTCCATTGGCATTGCCTGACTGCCGTTCTGAAACACAGCAAAAGTGATATTGTGTACGCTGGAATTCCCAAACACATTTCTGTTCCTGAGATGGAGTCCATACAGTGCTTTGTTGATCATCACATTGATATTACCTGTAATGGGCAGAAATGATTACTGCAGAGAGCCCTTTGGGACAGAAATGACCAGGATTTGACGAGCAACATACAAATTAATCATTAATTTAATACCAGGAGGAAGTAAATGTATTTCCACTGATTATAATAGATAATTTAGCCTAATCCAGACAGAAAATTGGTTCATTGTTAAGAGAACAGTTTCTCTACTAGTAGAAGCGCCTGTGTTGAGAACAAATTACATAATAGCATTTATGGCAGCTGTTTCTTTTTATTCACAAATTTGTTTGTGCCTTTAGGCCAGGACTAAGTATACTGCGCTGTCTTCTGAAGGCAAATGTACAGAGGGATTATGATCTTCCACAAAGGCTCCTTGTATTACTCCAGGATAAACAATTCCTCTGGAGCTCTGCAGTAACATGCTCTACTTCATGGAGCCATTCGCAAGGGCGAGGTCCCCGAGCCTGCCACTCCCCTGCATTTCAGAAGGCTTGCACAGGGAAAAAAAACACCCACTACTTCCCTCGATCAACAAAACTAACAAATAAAAGATGCACCTGCAATGAGAATGGTAGTTTACTCAAATGTGTCTTCACCCCAGTGATCAATGGTTCATTTTGCATACTAAATGCATCCTTTTGCATTAAATGCACTACTGTAAGGAATACACTATGACTAAAAAGTCTCCTTGGATAGCTGCAGAATTAACAGCAAAACATAAAGTAAAAAAGTACCATCATGTATGTTGCTTTTGCGCTTCAGTAATCCATTCAGAGAAAGAAGCTGAGGTATAGCCTTTAATCCAGTAAACGTGTGTCGGACTTTTCCATTTAGGGACAAGACAAGACCAACTTTCTGCTCCCTGGCTCCCATGAAATCCACACAAAGCCTATTTTCATTAAGCTTTATCTCAGAAGATATCAAAAGTCTAAAAAGACAGACAGAAAAATTGCCAGTAAAGTCATCTTAGTAGTGCTTAATTCATGTTAGTCTGTCTCTGTCGACCTGCAGCAAAACCATCCCATTTATTTGGTAATGTTCAGTGCATACTCTGTATTTAGACAAAAGAGAAGCAGATTTTACAAGAGATCTGTACAGTATGTTGAAGAGGAGACTTTTGCCTAAATGGGCAAAAGTTAGTGATCAGAAACCTAGCACACATAGCTGGGAGAACCCAGAGAAAAATAAGGTCAGACTTGCTGTGCCTCACTGCTTCTGCTCATATTGCACCCAGAGTAGTTTCTAGGGTGATTGTTTCTGCAGTTACCTGAAAGCTTCTGTTTGGATGGTTCTTCTGCACATGTTCTTGTTACCATGCGTTGTTAGTCAGAAACTGGATGTTGGAAGAGATGGACGAACTCCAACGATTTCTATATATGGAAGGGTAAGGGAAGGGACTTCTAGAGATTGTCCTGCCCAACCCCCCTGCTCAAAGCAGGGTCAGCTAAAGTGAGTTACTCAAGACTGTCTGGTCAGGCTTTGAGTATCTCCAAGGATGGAAACTCCACAAACTCTCTGGGCAATCTGTTCCAGTGTTTGCTCACCCTTACAGTAAAAAAGTTTTATTTTTTTATGTTTAAACAGAATTTCTTGTATTTCAATTTGTGACCATGTGTCTCCTTTGCTGGAGACATTTGTATTAGAAAAGTTTAAGGAACAAAGTCTACAAAGTGGCAAGTTCCATTTAAATGACAAGGGTTTAAACTTTAAAATCTTATAAAACAGTGAAGATTCAGTACATTAAAAAAACTAAAAGGGTATATTTTGAAGGTAACATACGGGATTTCTAAACTAAGTACAGTAGGCCCAATTCTCCTCTCACATCTATTAACCAAGATTCTGATTTCTCTACCTTGATGGAAAGATTTTGCCCATTAACTGGAACTGCATTGACTCTGGTTCTGTCAAGATTGCCTGATGGAGGAAAGCGCTCACTCCGACAGCTCTGGCGTGCCTCCTCTTTTCATTGTTCATATCAACCTCCAGCATCAGCATGTCCCTTCCATTGGAATGAAGGCAAAAGGATCCATTAAGGTTGCTCTCACCATAACTCTTCAGGGCTGCTTGGACCTACACACAGAGAAAACAAGAACAGCACATTAAGAATCTCAAACCATAATGCAGAATAGTGAAACATCAGTTTGAGGAATAAGATTGCAGACAACGATGAGGTTTGGGAGGGTCTCATGAACCATTAAGAAATTTAAATTAGGAGGACTAAAAATAAAATTGCATCTTTTTTTGCCTCAGATAAGATCTCTTTTCCTGGCTGCTGGTGAATCATTCATTTACTATGCTCCTAAAAAGAACTTACTGAATAAATATTCTCAAAATTCCAGTTTCCCCAGGCGAACACTATCAGATCTTCACAACTGCACACTGACTTCCAAGGAAACAAGCCAGCAGAATGTTTGATAAACTCCTGAGAAACAATGTTTAAACACCTTCAGTGTCATTCACTTCATAGAAACCTATTTGCCAGATGCTTTTGTTTCTTTCCTTGGCTAGGAGAAGGCATTTGTGTTTAAGCAGAAAAATAATAAAAAAAATAGATTTCCTAATCCATTTTATTCTCTTCAGCACCCATTCCTGGGACACAGGATATACCACAAACTAGAGGAGCAGTCTGAAGTTAAAATCACTGCCAGTGATAAATGAAATCACAGCCATTAGAGACTGAAAAGACCTGCTAGATCACATAATCCAGCCCTTGTCAACATGGGATAAAGCTAATCCTAGAGAAAGAACATTCTGAACTGGCAATAAAGGCTACAGACGATACATGATTTTGCCTAGAAGTCTGTCACCATGATAGAGCTTTCAACAACCACACTGGTGAATTATTTTCCACGAGAAAATCCTTTTCTTGCATTATAGGGAGCTGGGATGCATGCAACGCAATAGAATGTTCCCATATTTATTTCTTCGAGAGCACACATTTCTCCAGAACAAGACAAAAGGGAAATATGACAACAGAAGAACACTGTGTCCTTTTAAATTAACGCATGAAGGAGGCACCTTGTTTTGATTATCCAGAGCAGATGAAAATGAATGAATATATTCAACTCTCCTTTGAATTTTTAAAACTTTACTGTTATTCTTCAGTGTAAAAGGAGGAGAAAAATACAATCAAAATGCAAGCCCCCTTTTCCCCCCAAACCCAAAATGTTTCCCCAAAACCCAAATGAACCACCTAGCTCATTACACCAGCAGAATCAAGGAATGCAGATTTCTGAAAGGAGAGCTGGCACAGAAGTAATCCAGCTAGCATGTTATTCATCACCCTTCTTTTCCTAGACCCAATTTATGGCTTTCCTAGCCTCTGTTTATAAACAGGTTGACTGAAAACAACCTTCTCAAAGACCTGAAATAAGGTCAACTCATATGCAGCTCAACTGTAACTGCATTCTGGTCAAGAGCCAAGACCTTAAAACCTTACTCTAATGCACTGCTACTACGGTTGGTCCAACCCAGCGGCTTCAAACAACTCTGCCAAAGCCAGCCTCTTTGTACCACAATTGGGAGTAGCACAGTGCTGTTTCTCTATCAAATAGCCATCACTCCAAAGTAAAAGGATATTTTTAGAGGTTAAATGATCTGTTTATGCTAGAGCACTCCATATCTCAAAAAGCTCGACTCAAATGGTTAACATTATGGCTGCTAAACCGAAGAACCATCTTGAAACAAATTCAGTGTATTTCATTAACTGATTTAGAGATCCTGGACTGATTGTTATTGTACATTCAAGAGATGGCTCCAGTTAATTATTCAGAATAATTGGATATTAAGTTACTTAAGATATGTCTATGTTTTGCTCAACTAATAAAGGTATAATTATACTGAATGTACAGGTAGAAAGAGAGTGTATCCCAGCTAATTTTAAGTTAATAGCTTTTACTTGAAGGATTAGGGGAAATTTTGACTGATAAGAATACATAAACATGTAAGAAAATCCAAAATGCAATTTTTATCCTTTCAGCTGAACTCTAAAATGTTGGCACAAGAAAAGTTATACTGTTAAAAAGATGAACTATTTTGAATTTCAAGTATAATTTTACCTGAGTTTCAGACTGATTTTTTTCCAAAGTTTTCTGAATTACAGCCAAAACATAAGCCACCTATTCCAACTGCATACAGCCATCTATCCAGAACAAACTCTATTCAAAAAAAGTTAACTGCCACCCCAAACAATTTTGGCCTCTCCACTACCCTCACTGGATTCCCTATAAGCTGAACAACTTTATAGTATATACATACATTTGTTCCCCCGCTACATCTTGAAAGTGGTTCCACAGTAATTTACAGTACAAAGTTGAACTGCTTTCAGGGTGAAATGCGTGCCTAATGCATGCAGCAAGCAAGAGACATAACATGGATCTTCAGGAAAAGAGTTTTTATACTGACTCTCCAAACAAGACAGAATTTCACCCCTAATGGACAGGAGTCTTCAACACTGAGTGAAAGAGCTGCAAAAGCCACAAGTTCATGCAATGAGACTGCAATAATCAGGGAACTGACCTGTGAGGAATCGCTGTTGTTGATTATGGCTTTTACATTCACACTGTAGTCAAAGTCTTCCAGTTTGGTTTGCCTGGAAAACAGCTCCCCACTTAGGGCCACTGCTTGTGGAAACTTGAGCTATTTGACAAAGCAAAATGTAGAAATAATCACTGCACTCACATCAACTGCTTCATGTTATTTCCTGTCTGAAATTTTAGCATAAAGTGAGGAATGTTTAAAAGCAAACATGTATAAAAGTTTACCCAAGGCACTGCTGAAACAGTATGAAAACAAATGATCAGTGTTTTTCTTACAAGACAGTACTGATACTGATTGTTATTTGGTCTGCAGTGATATGTGGGAGCCTTTGTCATCATCAGGATTTTATTGAATAGGAAGTTCACAAGCATAGAACAATCATAGTTCTAAATGCAAAGCAGAAAAAGAACCACCAAGACATGAAGATTAAAACAACATAAATGAAGACAGACATGGAGAAACTGTTCTCTGGAAAGGAAGAAGGTAGTTCTTTTTCTGTACATTGTAAAATAAAGACCAGTTTCAGCATCAATACCTGGAATGAATGAGTCACATCCACATATAAAAGGTGTCTGAAATCTGCCTCACTGGATTTGTCCTGGTATCTTCCTAGAAAGCTGAGAACATCTTCCTTATTGACTTTCAAGGTAGCCTCAACTTCCTGCTTCACCTATGTGTTAAGAATGTAAGTGAACTGCATTGAGTATTAACCCTATGTATTATGACAGATGAGAGAAGCCATTGCAGTTGAGAATTATTACATTGTGGCTCAGAATAAAAAATAAGCAAAGCAGAGGAAAGAAAATAACTGCATTTGCAAGATGGATGATAGATAGGTAAGGATTAGATCCCTGAATCCTTTCCAATGCTTGTTACTTATAATAATATTAATGTTTAACATTAATTCAAAGAGAACTTCGCTTGCAGCATTTACCTGGTGAGAACTAAAGACCTATAAGCAAGCTAGGTCCAAAAAGACAATAAACTGCAAATCTATACAGACAGGTAATGAATCTCTCCTTCTAAATGAAATTTAACAGGAAATTTACTCACAGTTTGGTGGCTTCGAGTTAAAATGCATATTTCAACATTTTGGGGGAACCACCTGTAGTTATAAGGATGAGCTAAACCAGCACAAATCTAAAGGAGTTTAAAAAAGAGAGGAAATGCAAGGAACATAAAATATGTACAGTAAACTACTCATTTTCTGTTTTCTTGATATGCCAGGTTAAAGGAAATTCGTGCATCAGGTATTACTCACATAGGGGTTTTCAGATTGATAGCCAAGTGTAAAAGTTTGAACTGATTCCTCCAGCCCATTTATCAAAACTTTTGTCTCCAAGAAGTAGTGCTTTTGCTTTTTGTCGATGGTAAACGTCTCCTGGAGAAGGAAGCTCTGTGGAATGAGCAGTTCAAATGGATGCCTGGAACAAAAAAAGGAATGAACAAAATGTAAAAGATCTTTATAGGCAACCACAAAGAGAAAACATGCATAGTTCAGCTGAAACTCCAAAACTTTCAATTGCAGATGTGATTAGGGTACTGAAGCAAAGCATGTAGGACCAGGAACCTGTGAGAACTTAATAGAGTGTAACTACAGCTTCATACAAACTACACACATTCACCAGAATTTCTGATGAAAAATTTCCATCCTGGATTCAGAAAAGGTTGGGCAGAGCATGGGAGAGGGTGAATCTCTAAAATTCTGACGTGCAGACCTAATACATACACTTTACATACCTTCATGGCCAAAACTTCATTTCAAATAGGGACAGAGTGTCCAAATACTTAGGAAAATCTCAGCTGGCAAGTACATTCTCCGTTTTCTGCACAAACAATATCTGCATGATGATAATTCCATGCAACATATGTTCAGCTAGTAAGTAGTAAACTGCTCAGAGAACTATATAAGTGCAACATTTTATGCTCTTTATTAAATACGTCTCTGCATTTACTTAGATGCCTAAAAAAATGCAGTAACATTTATAATCAGACACTGGACTGCATTTATACATGTTAGGATATCTGACAGAGCTCTTGATTTTTCATTCACATACTTCTCCCATTATTGAAAAGGCATCTCAGGGGGTTTTTTTTAGCTATCTCAAAGATGCAGAGCAGCTCCTGAGGGAGCCTTTGCACTCCTGTAGACCTTACTACGTCTTAAGAATGCCGAGATCTCCCAAGCGATGATCTGGATTTCTCAGGTCTGAGCATGTATTTTTAAGGAGGTCTTCAAGCTGTGTTTTGATAATGGGTCATGAAGGGAGAAATTCTGGTAGCCAAAATCTAGAAGCAGTGTACTCATTATCACCAGGAAATGAAAACATGTTCCAAATCTAAACAAGAGCATTTGTTATGTGTTTTAAAAGGGAAACATTTGGCTTTAGAACAGCTATATCATTGCTAAGGAGTAGAAGAAAAGCATCTGGATGGCACAAGGGATCAGATCTGGATTTTTGAACTTCTCACCACTTAGAAGTTTGGCCATACCATAAATCCTGTTGTTTTCATGAAAGGAGGATATACTTTAAATAGGGTTCTTAACAAACACATGGCCACAGCATGCACTGCCTATTGCTTTTGACAACTTCTTCGTGATCATTTCAATAACAAGAGCAAAGGCAGAATGGATGCAGATAACCAACCCATGGAGTCAGTGTGCTGGAGCAAGCTTAGACAACAGAGTAGGAAGCACAAGTTTTGTGCATGTGGTACTTCAATCTTGTAAACTTTTTCCCAAGAGCATCAAGATGCATATTAAATTTAGGCCAAAACATTCTTCAGAGATAGAAAAAAGGCTACTGAACCTGAAATGGAGAGTTCCACGTTTCTGATAGAGCATCTTCTCCTTCTTCAGCTCTTCTATCTGACCTTCAAACTGCAGCACGACAGGCAGACTATTATAGTCTGTCCATATAGCCTTCACAGAAACGTTTGTCTTTTTAGGCTGCAGTCCAAATCATGCAACCAGGAGAAGAAAGGACACTTGCATCAGATTTATTGGATTCATATTCAGGAATGCCAATATAAAAAACACATAGTTCAGCAGGCTACAGCAGGGATGTAACTTCACACAACAACTCCTTTCTCCTAAAGTTCAAAATCCTGATCTCAATTTAGATAGAATTAAAAGTGACATTAGTAGTAAACCACTGACTTCAGCAGAAGACGATCAGACAAATGCCCTATAATGTATAATTTGAGTGTAAACTGTTGCAGTATAAAAAAAGCTGTAGCTCTGGTACCAGTATATTTGAACACAAAAACTGATTGAATTTTCAAAGCATAGAATGTTGTGACTAGAAGAAACACTGTTTTTTGTTTTATTTAATACATACGACATCGAACTGACCAAAATAACCGACCAAAGCATCTCTTTGGATGGCGAACTGTTGTTTGGTCATGTACTGCAGACACCAAGCAAAGTAGAAATTATTTTTATTTTATTTTAATTATTTTTATTTTAAGCACTACGATAGATAAGGAGGAATGCAGGGGCTTAAATAACATATAAAACAAGCCTGTTACTATGCAAACTTGCAGGCAAAATATGTCAGTTCTCCAAGATACTTGGCAGAATCTTCCAGGCCTGTTATACATCTGCATCAAAATATAAGTAGTCACATTTACAGTTCTCTTTCTAGGCACGTATTACCTCTTTGACCTCTCCTCCCTGTGTTTCTGTCTGTAGCTGGCCTCCCAAACAGGTGAGAAGGACTCACAACAACACTGCACGATGTTTGTTTGTTTGTTTTTTTTTTAAATGAACTTTTATTTTGCAGGTTGTCAGAACAGACAGAAATACAAGGAGCCCTGGAAGTGCTTAAGCCTGGACGCTAGCAATGACATCTCTCAGGAAGGTGGCAGACCTAAAAAATGCAATCCCAGGTCAGAGAAATTACATTTGTACTTCTTTCTTACCACTGGCAGATTCTGATAGATGGCTGTGAAGTTAAATTCCTGTTTTATACTCTTTATCTTAAAGCAGAGAAATTTGGCTCGTTCATTATTCTCCAAAAGAATCTCATTCTTCACAAGATGATTCCACAGAGATATCACTTCACTATAGCTATGCAGAACATTCCTCCCAAGATGATTAAATGTGGATGCCTGAAAAACAAAGAGGAACATGCTAGTCTGGCTGAATTAGGACAGACAGAATCCTATTCTCCTAATAGCATAGTACAGAGGTGAAAAGAAGGCATTTTCCCAGAGATGACCATTACAAGAACTACTAGAAATAGTGCACCAGCATTTTGGTTATCAAAATATTCTTAATTGCCATAAAGATCTCAAAAAATTACTTATGTTACTCTTATTTTATCCCATCTAAGCAGGAGAGAGAGAAGAATTAAGTATTCGGAAAGAACATTGTTGATAAACAGTTTTTTCTTTCTCATTCAAGAATGTTTCTCACAATCCTCCACACTGTGCCTGAACCAGCAGTGATCTAACAAGGAAAAGCTGCAATTCAAAATAAAGGAACACCTTAAAGATCAACCTAAGTTAAAGGTCTACCACATCAGCAGTAGATTCTAAAAGAAAGGCAAAAATTCCAGGCTCTCACTCATTTATACAGAGGCAAATAAGGAGCAATTCACTGAAAATAAATAAAGCTCCTCTGAGGCAAATCAACAGTTTGTGTAGTGACAAGTGTTTATCACATTGCTTAATGCACAGCAACTGTGACGAGGTCAGGATAAAATCTATATTTAATGGCCTAGTCTAAAAGAAATTAGGAAAAAGCTTAGAATCTATAGGCCCAGGGCATGCAGATTCCATCCAATGGATATTTAATCATTTTTATAAAAAGCGGAAAAATTCCAACAGAAAAGGCAGAAAACTACACATTGAGACTCTACTATTGAAGGTTCTCACAGAGTATTGTAGGAGACTGGAATCACTGTCTATGAGAGTCAAAACAAAACAGATAACCTTTCATTTTTCAGGACTATCTCCTAACCACTGGACTATCCTGTGTTCTACCAGGCAACAAGCTTACCATTTCTCCTACTGAATCTGTGCATTTTGTATAGATACTGGTATATTCAATGGAACAAAGAGTAACAGTAAGAACATCTTGATGGCAAAGGCGTTCTGCGAGACTGAAGCTCTGATATTTATGGAACTCCAAATATTCATGCAGGATTTTTCACTAAGGTGGCCAGATCAAGAGGGAGCATGTACAGTGAACTACGTGACAGCCTGCTGGACAGGATACTCTCCAGGCAGAGGTGGGTTACATTCACCTCAGGCAGAGGATGCCTTTGAATCTAATGCCTCACATTTAGGTGAATGCTGTAATCACTGGGCTCTTAATTAAGAAGCTTGGCTATTGCTTGTCATGCTTCTTAAATCGAACAAAAGCAAAGCCACAAAACTCAGTTGTTTCAAATCACTGAGGAACAAATTTTAAACATTTCTTAGGCATTGGTCCAATTTTCCTACTTCTCCAAGAAACTTTCAGAACTTAGAAAAGTTAGTTATTTGTACACACCTAGGTAAAACTCTCACATCATGTACTTGGGTTCTGTGCAGGGAGAGATGAACTCCCATTCCAGAGAGGGACACAGCTAGTGGCCCTAACATTTTTTAAAGTCAATAAATAGACCCTGATTGTGCTAACAAGCCAAGGCAGGCCCCACAGGAAGCCAGTGCAGAGGAAGAATAGCATATTGTTTAAGCTCAGGAAACAGATGAACACAGGCATTACAAGATACTCTCTTAAAAGTTAGCACACAGTGCAAGAGTTTCTCAAACAAGCTAATTCACACAGTGTGCTGAGCAAGTGTCACTCCAGTATAATGACAGTTCTGTTAGGCATCTATCACAAAGCTGTACACAAAGGAAGCATCATGTTACTAACCTGCAGATATGTGGTAGCTGGGGTGTAAATATGAATTTTCCCTTCTTTTTCATTGCCTTGATCTTTACAGAATAGCTCCACTACGAGATTCTTAACAGAGACAATTTTCCCAGCTGTGAGCTCCATAGTCAATAAATAAGCAGAACGCTGAGGCTGAGTTAGTTTGTGAGCTGCATATAGATATAGCCATGGCGTGTCCATATTTAATCCACCTGGAAAGAATATATATTAAATGTAGAGATAAGTGAGATTTCAAGCTACATAGCTTCTAACTCTGCAACAAAGCTGATAAGAAGCTGGACTTTGGAAAAATGCCATTATCAGCCTATTCTCCTCCAATAGCCAAAATCTCCAGATGGTATACAATGAAATAAATCCTGTGAACCAGTGTAACATTTCATAGTGAAATCCATAGGAAGGGTTCCTAATGAATGGAAATTTATAAAGCTCAGTACTTATATGGCACCAACAGAGGGTTCTGCTCTGCAAGGAAATATAGAATCTTTGCTTGAACTCTGATTCTACAATTATTATTTCCATTATTACTATGGATTTATCAAAGCTGTTTAGACATATGCCAACTTAGAAATTCAATTCTGCAATACATACTTTTTGGTTATTTTGGAAACTGGTTTCTAGACAGCTCAGAATGCTTATGTCTGACAAGCTGTTAAAATTTCACCAGCAGACATTTATCAAATTACGCCAATCACACATTACAGTATGATCCAGTAACTCACTCATGAATATTTTATGACAGACACTCACAAAGTAATCTCCAAATTTTTTAAATTTCAGAATTAATTCAACCCTAGTTCATTTCACCTGAACAAGCAGAAAAGTGTAACAGTGAATTCAGTCCACTGTATCAAGCTACTTACTTTGCATTAATAAGGATCCAAGTTTGCACACACGGTGTACACTAGCTTTGAAAAACTCTGATTTATACAGCATGTAATCCACTGAAGTATAAAATGGTAGCAGCACTCAATCCATCTTAAACACTAAATTCCATAAATCTGATTTTTGGCACACTTAAGGTAACTTAACCCCTATTTGAGAAAGAACTCTAAAAATGTAAAATACAGCTTGCAATAATAAAGGCCTACTTCCTGCTGTACTTTCTGAAGAAAAGGTCTAAGATAAATGCAATTTTTAAATATATCCATATATATAAACAGGTGTTTTATTTATAACTTAAGATATGCCAGTATTCTGGTCATTAGTATTCTGGTCATTGCCCCATTTCCTAGTGTCCTTAAAACAAACTTGATTGCTCTTTCTAAAGCAAAGAATGTTTTAAAACATGGCTCACTTCTCGGTCAGTTTTCTTAGTCAAAAGCTAGTAGGACAATACTGGTCTATATTAGGAGCATGGCCATCAAACAGAGAGTTATTCCCCTCTGCACAGCACTGGTGAGGCCCCTGCAACATTGGATCTAGTTTTGGACCACCCAGATCAAACTGGATGGTGAGAAACCCAAAGAGGGTCCCACAGGGGGCTCCTATGATGACCAAGAGCCTAGAGACATGACAAATGATAAGAGGGGAGGAAGCTGGGTTTGTTTAGTTTAACAAAGGTGTGGGGGTGGATCTAATTGCCTACAGCTACTTGAAGGCAAACAACAAAGATAAGGAACATGAACTCTTCAACAGTGGCAGACAAACTGCCACAAATTGCATTTTGAGAAGCTAAGGAAGCACTGGAACGGGTTAGCCAGACAGGCTGTGGAACGCCCATCCTTGGCAATTTTCAAGACACAGCTAGACAAAACCATAGCAGATGTGACATGCTGTTAGCAACAGTCCTGGTTTGAGCAGGAAGCTGGTCTAGACACCTCCAGGGTCTCTTCCAACCAGTATTTCTATGATTCTATGACACCCATATACAACTACTTCATAAAATCCCAGCAGCTTCTTTGCATGCCTACTTTTCTAATCAACGACTGAAAATGGTTTGTGGTACTTCACCTTCCCACTTCTTAAGGTCATTTCTAGATGCGTCTTTCCACTGTAGTCCAGCCACAAATGGCATGTGGTCATTATACTGCACGTAAAAGTTGGTGCTACTCTGTGAATAACCCTGCGAATTGTGTGAGTGCTGCAGCTGGGTTCTGTAATTCACCTGCTTTTCCAGGACTTGCACGACAAACTGGAAAACAAGTGAAACAAATTTAAATAAAAATTGGATCCCATCTTCAGGGCCATCTAAGATAACACACACGTATAGAAGTAGGAAGATCACCACTAGTGCCTCTGCTTTGTGCAGTTGCCATTTACTTTACTGCTTTTCCTGCATGCTGGCCAATTACAGATTGGCATTTCTTTAATACACATTTGTTAGATTCACTGGAGATTTAAAAGGGAAAATTTCCACTGATTTTTGGACCATTTACTTGGTTAAAAAAATAATGACAATAATTCTAGGTCACTCTATGCTGCGATCACAGATGAATTCTATACTTACAGGTGCTCCTTATGGAAATAGCATAATGACAACTCACCTCAGAAAGTAAATACCTGTTTTAAGACAGCAACAGATAAGACCTGTAACTTCTAAGAAATAACACAAAAGTTTACATGCATTTCTGTAAGACCTCTCTACAAATAAAACAAAGGGTCACAGGATATGCTATTTAAAATCATTATTTTCTTTCTTTTGAGAGCTCATAGAATATGCTTCAAAAGAAGGCATAAACTCTCTCTGATGCTTTTAATGATGCTCTATTATATCAGAAATCTTTTTTCTGATCCAGAATAAAAATCAATTTATAACTACAAAAAAATGAGAACAGGTCTTATCTAAGGTAGTATGGAATTGTGACACCTAAACTAACTTCCATCTAAATGCTGTAATATTCTGAGTAATTTTATAATGCACCCCCCTTCAGCATCACGCGAGCAAAGCAACCTTTGTAATGACTGGAAATAACCATGCATAAAATAAGCAAACACTGCAGGGAACTCAGATCACATTACACCCAAACCTTTTCTGGTATTTGAAAAGTCCACCTACTGGCTTTCTGTTGTTCATTTTAAATGTCATTTATATTTATGTGTTTGGGTAAGACCTTCCTTAACTCTTAAGCTCATCACATCTGGATATCTGCCTCATATTATTAATACATGGCACAGCTAGAAAAAGAAAGTCTTAATAAATTAATTCATCTCAAATTTTTCTTAGTTTTTCTGTTATATCTTTGAAATGAAGGTCTTACTCTTTAACAACCATGATTACCTCCATGAAATAGTTGACTAGAAACGAACTGGAACTATTCTTAAATGCTTGGCTGATCAGAACTTTTTTCCTGTTGTTTATCTCATCCCAGTGTTTTCCATAGTTCACTTCCAGCTGGGAGGAAAGCCAAGATGCACTTGCTTCATGTTTCAGGTGAACCTAAAGAACAAAAACCCATCTTCCTTCTCTGTGCCATGCCTTCTCTTTCATTCACTGCTGTTAACTGCCTGTAGAAATATCCCTAAATCGCAAGCAGGACTAAAGCAGGAAGAGTTGCAAATTTTGCAGCAAAATCATCAGAAGACGTAAATTCAGTATACAAAGCCCAAAACATTTAGTCAATGCAGTGCTAGTCAAACTGCTTTTCTCCAAAGCTAAGACAACTGCATGCAGGTACTCCTCATGGACTGCCCCCCAAGGATCCATTGCGCAGCTGCACAGTCCATCAAGATTCTGCTTCATGGGAAATCTTAACACTTTTTGGCTTCAGTCCAACTTGGACCAAAAGCAAATCTGAAAGGATGCAGAATTTCTTCTATCTCAGAAGCTTATTTTACATCCAGTTCTGTATTCTGCAGCAAACACTCAATATTAAAGCTGATTTGTCTTTAAAAGAAACTTTGTCTTTGTACAGTCAGTAACAATGAAGAAATTTTAAACAGGTCTGCCTTTCTCTGCATTTGAGAGGCACACAATTGCGATTTTTAAGAGTATCTCCAAATCTGAACTAGAAAACTAATACAAAACCAAGTAAAATGCCTTATTTTCTACACATACAACTTCTAAGGATAATCATAGAAGAGATAACTTCTTAGTTACAAGAAGTCCAGAACAATTAAATGCACTCCTAAACTTATTAATACTATTACTTTATATATAATATAAACATTTTCATAAACACTCTGCAGAAATTCTGTGAATTGATACATTAAAAAATGTCATCACTGGAGAGTCTGATGATTTACAGTGTAATGGAGGGCACAAATCAGCAAATTGACTTGATCTCTTTGTCTACACAGGAGATCAAGACAAAAAAAGAAGACAGGAAGAAAAAGACCAATCCAAAAATGACATCTTGCTCTGTTGAAGCCCCTCAGAAAAGTGCACGAGTGATTTTGTCAACATCTCTACCTTGTGATTATAGGTTGGAGTCTGCGTACAGTGAAATTCATGCCCAATATCCAGTCTGTATACTTCGTGTGCACCAGTCTCCTCTTTAATCTTCTGCCCCGTACTGCATTCATGATGAAGGTTTTTTGCATCTCCTGTTTAAGTTAAACCATGAAGTTATCTGTTTACATTATTCAAAAATAAACTATCAAAATGTCAATAGTACAAATCTAGAGTTGGTTTCATATTTCTATTTTTCAAAAACATTAAAGTGGGATTCATCTATTTTTACAGACATATATTTGTTGTTTTATCCTAAGAATCAAAATATAAGCACACATTTACGGAAGCTGCATTTAAGAACAGTGAGTTTGTATTTGTTTGATAAGTGAGTTACACCTATGAAAATGAAAACACTACCACAATAAGAAACAAAGGTAAGTAGATATTTAATTCATGTAAAAGGATTGGCAGTTCTTCACCATCACTGTCTTGACTCCTTCCCAGATTCAAACTACTGGTTCCAATAACTGCTTAACCACCAAAGGAGCAGGACAGGTATCGTGAGTCTGAGTGCATGGAAGACAATAAAAGGACTGAGCACTTGACTTGAAGCCATAATCTTTATGAAGTATGTTCTGCACTCTAAATACACTGACTAAAGTTTGTTAAGACTGATACCAATAGTGGTATAACTGCAGCACCATGAAGTGCAGCTCAACAACGGTCCTCAATATCTGCCCAAGATCTAGACACATTTACAGACTCAAAGCTGCTGTCAAAACACTCTTTCTGATACTTGAACTTATTTGCCAGCTAGCGGTCCAACCTAATGGCAATCACTAACTTTGCACTGCTGACTAGAGACGTGCTTTATAGGGAAAACAATTCATAAAAGTTAGGAAAAACTGGGCTAGGCATTACAAATTTTGATTTTTTCCACAAGCTGCACTAGAAATGAAAATCCTAAGACCACCCACGTTATAGGCTTTACTATAAGAGTTTGGGCCTGTGTTTATTTCATTCTCAAATAAAATTAAAATTGTTTTCAAGTTTAGGAAATTGGAAACAGCTGATCCCTCTTAAGAACAGAATGAAAATGATCCAAATATTTGGGCTGATTTTGTTTAAGAAAATCTAAAGCTCTGCTTATGTTTAGTCTGCCAAATTTCCAGATTGTTTCACTCACTTTTTCCGCAGAAAAAAAATAAAATAGGAGAGTTTATTATTTAAATGGAATTTTACCTGGATAAAGTAAAAGTATTATAAATTAATCATGGTCAACTTTTGCAACTTTCTTGGGGCCTCACCATATTTGAAGATTTTCTGTTACCACTCAGCTCCTGATATCATGATATTGCATGAGAATTTCAGCTTTCATTAAAAACAAACCAAAACCAGTAATAAAATTTCAGCCCTCATGGTCACTGAGAAAAGCTTAAAATAATGAATCTGAAGTTTTAACCATTGAGTATAATTAATAATTTATTATTTTTTAAATCCAGTAGTTTTTAAATGGAATTGTTTTTGAGTACTTCAGGTGGAATAGTTGTCAAACTAGGCATATAACAAGATCTGACTTAAGCTCTAAGAATGTAACTGCAAAATAGCTTTTCTTATATACAAGCATCATTTATGATCGTTTTAAATGTTCAGGTATGTTTCTATTTGCATGTATAAGATATTCTAATCAGCGTGCCATTTTTAGCAAAATGATAGGGTCATACCTGTGCTGGTTTAAGAAAATTCATATTGGTACATATGTTCTCTGAATGTGCAATATGCTTTATGTATACAATCACTCAGTACTGCTCACAGTGACCAGCTACTATAAGTATTCAGCACATTCATAGAGTTCATAGTACTAATGTTCACCTGCTTTGTCTAATAAAATTAATGTAGAGTTTATATGTTATAATGGGTTAAATACAGCAAATAATTTTCTGGAAACATTCCCTCACATTTTTAAGTGAATGTATGCACCTGTTCATTTTGCATAAACATCTGGGAACATGAATTAATTAGGAGAAATTCCTATTGAAATAACAAATTTTAAACAAGTGTTGGACATATTTGTGAAAGCACATTAGAAAAAAAATTATTTTTTTAATACGCGGATTCAAAGAGCAAAGTTCATCCAAGTGGAAAGAGAAACTCAATCTAGGTTTCAGGCCACATAGCTTAAAAATGGTGTGATATCTTTCCTTCTAAGAGAGGGTCCTGGACATACAGGCAAATAACTTGCAGAAAAATCTGAGACAAAATATTTTCATTTTTCCTCATTTTAACTGTACCTGGGAATCCATATTTTATCCTCAAAGCATGTGACCACAAGCTCTCACATTGCTGGAGAAGACTGAAGACATGAACTCCAAGAACACCTGGAAGGTAAGTCTCCCCTTCAAGTGAGTACTGCCGCAGCTTATCATCAAGCTTTTTCTCCAGAAATACTACGAAAAGAGTAGAATGGAGCATGCAGTGATAGAACACAAAGTACATTTGCTAACATTAGTTAGCAAAAGGAATACTCCAGTGAGCAAAAAGCAAATGTGACCAGTCTCATTCCATCTAACTGAGAAACCCCATGTAGTCTTGGTAAGCTCCATGTATAGCAAACAAAAAAGACGGAACATGTTGTCTCTTACTCTGGCTACTTTGTACAGACCATATTTCTAATGGACAGCTCAGATACTGCCTGTAGTTTACTGAAATGAATCTAGCCCAAAGCTGCTCCTTAACGGGAACCAATTTTAATAGATTGATCCTTTTAATTAACTATAGAGATAACAGATGCAGAGATTTACAACTTTTACATTAAGCTGGCAAAGATGTGGCCTTTGTAAAGGAGGAACTGATGCAGCCCAGTTCTCAGGGGATATGTGTTTAAATCAGACCAGCACCATTTTTGGATGCAGTCACTAGCACTCCATGTGAAAGTTAAGGATGAAGAAGAAATTTCACAAAAAGCTCTCTCAAGACACAAACTGGCAACTGGCACTCCTGAAAAGTTAGTTTGATTTGAAAACATTGTGGGGAATCTTATGACCTGGCAATGTCTTTGCCACAGTAAGAAACACTAAAGAAAAAACAGAGCACCTTAGTCTTACATCACTGATTTATTCTACCGTATTAATTTACCTTTTAATAAACTGGCATTATACAAATGGTAAAGCCCTCTTTCTGATATTTGCTCTCTTACATTTTCCTGTTACTGTATCTGTGAGGAAAAAACTAATTACAAGATTTTCAGAACAACGGGTCTTAGGAGAAGTTTAGCTACATATTTGTCTCTGCACTGTTTTGTACTAACAAAAGTGAACAACAGAAAATATTGTAAATATTGCAATTTCTTCTGGTTAAATGACTCCTTACAAATTATTTCCTCCATCCTGTTCAAGAGTAATTAAAAATAATGTTTATTTTATAATTTATTCTGTAACTCTTATTAGTACTAATATGTATTTCAGAATAATTTATAAAGAATAATCATTTTAAAAAGCGGTTTTCCTGATTTGAAAGAGATTCTAGAAACACATGTCCAAAACAAGGCAACCTTAAGATAGCCTCCATATTTTCTGAGACCTCCAGAACTCACATTTATATGGCAAATACTTATTGTCCTCTAACCTGAAAGAAATGCAGCATCCTTCAATAAATTATTCAGGGATACTGAAAAAGCTATCTTCTTGCCAAGTTGTTTAGTGATGTTTCCTGACAGAATGATAGGGCTGCTTTGTCTTATCAGCTTTACCTCCAGCTGGGTCATGTATCTCTGCTCTCCACTTCGTATGTGCAAATCTGTCATTCCCTAAAAACAAAACAAAACAAAAAAATACATGAAACAAAACACAAACACCCACACCAAAACCCAAACAAATAAACAAAAACAACCCCCCAAACTACTCAACAGTGCCAGTTGATTAAGTTTTGAGAAACCAATACTCTAGACGTGGGCACTTTGGGAATGAGATGAGAGAAGGAAAAAAAGATTTTTTTCTGTGCACCCAAAAAACCCCACCCTTAAAACTTGCTGTTAACAAATAAAGGCGAGGGAGGATGGCTTTATTTTTCCAACTATACAAAAAACACAGTGGTGTCGGATGATGATTTCCATCTCCTGCTGATTTCCATAGTAACTGAAATCACAAAAAACATTACAACACTGGGCCAAAAAATTATATGGTGTTATTGAAAACACTAGCTGTCTAGTAGAGAACTAAATTTATGTTAGACTAGATGCAAATACAACACTCTGCAAAGCTAAGCAGTGTTCAGGTTTGTCATCGAGCTGAACAGAAGAAGAAACATCCAAAATACCTTAGCTGAAATATTGCTCTAGGAAAAAGAAAAATCTGTTAAATACTGTGCTCACAGTAGGAAAATGCACAGTGTTTGAAAATGATTGACTTTGGAGGCCCACAGAAGACATGCCACCCTGCTATGGGTTTCAGACAAGTAATGAACAAAGTTTTAAATCCTGGAATAGAGAAAAAATCCCAGTAAAATTTCAGTGATAAATGTCCACCTGAATTTTTGTTTGCTTATTCATTTCAGAAATTAGACATTGGCATGTACTTGCCTATTCCCCAGTGCTTTAAAAAAAATGGTTTGTGTAACAAAGAATGGTATCTTGGAGATTCTTACATCTATGGAGTCCACAGAAGTGGAGAAACTAAGCCTACGCTTAGTCGGTTATTACATATAGGCAGACTATAAGTCTGAAATTGTGTGTGACTACACATACACATAAACCAAAGTCCACAGGAGTGAATGTTATTGTCTCTACTGATTTAATGTTGGAACCAACCCAAAGGCTTCAAGTACATCTGAATATGACAAAATTGCTTGAGATTACATGCAGATGCCATGCCTTAAATCTTTTAAAACCCAGCAATTTAGGTTCAAATACATACTGGCGAATCATCTCAAAATAACTAATAAAGAGAACTGATAATTTCCCTGATGGATTATTCGCACAGATACTTTTCAATACATGTGCATCTCATTGGCTTTCTTTTGGAATTGTCTTCATGTGCTTTTATTCAAGTATTCACCCTAGTTATGAGAATTCTTGGACTGAAAACATACCTTAATGTAGTATACATCTCGGTCATCTACTATCAGCTCCAGGCGTCCCATCCGTGAATTTTTCAAAAACTCAATTTTCCCTTAGAGAAAAATAAAAATATTTACTCTTTCCTGGACATACATAATTCAGTAATGCTTAATAAAAATGTATCCAAAATGCTAGTTGCCATTTCTGTGAACAATATATTTGCAGAGTAAAAACATAATAAATCTCAGAACAAAGGAAAAAAATGTGGAATAAAGTTTGCAAAGGAGTTGAAGTGTCCTCAGAATACACATCTCATTCTGAAAGGATGAACACAGTCATGGAGAAGAGGCAACCAAGCTGTCTCCAGCAAACCAGCTTCATTCTGGAAGTGATTTACATAGCTCTGTGCCAAAGCTCATAAAGCTGTGTTGTGCTGTGGAGACGTTCCATGAGCTCAGAACACTTTGCACCCCAAGCCTTTGCACAGCATAGGTAAATCTTCCATGTAATCCATTTTGAAAATAACTGGGATCAAGAAAAACATTTCTGGAGGGACAGATTCTGTATTTGTGATTTGGCAAAATACATAAAACAAACAAACAAAAAAAATCAGCCTGACTTTGGCAGACAATACATTTTAATATTAATCTAAATATTTTGACCATCAAGTCAAAGAAGCTGAAATTTGTTGTCTATAGTATTATCATTCACATATTATCAGTTTATATTTCATCAGTGAGTTTGTTGACTTTATTTTCTATATTTTACTGTGATTGAAATGTTATTTCCAATTATAATGCACAGTAATATCATAATCATTACTCTAATTGGTTTGGCAACAAGTAATTTCCTATCACAACTAGCAGAATACAGCGAAATAAAAATTCAGTAACAGTAAGGCCACTCAAGTATATGTAAAAGATAACAGAACAATCCATCATGTTTCTTACCCTTACCTTCACATATACTGGTAACAGCTTTCCACTGATGCAAGTTTGTGAACGATATACTGAACCTCTGACTGTGCAAAACAGGAAGTCTTAACCAAGATGCAAATACCATTGGGAATGGGTGTCACCTAAAGCAGTAAATTGAACGGCTATCACACAGCACTAGTTTTAACACTAGATTGTTGACTGAAATATATTGGCATTTCTCTGTCAATGCCAGTAAGTTCTCCTGATTGACATTAACTCTTAATCTGGTTCTTAGTTGGAAAACCTACCATCTATCTCGATTTTCTTCTTCGGTTGTATAAATTTGATTCTGAATTTCTTCTGCAGGACACTAAAATTTAGGTCAACACCAACATCCCTTTTCAAGTTTGACTTTGGAGTCCCAATGAAGAAGTGAAGGACAGCTTCATTTGGGATCCAAGAATCCTCCTGAAAAGAGAAAGGATAATGACATTTGAGATGGACACAGAATTTGCAAAACAGAGTCTGCCAGACTGAATTACATCACATGATCACAACCATCTTCACTGCTATCTTTTTTTTTTTACGCCTCTGCTTTTAGAACTTTACAGCAACCAATTTCTATTTCTCCCATTCTCAAGCTGTATTTCCCATTCCCTGTCTAGTGCTTGTCTTGTGAAACTTGGCTTGAGCACGTGGGATGTCCACAGCAGACTGAACTCGTTTTGAAATTATGGTGAAACCTGCCAAAACTTGGGCAAATTCAGATGACACTTCCAGTTATAAATGTAAGCGCTACAGTTCAGGCCTAAGTCACAAGCATTTTCAACAATTTTCTTCCAGGTTCAACACTTTACAGTTCTTTCTTTAAGGTTCTACACTCTCTCATAAAAGTCAGTGTTTCTCATGAGCCAGGAGATTACAACATTACAATATCAATCTTTAAATTCAAACAGTAAGAAATGCATTTGAGAAATATGAGGAGTTATGAATAAATATAAGGAAAATCATATTTAGATAAACATTTCTTAAAATACAAAGGGGAGACAATACTTAAATGTTTCATTTCAAATGACAAACTATATGAACTTATAATAAACCTACAAATGCTAGACAACACTGCACAACAGTCAGAGCACAACTATATTATTACAGGTGCAGCATTTTTAGAACATAAGTCTCTGTATTTCTCTTCAGTCCAAAATGATGATTCTAGACACTCAGTGCTTTCCTTTGCTGTAATCTCCACACTCATATGACAATTGCAGGCTGCAGTTACAATGAACTGTTTTGCAAATATTACAGCAACCTGCATGAAGTTTGGAAGGAGAAACTATAGGGGGAAGAATTTGGAAATAGCATCAGGAAGCAAATCTCTGTTCATCTGGCCTAAACGATAGCAGTAGTTGCAACATCTCTATTAATAGTTCTCCTAACAAAAAGTAATTAGGTTTACAAACACAGAACACTCCTATCTTCTTACATACTATGTGACACATGAAATAAACACATCATGACACATCTTAAGTTTACTTACAATTTCCTGTTGGACAGAAGTATGTGAATCTTTGATTTGGTTCTGTTTAAAACGAGGTTATTTCAGGACAGAAAGGTCAGTTTGGGGCTTTACCCCTTCTTTCTTTTTGCAGTTTCCCCGCAATCTCTTTCAGGTTGAGTTCAAACACAACCTTGAAAGAGTAAAGCAGGAGCTCCAGAAACTGTCCCCAAATACTGAGTATATCATTTTAGAAAAAGATATAAATTCTTGCTGTCCCCTGCAGAAGGTAAAAAAACCCCACTCCTTCTACTTAAACTTAGTTACTTCATTCCAACTGTTAAGGTGTTAAAATAAATTGATGTTTTGGGTGGGGTTTTTTTTGTCACAAATAGAAACAAGTCATCAAAGTGAGGTGAGGCTCCATTTCTACCTCTATCAGTTTTATCTAAGCAAATGACTTAATATTCCCTTATATATTTCTTGTATATGGATAACAATATTTACCCACTATCGGCATCAGAAAATTTTTTTCTACATCTTTTTCCACTTTAATAGGAATGGAAATAATAACAACAATGTAGACCTTGAAAATTAGCTAAGTTGAATATACTGAGTACTGAGTATAGTAGTACTGAGATGCACTGTTCTTTCATCAGTGTAAGTAAACTTAAAAAAAATTACCAAAGCCATAGTAAAGCATGGCATAATGAAGAATTACCTGAGGAATATAGTTATATGCAGCTTCCACAAGGTATTGCTGCAGGCCTCTGTCTTGCTTAGTTAATGTGACAGCCACTCTCAGAGGTCCAGTAAAGGGGAAAGGCAAACCACTGGCTGAGTCAGGACACAACATTTCAGAACACAACTGCCAGCCAATAATCTTGGACACTAGTGGAACATAACAGTTAGACATCCAGGGAGCACAATGAAAATATACAAACCACATAATGAGCACTGAAGACTCTTCAGAAGCAATATGAAACCAGAAGAAATTCTATTCTATAAAATGATCTCTGCTGTCGTTTAGCTCTACCCCCATATTTCAGAATGATCAAACTTTCTAGGATAAATATGATACCTAGACTTACCTTCCTCCCTAGTGCAAGATCTGGTTTCTGTGTGGTCTTGGAAGACATCAATATCTTCTGTCTCATCCACCATTGTGAAGTAGAGTTTAGAGCTACAACCAAGAATTTCAAACACTCACTTTAAAACAATTATGCTAAAGCTACAGCAAGTTTTAAACAAAGTTCTCAGTTGTATGCCATCTATTTCCAAAAGAGAAATACAAGAGAGGTGAAGTTCTGCTAAGGTCACTCTACAGTTCTATTAATCAATATTGATTTTTATCCACAATTTCCATGTTTAATATGTCACTATCATGATATGGTTCCACAATGCTTTACAATTAGCTATAGATCTCTTTGTTCTAAGCAATTTGGTATGGTCAGCTTATTGCAATTCCACTGACTTCCTGGCTTCTATACATTTTTTTCCTCAGGATATGATATGGACATCAGTTTTGTTCCAGTCCCAAAGTTCTTACAGAATTTCACTGAACTGCTTGTATAAGGACCATGGAATCTGCCCTTGATGGGAGCAAAAGGGCTAATAAAATAGATTGTACAGACAGTCTCTTGTTCAAACAATGCAAAATACAGGTTTGTAATTATTTTGATTTTCACTCTTCAGCTGAAGAAGCATTAAAACCAAAACCAAGCTTGGAACCTTTTCTAGCATTCCCAAGACGATTAAGGCCTTTCACATCAGAACTCAGGCAGTTTTACCACACACGAAAGGGCAAAAGACTAGTGGAGGGGGTTCATGATCCATTGCATAAAGAGATTTAAACTTCTCTGATGGCCTGTGACCACCTCTGTTCAAATCAGCCCTTCTCCTTTAAACCAGTTCAGTTTACACTGTGTTTACTCAGGTTATAGTTATCAGATCCATGATCTGACATTATGCATACTGGGAGAAAAACATGTTGACCCCATTATTGAAAAAAAAAGAAAAAAAAAAAAGATGTAAATCTTAAACATAAGTAACCGTAGCTACAAATAACACTAATTGTAAAATTACTTAAGAATGCAAAAAACACACTGGGCCTAAAATATGAACCAGTACATTGAAATATATAATTTAATGTAGCCAACATCTTATTAAAATCCTAAAATGAATAACGAAAAACAGCTTAGTTTGGCATTTATCCTTTAAAATATGAATGGTCTGTCATCCATCCTAGCTTACAGAAAGAGAATTACATCACGAAGCGTCCCAGAGTCCTAAAAGGAATGGATGGTTTAAATGCTAAGTCCACAGTCTTTTAGCTCTTAAGTTTTTCCTGAACTGCATATCCTACAGTACTGCAGCATCCCAAATCAAGAGAAATACAGAGGAACAACAATCCACATACTGCAAACACTTCATTAATCTATTGTCATGTCTAAGAGGCATGTGGTTTACAATATGTCATCACACTGATTATCTCAGTGCTTTCTACCTGGACTTCTATCAAATCTAGAAGTGCAAAGAAAAGAGAAAGCCAGCAGAAATAAAAACTAAAAAGCCTAGCTTGCGTTAACACAAGCAATTCATCTCCTTAACATCTGACAGTTGTTGAAGTGGTATTTTACAATAAAAGCTTTAACTAACATTGAAGAATCTAAGTAAAAATTCACTAGAAGGATATGAGCACACCTCATTAATACCATAGTCCAAATTACTCTAGTGTTTTGCTAAATGTCATTCTGTATCTGGTTTTGCTAAACACCGCCTGTAGAAGTAATGCTAAGCTTTTACTCTGTCACTTTAATATCCTGAACTAGATTCTTCAGACACTTAAGTTCCAGAAACAGCACTGACGTTCAGTAGGGAAAAAGAGGGGAGTATGAAAAATTCATTTATGTCTTTTATTGTCAGGTTTTGATTTGACCATTTCACTTCACTGGAAGGATGTATTTATGGTAAAACAATGTAAAATGCACAGAATAATTTCCACTTCCTTTTCTTCAGAATGGCAAATTTGGACTATGAGTCAGATCGAAAGAGTTTGTTTCCTGAAAAAATATTTCTGCACTATCAACAAGTCTGCCAGTTAAGCTCCAATTCAAGGTTATCATGGTTACTATTTGCAGGAAGATGTCCTTGCTTCATCTTACCTGAAATTAATTATCTCCATAGATTCTTCTGGAGTGTTCAAAAAAACTTTGAGCTCTTTCCCTTTTTTAACCTGGATTCCCCCATCAAGGCTAGTAGATGTCCTCATTCCTGTTTCCCAGCTTAGGCCAGCTTTTCCCAAAGTCCCCACAGTTCCCATTTGGACAGAAATCTGGATAAATGCACTATTGAAAGATGGAGATGCACACACTTCTATGAAAAGCACTTTCTTTTTAAGGAACTTTAAATTTAAATCACAGGCTTCTTATCCTCTTGAATAAACACATAGCATTTGATGCTGTACAAAATACACTGCTAACATCAAAATCATGATGAATATTTTGTTTCAGGCACTAACTGAAAATATTCTAGGTATATAGATATACACTTTTTAACATTAATTACTGCAAAACTAAGCATTATGAGAGATGTCCTGAGTAATGGATTTGAACCCAAACTTCAGCAGGGAATATTAGGGAAGGGAACTAAGTGACCCGGTGTAAGTTCATCTGTAGTTATATCACACTTAGCAAAGGTTAGTAAACAATTCAGTATGTGTAAAAAGCTACTATAGCCAGATAAGGAAACATAGGATTAAATCATCAGCTGGTTTGTGGATTCATAACTGCATGTTTGATCCTGGAAAAATCCCCAAAAGCGCCATCCCTGTAACGGATAAAGCAATTCAAAAGATCATCTGCATGCAAACATTCAGGAAGTTGACTTAGGGATAGGAGAGAATGGTCAGCTTAAAGCAGGACTGGAAAAGCACAGCAAGGAGAGTTTAAAATCAGACAGGATAGGAAACAGCTACTTTCCTTGTAGCGCAGCAACTCTTCAGCAATATAAGCCTGGTGACTGCTGAGTTCTTCAGGAATTTCCTGACTGATTATAATGGATGTCCACACAGAACTCGCATATCAGGAATTGCTGCTTAATGACAGGAATATGTGGAAGTGACACACATTCGCAGCAGCTATTACCTTGGCTTGATATATCCATTTACAAAGAAATTTGACCATTGTTTGAAATCCACATTCCCTTTGATTTTTACATTGGTTGCTGCTGAGGCATTGACAGCCAGTTGAACAGGAAAGCCTGAAATTGCTGGAAATTGCAATTCTTCAGTGGCCAAACTCAGTCTTTTATTAAACTGAACCTCTTGCCCCTGTGGTGAAAATAACAAAAAAACAAACCAGAATTATTTTGCATAATAAAGCCACCATGCAAGAATTTTTCCAGACCTTTTTGGGGGGCAAAACTATGCACTGCATTTCTCTTTCCTCAATGTATTTTTAACTGAGCTGGTTTTGGAAACAAGGAAGAAAGTAGCCCAAAGCCTGTGTCTAGCCAGGGCATGAGAGTAGGCACTAGTCTTTTCCTGGTTAATAAAAGGAATTATTTTGCACTTAAGCATGGACGCTTTTGAAAGAGAAAAACAAGAGAGAAGAACCATCAGACAACAGACCAAGTCCTTGCCTCATAAACACTAATGCAATTCAAACTACAATTTACCAAATGCCGTTTAAGCCCAACATATACTGGAGTCTTTTAAAGTTTTGTTTAGAGAAAGAATAAGTAATATTCTGTATCTTCTACATATCTGCCAGAAAGTAGTTTCTCAAATAGCAGAAAGGTTCCTTCTACCTTCAGAAGTTTGACAGCCAGCTCAGCCAGATTTAAAGAATAATGTTTCATCTGTTTTCTTGAATCTGCACAATCCAAAAAGCTAAGTTCATTTCCAAAGATCTTTATGCTTAGCTCACATTTCAGCTCCTTCTTCCTCACCATTCTCTCAGTGAACTGACATAGGGTAAAGAAATAAATCAGGAAGAGAATTATGTTTACATTAAACTCCTTTCAGACCCCTAATAAGCAATTCATCAGTACAGCTTATGTTATTAGCAAACAGATATCAATCCCCTTTATAAATATTTCAAGCCCATTTAAGATCCTGGATTAGTACCTGTCCTTTACAGCTAAACTTCAGCTCCATACCACACAAGCTGGCTTTCATTTAACACAGGTAACTTGTATTCCTAAGATGACTCAGGAAAATGCTAAGTATTGCTGTACCCACCCACAAACAGATGAAGCCTTGAAAAATACAGGGGAATACAATTTCCACTGTTATGCCATTATGGGCACCATGGTTGCTAAGCCAACTGTAAAGGGGCAAAATTTAAATTTTTACTCCTTAAGAATCCATACAAGAGTAATACAACATGGACCATGAGACATGAGTTTACACTGTAACAAGAAACACTAAGAAGAAAGATGAACTCTAAAAGGAAGGTGGTCTAAGACAAACAAAAGAAATCATAGCTCCCAACTTTTGTAGATAATACTTCAACAGTTAAAGTCAATTCCCACAAATTCCCTGTCACATACATAGAACATAGCTCCCGCCAACTTTAGTCGGTTCATCGGTCAATGCACAAAGGCTCAACATAACACCTGACAGCAAATCTGGGAAGTCAGATCACAAACATGACTCAGAAACTAAACATCAAACAGCTGTTTACAGTGCCAGAGAAGTCAACAGACAAAAGGACATCACTGGAAAGAGGATCAGTGTTCAAAATAATGGGAGGAACCCCAAAATACTGGCAACACATTCCCCTGGCTGAGAGTCATTGTTTTGAGACAAAGCTTTCTGAAAAAAAGGAGACTCAGCTCTTTGTGGCTTTGTATTTTGTGCAGCTGTTAAGTTCTGTGTGAGTGGAAAAAGTTATGTACGCTTTCTGCAAAGGAGTCATGATAATACACAGCAATAAGTAATGCTAGATGGAGCCCTAAGGTTAACTGAGAAACATCGTGAATTTTTCCAAGATCTGCAGAAGCAGTTACCTTCTTCACTAACTCACTCATCTTATTATATTTTCTACCAGTACAATTCTGGTTAGCTCTTCTCAACTTTGGCTTGCCAGCCTTGGTCACAAGACGATCACCATGGCTGTACCGCTTTGAAGTGAGCTTCCTCTGCTTGACCTTTCCTACTGTCTTCACTGGGTTTTCTGACTTGTGCTTTCTTTCATCAGTGTTTGCAAAAAAATAGTCACTGAAAGTAGCAGACTTTTGCCCAAAAATCTTCTGCATGAGAACTTCTGCATTCTCTAACCGTACACCAACCTAGAGGAAACAATACAGTGTTCACAAGTCAACTAAAAATACATCAAAGTTGGTAACCTTCAGGTTTTTGTAGGAACAAGGATTTACCGCACAAGATCACAGTGATCTATAAAGTTTAGTATCCTACCCCATGCAGCATCCAACATGGGTATTTCAGTATTAAGTATTTTACTATAGTTTGTTGATTATGTGAAGCTCAGTACAAAAGAAAAATCCATTCTTAATCTCATAATAATTTATTTACAACATAAGGGATGGTCTGAGCTACCTTAGATTAGCATGTTACAAACAGTATTTTGGTTGTAAAACAAGAACGCACCCATTTTATGCTCCTGGAACGAGATTCTGTTTGGAAATTCGCCTAAGATAATACCAGTAATATGTATCAATTAGGGACACATGGCATTGAAAAAATATTTTTTCTGTTTACTACACCTAAATGTAACTTGAGATCTGAAGGTTACATTAAATTCTTTCTTCCACATATGCCTTTTCACCTGCAATAAAGATTCCACATGCCAAACGTTGCCTTCTTTTACAGTTGAGCTACTCAAGGTACAACTAGAGGCACAATTAAAGATGAGGTTGCAAGCAGGCCACTTAATTATCCCAAGCATGGGACAGTCAGTGGGAATAAAACTGTGAGTTCAGTCAGCTATGTATGACTCTCTCTCTCTCTCGTATTAAAGGAGTAGTGTATCCAAGCCAATCCAGTTTCCACTGAAGTCAAATGAAGGACTTAACAGGAGATAGACCAGGGTTCTCAGAACGTAGCAACACTGAGTTTTATTTTTTATTTGAATCAGCAGCTACAGTTGAATATAATTCACTTGGCTAGTCTATTGTACTACTAGAGTGAAAGTGGTTTTAATACAAATATGTCCACTGAAAAAAAGGAGTCTTCTTGTCAATCTGAAGGCAACTTTGCAGTAGCAGTGAAAAGCATACCTCAGTAAATGGACTGTAATGGGAAAATAGAACACATTTCTTTCTACTTCAATCCACCAAGTCTCCTTTGAACAGTGGGATAAAAAAAAAATTCCCAGAACTTGCCTCCAGTAGATTGATAGCCTGCCCCATAAGATGAACAGTCAAGTTTGTCATGACTGATCGTGGTAGAAAAGATGCAGGAGAAAAGACCACTGATGCTTCCATATTTGCACCTGCACCAGCTGCAATATAAAATATCAGATGTCAGTCATTTGGAGTTCAGCTATTCTCATACACTTTTCAAATCCCATCATTCTTTGCAAATTTGCAACTTTGCCTATTAAGAAGATGGTGAATAAAACATTCAGCCAAAAGGGGATATTATTTAACTTTTTAGTATAACAAAGACTTCAGTAGAATTCCCTGAAAGCATACTATCTCGCTAACACTAAAAAAAGAGCACTTACAATACATCAGAAGAAAAAAAAAACACATCCCAATCCCCTGTTGCTGCAAAGGAACCTCACTATGGAAGGAATCAAATGTTGGTGTTCACAAAAATAAAAAAAATTCATTGCTTCTTATTTTCCACTCTCACAAAAGACAAGTTGCATGTTATCTAGCTTGCTGGAGTTACTTTTGATATACTCCAATAAAGATCAGAGTAGAATCAAGCCTACATTTGCATAGTTATTTTCTATTAAGTCATAAGAATTAAAATGCTCCACTGCAAGATTAGATGTAAAGGACCAGGAAAGCCATGTGGGTTTTTAATAATGCATATTCTACAAAGCAGCAAGTTCTAGAACTCCACATACCTGTGTGGAATGTAACATCTGAATACGAGGAGTATTTCCATGCCTCCCAGTCAAAATCTTTGCTAAGGATGTCATCAGGAATAGAATCACGAAGGTGCTCCTTCAGGGGATCATCTGTCTCCAGGAGCTGGGAGAGATGACTCCAAACAAAGGAGCCCACTTAAATTAGACAAAGAAAAATATTTGGAAATCAGAGAAAAATATAAAATCATTTTTAAAACTGATACAAGGGACCATTTTATTCATACCAGAATTAATCCTAAACCATTCCTCTGACTGCAACAGAATTCACTCATTTTCAGCAGCATTAAAATTAGAGTTGATGCATCCCTACCTTTCCCATAGTCAACGTATTTAAATACTGTCTTATTGCTTTCCAATATGGCATGTGAGGGGCAATTCACTCCTTAATTTCATTTATACTTCTCAGTTAACTAGGCAAGTGTAAGTAAAGTTAACCTACGCTACTGTTTGCAAAGGATTTTCTATACCTCATTCAAAGGAGTGCTTCAAATAAAGATACAACACTAATACACAGATTAGAGGCAGGCTGTGCAGCTGAAACAATTTAGGAATGTTTAGGTTTTACATTAAAGTAACAGAGTGGAATCTGGCTCTTTAGCTCCAAGTAAACCCACAACAAAGAAGCCCTTCTGTTATGCCATTACTTGCAAAGAAAAGACCTTAAAAATATCAGAACTGCAATATCAAGCACTTAAAAATGCCAGAATATGAAAGTTTCATCAATATAGTTATTCTCCAGTTTGGTTGAATCAAATAAAAAGCCATAGGGTAAAGCCATAGCACAGACCCCCACTACTTAAACAAAGAACATGACTCCAAGAAGTGGTAGTAAGCTACTGCCTTCTGAGGCACTGCCTGTTCTCACAGGAGGGGCATTTCACACTGAGCCCCACAGTGCTGATTCCCGCTTGTCCAGATGAGATCTACGGGACCTCACCACTCCTCACTTCTGGCCTGCACACCTTGTTCTCCTTCATAATGCCAGAAGGATAAGAACAGGAATGATAAACCCCATAGTCTCAGCCCAAGGTAAAGCTGACATACTGCATGAAGCTGACCTGGACAAGGTACGCGGAGTTCTCAAGTGCCAAGCAAGCTGTATATAATGTGGAAGAGCTACTACATAGTACTGACTTTGGCAATGGTGTATATATAAATGACACACAGCAAAGTAATTATGGGCACTGCTAATGCTGTGCCTTTCTGAGGTGCAGTCTAGGGCTACAGACAGCATAAAGTCAAAATCCTGTTACACAGGTTGTCCAGCTACCATACCTGGACTGGGATCTGAATGTGAACCCAACACAACTTGCATCTCAAGGAGCTCTGTGAGCCTAAAGGATATACAGTTAGAATGCAATGGACTGTAAGAGCCAGTCTCTAAGAATTTCTAAAGAACATGAGCGAGCTCAGTGATTTTTCAGATTCTTATAACTTGATCAAAACTGGAGATATTTCATTGAGCCTTAGATATCTCTTTTACTGTAGGACTCTCACATTTGCCAAATTTCAAGTCCCTTCTTCAAAGAACAGATGCAACAGAATTCTTTAAAAAATGGTTTTAAACTTTCATTTTGGCAGCATCACTCATTTTGTTATTGAAAATCTCTGACCCAGTGTACTGAAATGTTTAAAAAAAAATTAAGTCTAAGATAGACAGCAAGCACATGAAAATCTTATCATCAACAGTTAAAGACTACAACCAACCGTAAACAAAGCCTTTTACCAGCAAGTATTCAGCAACTTTAAACATAGACAGTTCTATTAATCAGATCCCCTACATAAATTTTGGCATGCAATTATCAGCTCTCTTGAGGCTTACTAATGGACATGGAATTACAGAGAGAAAAGAGAAAACTAGCAATAAAGGTTCTTTACATACAGCAAACAAACCGTTCTAATACACAGAATCTTTCTGCACTGTGCAGCATACGTGGATTTCCAAACACACCTTCGAACAAAAAGCACATACAGTTATACTGTTGTGTTCCAAAATCAATACTCCTGCAAGACGATGTGTCAGTCATGGCTTGGTTGCATATGTGCTACACTGAGGGGTCAACATATTCCATGTGTTTTGGAATTTGCTCCTCAAACAGAGACTTATTCCCCCCTGAAGAAAACAAATGTTAGGCTCCAGTGCTAATTCAGTGCACACACCACTAATACTGATATAAATTTCTTTTTCACAAAAAAAAATATTTTTTCATATTACTTTTTATGAACAAGGTAACTAAAAACTAGTGTGTGCTCTATGACTTAAAGAGAGCTTGTTACTCAGAAGTCTTATGCAAATTACTTAGGTGGTACACCAACCCAAGACAAAGGAAGGAAAGTATCAGAATTCAGGGATACTGCATTAAATTGGAAGGTTTAAGACTTCAGTACTTGCTTGCTAACCTTGACTGGATGTTTCCTTTTGCAAAGTCTTTTGTACTTGTTTAAATAACTCTTCACATGGACATTTCATTGCTATATAGTAAGAAGCAATCCTTATTTCCACTTCATCACTAGTTGCTTGATACAGCTGAACTAATACAGCATTCTAAGAGAAAAAGAAAGATAAAAAAGATTACAAAAAAAGCAAAATAGGATTATGGTATTTACTCCCCTAAAATACCTCACGTATGCACTTCAGGGTATAACTGGGTTTTTATGTCTGAAAAAGATAGCCATTGTTATAATTACACTGCCAAAGTCCCTTCATGCAATATGTATACAAATGTATGCACATATTCTCCATACTACCTTATCCACAAATTTTCAGAACAAACTGCCATTATGGCCTATCCACTAATCTATACGTATAGGACTGTTTCTAACAAAGAGCCTGGCTTGCTAGCACTACTGTGAATGAGGGTTTTATTCCACAGGAGTAAGCTCTTCTCTACCTCACATGTATTTGCCACAGCTAACACACAGACAACAATATTTATTCCTGGTCTCAAACAAAGGGTAGGACTGCAGCGAATTCATTCTTTTCAATACTTCGCCAGTATCAGCAAGCACGGATTTTCTGGTGAACTGCCCGGAATTAAGGCACAGGTGACTGATATTAGCAGCATTTCTATTAGCATTTAACACTCCCTAGTCCACTCACAGTGCATTAGTTTAGGAGCTCACTTATTAGATGATGATGATAGGGTGCATGACAACACATATACCTCAGATTTTCAACAGCTCTAAATAGCAACATGGAGCTTCAAAATCACAGAACAAGCAAATTATGCCAATCTATGCTGGAATTAAACTGAAGAAAGCAAGCCACAGAAAATGCTTTTTTAAGTGCAAGTCCATGCAAGCGCTGTGGAAACTCCTTGCTCTTCTGAAGCAGGACAGCCACCTTTGCCCAGACTAGCACTCCTGGCTTTGCCATTGTTTTTAACATTAAGTTATTTAAGTAACTTGTTTGTGTTTTCTTCTTTCAAACCATTAACAAAATATCCTAACTATGATAGTGTACTGCCAATCAGAGCAAGTGTCTCATATTAAATACTTAAATACTCTAGCATTTCAGAGAGGGATACAGAGGAACAGACTACTGGAAAGATCAAGTACTGTGGGCTTTCAGCCACAACCCACATAGTCATAAGCTGCACAACTCAAGTAACTTTTTTAAAAGTCATAAGCTTTATCTCAGTGGCTGGGTGTCTTGCCCCAGCTAATACAAAGTGTATTATGGTCCTACCAACCTTTCCAACAGCAGAAGAGCTGTGTGGGAAGACACATTTACACTTGATTCTTATTTGTTTGCATGTTTCATAACTATTCCAGAAAGTCCAAACTCTGGGACAGCACCAGGAAGCCATCAGTCACCTGCTGGCAACAAATTACTTACCCTGACAGAACAGGGAATGCGCCTGAATGCCTGTATAGCAGCTAGACGAATTTCAGTAGGATTACTTCTCAGGGAAGCACAAAAACTCAAAACAGGAGCTAGTGAAGCTGCAGCCAGTCCCGCATTTCCGACAGCTTTTAACACTAGTTGCATCTGTAAACGCAAAGCAAGGCAGAATCATAAATTAACCACATCTCATCAGCTGTACATGAAATTTTCTTGCATTCAGACATTCTGTCAAAATTCTTTCAAATTTCTCTGCTTAAAATGGATCACTGCTCATCTGGGGATTCCACTGCAGCCCCTACAGCTATACACAGCTACACAGTGCCTTTAGTGTAAGGACAATGAATGAACATGGATTGTATAAACGCGGATTGCTGTTTTAATATCACACAATATTTGTGAGTGAAATCTGGCTTAGACTTGATGGATTACTAAATCATTAAATCATTAAAATATCATTAAAAAATCATTAAAATAAAACTGCATTTCAGTGGGAAAGCAGAAGTCACAAACTTGATGTACAGTAGAAGTTTTTCAAATACTTTGACATTTTGTCCCTTTTGATCACAGACAGTTTGACCTTTTTAGTGATCCAGTGTGGAGTTCTGGACACAATGACTGATTCAAAATAATACTTTGTCAACAGACGCCATAATGTTACCGCAGTTTTCTTCTTTTCCACAGTTAAAGATGAAGCTTTGATTTCAAAGCTTCTCTTGAAAATCCCACTCTACATCCATCTTTAGGAACTTAAAAAGACTGTTTTAATTTTCAAAATATTTTTTTCTCTCTAAGAACTCAGTAAAGACCAGTGAGACACCTCTGAGACATGAGGCCACTCACCAGTGCTGGGGTGCCTCTTTCTGATAGAGAACACAGATTTAAAAGATAACTCTCTGTTTCCATTTTCTTCTGAGAGTCATGTATCCACAAGACGTGTAAAAACCTAGGTCTACCAGAATGGACTAGATAATTTCATACAGCACATAGAAACTACAACTCTAGGGCTAATAGGGGAAGACAAAAAAAGTTCAGGAATGGAATTTTTATATCAAAAGTTTGTTTGAGACTCCTGATACATAAAATCTGTTTTTTTAAGTTATTCCTTCAATAAATGGTTGAAGAATTAAGAGTGAACAGACTGCTCAGACTGTATGAAGAAAAGTACAAATCCCATGTATCTAGCCTGCACACTGGAACCTTATACATGAGATAAACTTAGCTCTTGGGCTCTTACTATGCTATCTGGTACACCAGCATGGGGATTTTTATATTCTAACCATGAAAAGGATTGTTTAAGTAGATCATTAAACAGAAAATATGAAGATTTTTCTCCAGTAGTGAGTAGCAGTTAAAAATTTAAAATCCCAAAACTGTGGTGGGAATTACCCCTAATCCAAGAAATGGATCATGCAGAACAACTAAGATAGCACGATTTTCCTCTCTCCCTAGGCCTTCCAATATCATGGCTTATTTACAGCCAGGAACACTGTGACTCAGCAGAACTCATTAGCCAGTGATGCCATAGCTAATTCTAATTGTACGTGAATCTCATTAACCAAAGGAATAGGGAGTGTCAGCAAACTGCCATTCGATAGGGGAGAGAGGGGTCTGTTCTTTTAAACTCCAAGTTCATGAAGTTTGCTTCTTCAGAAGAAAAGATGCTCCTCATACTTCCTCATTTAACACCATATAACAAAAACATCCATGCTGATAGGTCAGAAATATTTGCTGAATCATAAAATTTTATGCCCACCCTATCAAAGAATATTAATTAAAAAAAACTTTTATTCATAGCTTTCCGGAAATTTACTGAATGCCATTTTCATCAAAGAAGCTCTAGATCGTAAAGTAAGAAGAACAGAAACTAGTATAGAAAAGTAAAGCATTATGCCACATGCTTCTCTACAACTAATACCTGGCTGAGTCTTTCTGAATCTCGCACAGTGCAGTTTCCTCCCAGAAATTCACCAAGAGTCCTCATCATACTCTGCACAGCAGGCACACCATCACAGGATTTGTGAGCTGAACAAAACCTATGTACAAGAGCAGTTATTCCTAAGAAGGAGCTCTGGCTTGCTCCCGCTGACTGCAGCAAAGGCTGTAAACAAACACAAAAACAGGCTGTTCTCAAAAAAGTCATCCTCACAATTACTGTAACACACTCAATAGAAAATAAATGTATCAGACGATTTGCATACTAAAACTCAATCTCAACAATGCATATTTTCAAACAGCCCTTGAAGGATTTCAGAAACACAGAGGACAACCTTGAAGAGAAACGGCTGAAAATTCTTCCACCTTCACATGTATACATGAGGGCTAAAAAGGTGTCAGCATGAGACACACCTCAGTTCTTTCCACAGGAAATCACGCCCTGCATGATAAGGAAGGAGTGTGAAAATTAATCTAAACTATTTTCCAGAATGCTCAGAAGGAAAAGTGTTTTAAATTAAGGATCCTCAATGTGACATGCAAGTAGTTTAGGAAAGGATGCAAAAGTTAGCGCACACATTCATCATGAACATGTAAAGAGGCACAACTGTGGAATAAGTTACGCCTTCACGAAGATTCTCATAAAGATTTATTTATTTATACATTTATACTCTTGTACTACTTTTAAAGAATTAGTAGATAATTAAATTATTTGTGATTGTTAACTATCTAGTCCAACAGTAGAGTATTCGAAATCGTCTACAACATCTGCCAACATGCTTATATCCATATGTAGAACGTGCTCTTGAAACTGGTAACCTACTTACAGCATCCATAAATGATAGATTTGACTTTTATAAACCATTATTTATGGACCCTTAATATATCTTACAATGAATATATCTTTTCCAAGGTCCAGTCTTGTAACCCCATTCAACTCTATTCTTGTAATTGTATTCAACAGAAATGATCAGGTACTATGCTCTATTGCAGAGAATTTGTGACATTCAAGCCTGTTGTACATCTAGCCTGGGCTTCTTATCCTTGGAACTGGCCAGCAATTCTGTTTCTGTTTGACTGAAAACACTAATATTTCAAATATCATTTCCATTCCAAATCAGATCCAAATTTGGGAACAATCTCATACATTTTTAAATTTTGACAAGGGAGGCATGGAGGAAATGGGAAAGCATACATTTACTGCAGAACTAGACATGTCATTTAATACATATTTTTATGGTGTTTTATATTTTATATTAGTTCACATGTCATCTGTAGCAGTAAAAGGGGCATTGTTAATATACAGATTTTATCCTGCAGTCAGATACATTGACTCTCCTCAAACAGTTTGGGAGATGATGACAATAAGTAAGTTCCATCTGGCAAAACCTTCTTTTACTCATGACAACCAAACTCACACTGACCTGCCCTTGAACCTCAAAACTAACCAACACAGAGCAGTCTCTGGAGTCCAGGGGGTAGTTCAAACACTTTTATTTTTAATTGCTAGGTTGCAAATGTAAGTCAAGCTCCAGTGAGCAAACATCACTGCATCCTCTTTTGGAATCGAGATTAAATTAGCCAGTACTTTCACCTCCACATTGTTCAAGCCACCTGTACAGATGGGCCTTTGTATAAATCTTCAAAAAAGACTAGCACTATAAAATACAACAATTATGACCTAGCTAGATTTGATGATAAATTAAAAAACTGGTCTGCTCACAGCAAGAGATTCAATCATGCCAGAAGTAGGCTTAGGAATGAACGAAAATGACCAAAGGAAAGATTCCACTTTGTCTTCCTCAACTTCTCTGGAGACTATAATTTCTTTCATTAGCAGAACACATGCCTCCGTAGCACACGATGGGAGAGCGTCTATTAGGGGCTGCCTGTAACACAAGAAAAAAGTACACCAAACCTAACATGACGAGTATTCCCAAGAATCAAACAGCAAACATCTTGAGACCGGGCTTCTTTCAAACTAAATAAAAGCCCAAAAACATAGTAAATGCCAGATTCCATAGAAATTAGCATTATCCTTTGGTTCAGTGGCCTTATGGAAAAACACCTCAGCCAAAATGAGATGAAGCATTTTGGTTATTTCAAGAAATCTGGGCAACAAGACTTTCAAAAAAATATTCAGCTCCTTTCTCTGAAAATGAAGCCAAAAGATGTCCCAAGTTGGACTTATAAAGATTGAGGTACCTTAAATTATTAATTTTGTATTAATTTTTTTTTTAATTTTACCAATAACAAATGAAAATATTAAAACTCAACTTATTTTTACTTCCTGTGCTGTTTTAATCTAACTGGGAAGGTTATACCAGCAGGACAAACAATACACATTTCAACCCTTAAGAGTCCCTCTGTAAACCTTCTGCAACTTCCTCCTATACTGGTAGATGGACATGTTTATGTTAACTAGGAAGCAGTTAAGCTAAACAGGATAAAAACACTTGTAGCAGAATAAGAGACTTTACTCTGTCCTGAGTTAAATTAGTCTAAAATTAAAATGGAAAGAGGCAGAGTATTTTAGATTATTGTCTAAACTTAAGAAAATTAACATGACTATTTGTCAACAGGTGAGAATAAACTTTAGTCAAAACAAAATTTGCCACTTTTGTGCTAGGTAAAGTTTAAAATATTGTTATAAACACAAAGCTTGGCATTAGATAAATTTCAAATAAGCTGATGACATTTTATACTGAAATCAAATAAAAAGCTTGTGTGTTTGTTCACACTTCTCAGGATTCTGATTTTGGAGAGAAAGAAAAATCCTACTGTAATTAATAACACTGGACTGGCATTTCTGAAAGAGTCAAACCCTTGAATCAGGACTATCCCTGTCTGCAGAGAAGTAAGGCCCTTGATTTTAAAAACTGCAGTTCCGTGATTACTATAAAGCAATCTAAGATCAGGCTGCTACTGAAAGACATGGTTCCACCACCTCCATACTCCCAGCCAAATATTTGTCTCTTCTCTCCTATCATAAACAAATATATGCTATCACAAACAAATCAGAACCACTTCCCTTTTTTTTCCTTTTCTTTTGGAGGGTTTAGATTTCAATCAGATCAGTGAGCCAACTCAACTCACCCCACTCTTGATTTCTTACAAGAGAGAGGGCAAAAACAGTGGGGAAGGAACACCTCTTTACACTAGTAACTTTCATTTTGTAGGATCAATTTTCCTCCAGTTTCGCTCTCAAAGTTATGTCCCACAAGCACCATCATGAGCACCAAAGTACAGAAGGTAGAAGAGATGAACCATCAGTAGCAGTATGAAACTAGCAGTGGGAACAATGAGCAAGGGACTGGCAGGAAACAGGGGCACAGGGGGATTGATAGTTAACAGGATCATCTTTTTCAGTAGCAGCTAGCTTTTAGATCAACTTAGTTGCATCACCAGAACAAAATCCAACTGGTAAAGGTACAGCCTTAGTACTAAAGGTACCAGTTCAGGTAGGCTTTTTCAGAACAAATTGCAGTAGATACTTAAAAACAGCAACCTTGATTCACATTTAAGCCATGACTCAAGTTTCCTGTTAACATTGTTCCTGAAACAAGAAATCTGTCTGTGGGAATAGGCATGAGACAGAAAAGTCTATTTTGCATAAAATGTTAATTCAGTAAGGGGAGAATATCATCCTTCTGTCACATAAACAAGATGTGCAACACACCATCTTACTTTAAAGTGCTCCAACATTAAATCCATATTAAAATACAGTAACACCAGAACAGCACTTATATAAATTTTTTCCCATGCCCAAATGTTTAAAATATTAACAAAACATTTATTTTCTATAATTTTTAAAAAAATACAGTTGCCAAAGGGCCTTACCAGTTATCTCTGCATTTAAAGGAAGATCTTCGCCATAGTGCCCTTAAGGCCTGAAGAGAAAGATGTCGAAGCTCAAACACAAGAGTCATGAAAAGGTCTGCAGTCTATAAAAGAGCACAACAACAAAGGTAATATCACAGCTGTGTGGAAAACCAGCTTTAGAGAACAGAGCTCAACAACAAGGGACTTTGGGTTATACCAGCTTTGCCATTGATTTGCAATGTAACCTGAAAGTAAAACCTCCTCTCTTCCCTGCACCACCATCCTTCCCTCCCCTTCTTTTCTCTTCAGGCAACAAACAAATAAGGACAAGGACTTTCACTGAGGATGTCCGTCAGTCCTTCATGCAGCAATGCGCAGTGACGACCCCTAGGCACACCATTTTGATACAAACGAATAATAAGCAACAATACACTGTGGTTACAAGCTGGAAGAGAAGGCTCTCATCTCTTCTGAATTTGTACAGCAAGATCGTTATCCACCACTAGAACTGCTGACACAAGCTTAGCACAAAAGAACAAAAATCAAGCATAACTTTACATTATTCTTAAGTTTACAAGATCATTTAACTGAAGCATGGCCAACATTAAAAGTTTTACTTGCATAGCTGTGGCACTGTGTTAAAATATCCCATCTTAATGGGAAAAAGCCCAAGCATACCTGCTCTAATCTCTACAGTGAAGCCCTTCAACTAACATAGAATTACTAAAAACTATAGTAGCAAAAGAGCTGTTCTACCTGGCTAAGCTGCATCACTACTACATACAGCTACTATTTTACGAGCAGTATATTATCCCACGCGCTTTGCAGCAGAAAGAAATGCTTATTCACAAGCTGCCCCTTGCTCTTGTCAAGTGAAATAGACAAGACTGAAGAACTCTTTGGGGTTATTTTATTTGGGAAAAAAAACATTTTAAATATTCCACTTAAGCTGAATAATTCTGTTTTAATAATTTACTTGCATGTGCATGGTTGAAAGAAGTTAGCGTAATTTGCAGCTAACCCATATTTTTCAGTTAAACAAGTGAAGTAGCTACCTGTACTAGACTTTACAGTGAAGAAGAAACATAAAAAAAATCCTTAACTTATATGTCAGTATCAGTTTTCTACCAGTTGAAACCAGTATTTTTCAAGAATTTCTGACTCGAGGTACTCTTGGATGTATATTGCATTATCAGTAATAATTCTCTGAAACCTGACACCAGAAATAAAATTAATCAAATATTTTGCATTTTGCCAGGGTTTTTTAGTTATGGTGCTAAAACCTTTCGTTTAATGTAGCCTTTTCTTGCTCATAATCCATATTAAGGAAAAGCACATATGAGTTCACTGAACATGCTATCAAGGACAGAAGCCTTTCTATTTTTATGAAGGACAAGCCCGTCAATTTATTCCTGAATCAAACCAGGCCCTGTATTACATCTGTCCTCTGCTGAAAAATCTTTTCTCCTTTTCTCAAATTATTTTCATTTAGTAGAAGCCTTTGGTAGGAATAGTATTTTAAAGGCTAAACAACATATAGATATGTTCTCCCGTGACCTTATCCATAGTTCCAGAAGTTAAGAGACAGGTACCATTACTTGAAAAATTAGCAGAATGTTACATACAGTAGCCTGTATGTTCATTTATAATGTACAAGCTTTAATCATGTTCTACTTCATACAGATTCATTTCAATTAATTATTTACTTCAGATGTGAAAGGCTTAGAAATAAGACTACTACTCTGGTCCCAAAGAAAATATTTTTCATCACATAAAAAACATACAAACAAAATCTAATTTCACTAAGTCACAGTGCCAAAGGCCTGGGGAGTGACCTCATTTGGCTTCCTGACCTTCCTTCCTGGAGCTGCTTCCAAAAGCATTGAAAAGCTGGAATAATCTAGTGCCAGCATTTGATTTTCATTTAAGACCACCAGGATGCTTTCACTAAAAAGAAGCTGTCTTTCAGTAAGAAGATGGAGTAATTTCTTACTATGTTCAGTTTGCTAGGCTAAGAGAATCATTTTTCAGATCCAACATAAACATTGCTTATGCTTTTGTTCTTTTTGGACTTCTATTTAGCAATAGTATACTAATTTCACCAAAACGTAATTTCTTCTCGCACATAAAGCCCTAGTAACCAGGGCTTAACTTGGGTAACATTTATAGTTTCATAGCTAAATTTCATCTTGATACACATGTATTCCAGCATTAGCTTTACGGTCTAAAAATAAAATCCAAACCCTGAACATCATAGAGCTAGGGAAGCAGATTACATTTCATGGTCTGTAAAATATTCAGAGAAAATCCTCCTAAAGCATTTGTAAAACTCAGGCCTTATGTGCCTTTCTGCACATGCGAATGCACAGTGGCCCTGCGTAGGTGCACAGTCTCGCTGCAGGCACCGCGAGCAGCTGCGGCTGGTACAGAGCATGCTGTGCTCAGCTGAGGTGGCTTCTCAGCTGGAGGCCACAGCATAGTTCTGGATATAATTTCCAGATTGATATATTTCCAGGTGATACAATTTTAGACTGTAGACTAGCATCACTGTGCTTCGCAACTGCTCACTAGACAAACTCCTGTCTAATAACTCAGTATAAAATTTAGCAGGGAAACAGCTATTTTTACTTCACAATAATAATAAAACTTTCCAGTGAACTGCCTGGTGTAGTGGGCTATTTTTATTTTTAAGGTAGGTTGCATTGAAACCAGGCTGTCAGTTAAACAATAACCTCATTGCAAACTCATTTATTTGTATTTTCATAGTGACAAACTATATGCAAACTTGGCTCCCATTCCCATTTATTCCCTGAATAAAACATAAGGAAGGCTGGCTTTTATTCTAAATAGAAGCTTGTTCTTCCTTTTATCTATAGATTTATCGTAATTCTATGGAACAAAAAAATCCTCTAAAAGCATAAACATGGTATACTTTAAATTGGAAGGTGAAGTAGTAAAACGTTTCCCAATAAAAGTATTTCTATTTATGATATATACAAGCACTTACCCTTTTAAAGCTTGACACCTTATTTGCTGCTAAGTATGAGCCCATGTAATCACAAGGGAAGTTGCTTTGAAAATGTGTTCAACAAACACATTTATGTTTGATTACTAATGTATGTTCTCAAAGGGTGTACGAGACCTCCTCTCCAATAAATTTTATACAACTCTTTGGAATTACAAAATTCTTCTCCATACTAACTGCAGTTTTCAGCTGTCTGATTTCTTTTTTCAACTGTACATATATTAAAGAACTATCAGTTTCCCTGAATTGAAGACCAAGTCTGAAACCAGATGGAGGCAATGCATTCTTCTCCTTGAAGTCTACTGCTTGACCAACTATGGTTATTCTCTCCCTCCCATAACATTACTTTCCTACCTTCTGTTCCTCAACAATTCTTTCTTATTTTGGTTTCTTACTTTTCCAGTTAACCTTATTTCAGCCTTGATTTCAGATACAGAGTTAAGAGGGGCTGTGTAAACAAGTGAGGACAAAAAGCACACCAGCAAAAAGGGCTATGTAAACAGACAAGAAGAAAGAAAAAGACAAAGGCTAGCACTGCATGTACACATCTTTAAAACAAAATTAGAATAATAATTCCATGCTTACATAGCGGAAAACTACAAACTATTTTTTCCTGGGGTGGCTTTCAGCAGGCTCAGTTCACCACCCGATGGCGTGAGTGCCAGTACATCAGAAGATATCAGGATCATGTGGCTGGGGGCAGGAAGGACAGGACTTCAAGAGTCCTGATTTAGACCAGTTTGTGTTGCTGTTGCTTGCCAGATGAGAGCATATATGAATTGCTGCAAGCATTTTGGAATGTCACATTTCCAGAAGGTATTTACAAGAAAGCTCAGAGAAAAGCAGCAATATAAGATAGGGGACTAGGCAGAATTGGCTACTTACAACAAAAGATTACTTTAAAATGATTTTTCTAAGTGATACACACTAGGTTATGTGATTAAAGGCTCATCTTCAGAAACAGAAAAGAGCACAGAGGAACAATGACAGGTAGAGGAACCCCAATAACCTAATCAGAGAAAACAGAGCACCCTGACATGGGTCTTCCAGGGTTATTACCGGTGAGCAATCAGCCCACTGTCCAGGTGTGAAACCCATCAAGTTGAGTCAACAGGAGAGGCTCTCTAGATCACCTTACAGACTGAGGGAGGTTACTGCATACAGTGGTACAGGACTCATTATGGGATGCAAAGGAAGAGCATTTGGGGATTGTACAAGACTTACTGCAGGATATTTAGGAGAAGAACCAGTTCCTGGAGGAATCCATAGCGTGCGTGTGTGCAAGCAGGTCTGAGTATCAGCAGAGTGGGCTGTGGGCCTCAGGAGGTCATTTGTTCAGACGCCAGCAACTGGGGAGACCTGGCATCTGAGAGCCAGCTACTAGCTAGACTGAGTGTCTAAGACCAACTACTGAAGGGATCCATATTGTATATGCGTGTATATATATTTTCCGCTAATGGACTTTCGTCCTGATCAGCCAGAGACGGAAACAGGATGAAGCCACAGCTGCTGTTTGTGCTTGCCTGAGTGCTGTGTTTTCTGTTTGTGCTGATCTATGTGGCCAGTGGTGTGTGTATGTGTATTTGTGTGTGCGCTTGCCTGCTGAGAATACATGCTCAGCCTCACTACTGGCTGGATCTAGGAAGACAGAGGTGCAGCAGAGCAGCCTCACCTCTATCAGGCTACCAGATTTGGCAACACCTAACAACAGGTAAGGAAATACACGCTGATAGTCTACCAGTGCATGAATCGCATAAACCAAAGGAGGCAGAGGTTATCTGGACAAGTACCAAAGTATTGTAACAGTGGATGACAACATGGGAGGTCACATTTCAGCTTTCCGATATCTTTCTTGACAAAGAACTGTTATACTATGGAATAGTCTGCTGATGAAAGCAGCAGCAGCTCTGTTGCATGGAATATTTAAAGCACAACAGCTGCATAGTAAAATGAAATTGTGCTGGTCATGGATCAAATTAAGTGATCTAACAGGCCATTCCCAATATTCAATTGTCCAATCCACACCAGGCAAAGACTTCTGCTCCCGGCAAAGTCATTATCATAGTCATACAGAAAAAGAACAGTCTAATTTCAAAAAGCAGCATCATTGATGTGACTACCGTATCTTCATTCACCTTGAAAATCAGAACAGCCTCCTTACCTGGGAAAAATTCTGTTATGCTCCCTACAGCTGAAAGTTAGAAACATCCAAAACATAACACCCCAAGTGGCAGTGACTAGCAAGCCCACAGAATGTCTTATCCAAAAAAACAAGCAGTGAGAACAGACTATGTCCTAAAGGTCAGCTCTTTTGGGTCAGACTGGAGTACAGGAGCTGGGCAGAGTGAGCCTGACACACCCTTGCCCGCACTGCCCCTGCTTAATGAATACACAGTCACATTCACCAGAGCTATCAATCCAGCACCAAAATCCAGCCAGCCAAACATAAATTCAATCCCCAGCAGATGCTGTGTGACAGCCTTCCTTCAAACTTCTCTCAAGTGAGGGTCACTCCTCCCCATCCCTTTGACCACTCTTTGTCAGTATGCAGCTTGTTCACTTAATGGTCCATTAGCTAATCTACATCCACATTGAAATTCAATCCTGTCTCATAACAGCATTAGAAAATTAAACAACAACTTTGCTTCCTTGGGCATGACACAGTCTCCACCCCCCTTTTCTCCACTGTTCACTATTTTCACTGGAGTTGGGGATTTTCCCTTCCATTTATTCTTATTTTCGTGTCCTGAATAAAATGCATAATCTTGCCTCATTCAGAGCCAGACAATAAGGGGACAAACAAGCTATAAATGCCTAATAGCACAGCTGTCTCCCAAGCAACATGGTGGGCATTCCCATAGCTCCTGCCCAAAGGACACATTATTGGTTGGAATGAGGGATAATGCAGATTCTCTTTGAAATGTCTTGTCACACAGAAAGAGCACCCTGGAACAGTGAAAACAGCTAACCACCAACTGAATCTTGTGCTGGGACAGGCACATGATGAATAATTCACCTCTCTTTTAGGCAGTGGCACAGACAACAGCTACTTGTGTTAATCTTAGCAATTTACAAAACAAATTTCCCACACAAGAAGGCAGTGGGCCTCTCTGGAGACAGAAGCGACATCCCACTGCTACTGGGGCGTGGGGGGGGGGGGGGGAACAACTACCATTCCTTCAAAGACACTGAATTATGAGTCTTCAAAACGTGGCAGGATTTAGAGAAAGTTTCTCAGGTTGACTGCAATTTTTTTTTTGCTACACTTTCCAAATAGTATTTAGTCCAGTCTTTTCCTAAATGCCATTACATACTGCTGTTACAATGACAGCCACATAGATTTAAGCATTATAGTATCCAAAGAGGCTACTTTTATTCTACATCAGCAAGAGTTCCTCTTATGGCTCTGTTAGCTCTCTGTAGCCACAATCTCCCCAGTATGCAGCTGAAAACATGGCAGACTCGCTTATAACTCAAAGAGAGAAACCTATTCCACAGAATGTGACCCAGGAAGGCCTCCTGCCACCTTCTCTTCCTGTAGGTCTTTGTTAGGCTGTGATACAAGGTCAGGCTGTGATCACCATTTAATAGGTTGGGAGTAACTCCTAATATTTCTCCACAAAAAACTACTTTTTCTTCATCATATACCATAGTCAGAATTTAATAGACTCCTGATCTGGCTTCCCAGTAATGACTGGAAGGAATATATAGAGTTACTTAGGACATACTCCTGCTGACTTTTAGAACTGGGCCTATGCTACATTGTCATATAACTACCAACAGAGAAAGGACATGGAGCTATTATCCCTTAGACATGTCTAAGAGCAAATCCACAAGGAAGAACAGTGAAAGATCTCAAGACACTGGAGATGTACATTATGTTTAACAACATCTTTTTGGACTCTTTCAACTTCATTTCAAGAGTTAGGTAGATTTTTTTAAATATTAAGCAAACCACATAGCCAGCAGTGTATGGCAATTTTAAATGCTAATGTAAATATTCACCTTGAGCTTTACCTACATAATGCACAAAAGAGACATATCTTTATGCTTCCCCTTCCTTTATTCCAAATAGCTTGGAATAAGGACCGAAAGGGCTACAAAGATGATTAGGGGACTGGAGCATCTCTCTTAAGAGGAAAGACTGAGAGAGCTGGGCCTGTTTAGCCTAGAGAAGAGAAGGCTGAGAGGAGATCTTATCAATGTGTACAAGTATCTGAAGGGAGGGTGTCAAGAGGATGGAGCCAGACTCTTTTCAGTGGTGCCCAGCGACAGGACGCGAGGCAACGGGCACAAACTGAAACACAGACAATTCCATCTGAATAGGAGGAAAAACTTCCTCACTGTGAGGGTGACAGAGCACTGGAACAGGTTGCCCAGACAGGTTGTGGAGTCTCCTTCTCTGGAGATATTCAAAACCCGCCTGGACGCGATCCTGTGCAACATGCTCTAGGTGACCCTGCTTGAGCAGAGGGGTTGGACTAGATGATCTCCAGAGGTCCCTTCCAACCTCAGCGATTCTGTGATCCTGTGAAAGCCTGATTCACAATAACAGAACCTGGAGACATTTCAACTCATTAGGCATAAATTCTATCTTACAAAATCCTTCAGCTTTTAAACTTTTTAGTTAATAGATAGTTTGGAAAATAATACAAATGGATTTTTTTAACACCTGTGTATTAAGTTGATAGTAAGGATTGTTATAATTCACCAGTCTGCCCTCTCTACTTCCAAAAAACTCATTTAGAATGGATAAATTCCACTGCATTGACTACAACATACCACAAATCTATCAACACTTCGAAGTTACACAGCATCAGAACCCACAGTTTTCAATAATTAACAACAAAAAGTGATTACTATTTATACTCTCGGTAAGAACGATTTAGTATTATCTTATATGCTTGTAATACTGTCACCTTAAGATCTCAAATATAGCCTGTGTCCTTCCTCTTACAGCCAATACAATAATCTGAAAAACATTTATTCAACTGAACAAAGTACATGCTCCACAAATGAGAACAGCACTTAAGGTTTTATTACTATTAAACTATATATTTGTGAAGTTTACTGCCTCATCAAAGTGTCTGAACTTCTCTCACACAAACAAAACAGTTATTCCTTCAAAACATTCCAAATAAAAGAGGCCACTATTAATCTAATTAGCAGGATGGACAATATGTATGAGGTAGGGTACAGTTTATCTATATTACAGCTAAAGATACAGATACTGGATTACAGAATGATAACGAAGGGATAACATTAATAGTGCCACCATGATTTTAAACATGCCCAGCTGGAAGTCACCCTGTCTGTGTAGGAGAACTCTCAGAGCACAAAGGGCATCATTAGGAAACTGAGGTTATATGAAAAAGCTTACCTCCAATCTCACACTATGCGCTAAGCAGAGCTTCTGCACTAATTCAGTCACTTCCTCTATAGTAAATTGTCTCTCAGTTTGTTCCCTTTCAAATAGCATGTTGGTCACATACAGATCCTCGGAGTCCGCTGAAAAAAACATAAGGAGAAATCAGATATCTGGTTGCTGGCCATTTGCTATGGCTAACATCAAATGATAGCAAAACGTTATTCTCTCAGGATTTACTTCTACATGTAAGAATCCTCTAGTATCAGTAAAACCAAGTAATGAATAAACGTGTTTGCAGTCAGGTTGAATTTGAGAAGGTTGCCTAAAGGCAAATGTAGCCTGGAAGAGTCAGAGAAACAAAGCAAAGATGCACATGAAAAAAATCCCATTTTACATCAATATTCCCATAACAATGGTCCTACCACTTTAGGTTTGTCACCCTTTCTAATCTAATCTAATTACTCATCCAGTCCCACACTTGCAAACTACCAAAAACTCAACAGGAGATCTAGGTGCCAAGAAAAATAAATGGTTGGGCTCTTAACTTCTTCATGAGGGAGAATCTTGTCATCTTATGTTGGTATAACAAAAAGCGTTCTGGAAATAAGGATTTTCCTTTTAAAAAAACAGGAATTTATAGGCACATATACATAAATAAGATATTTCTCAAAGTTTGGAGCTCAATTTTTAAACCTTTTCTCAAGCAAGCCTCCTATTAACATCAGTAAATTTCTTCTCCTAAGGGGGGACAGAGTGAAGAGGGAACAAAAAGTGAAACAGTTCTCAGACATGATATATTCTTTTGAATTCCATTAGGACTTACAATTATTTGGGCCCCATTTGTTAACAAACTAGGAAACATCCACAGACAATTGCATACAAGATGGCTAAATTCAGTGGGTAAAAAGACACAGAGAAAGATTTGGCCATTCAGGAAATCTATCACTTTTGGAGATCCACCCAGCTTACAGGCCCCCAACTTCCAAAAAAAGGGCAGCTGTCAGTAGTCCAGCCTGTACAAACATCTCCTTTTACATATTTTAACACGTGAAAGGAAGTATCTGGCACAAAAAGAGTTCTCACAGGCAAGATGCAGTCCCAAGATTTTTCCAGAAAATTATTTTAATTTGCCTTTAGTAGAAACATTGTGTTACCTTTTTTGTACAGTGTCTCTGCTTCCACCTGGAAGAGTTTCAGTGAAGACTGTGTCTGTGTCTTTGCCCCACTTCCCTTCTTAGAGAATGGCGTAATGAGGTTGGATTCAGTACATTTGGCCTCTGCCAGGATTCCATCCTTAAAGCTCTGAACACATTCCAGTTTGGATGACAGGATCTGCTGCTCTGACTGAGAAGGACAAATATTTCAGGCAAAGCCTTAACACCTATGTCAATCTGCCCAATCCTTTCCGAACTTCATGGAGGACTCCAGTTCTGTGACATAGTAAATTCTCCTGTCTAGACCTTTGATAGCTCCTGGAGCATGAATATTAATATGCTCATTATTTTCAGTCTATGCTATCCTTTGCTGAAATGCAACTGTTACCAACTTTCAGTGTTAAATGGCCTCAAACGATTTCAGTCTGCAAAGCACCAGTGTTAAGCAGAAAAGTGGTCAGCAGAAAGCTGAGAACAACAAAAGGCTGGTAAATAATGACAAGCTAGTACAATACAAGTAAGTTTCACCTAATAAAAATGGCAAAAGATACAAACATTGACTGTATTTGACATAAACAGTGGAAAGCTGGAAGTTTTGCTTTTAGAAAAGTTTACATCTTTCCAAAGTTTTCTAAAAATAACATATTTACTTTACACAAGAGCTTTTCTCTCAACCACGTCTCTCTAATCCCCCTTTCACTCTCTTATTTTACTTTTAGTTTATAACTACAAGCATAATATATTTTAATGACAAAGTTTAATCCAGGTGCCTAACAGTGTGTTGCATTTATACTGTAGTTCATAAACTACTATGCAAATTGACATTAAAAAAAAGTTTGGTGACTAACAGGTATTACATGGACAATAACATTCACCATTTCATTGCTAAAGATTCAGGTTTGGGCAGACGCACACAAATGTAATTGAGCAAGTAAGACTATTTAAAATGTTTTCACTTACATTATCAAAATGTTCCCACTAGCAGAAGCACATGACAGAAATTGCAAACCTAGTACTTAGACTCTTCAAAGAAACTAAAAGGACCTGTGGAAGAGTCAGCATCATTCCCCAACACTTACTGACATACGAGGAAGAGCAACAGACTGCACGGAAGTAAAACCAGAATACCGATGAGAGCAGAGGTTTAAGTCCCTTGTCTTGACAAGAATAGGACCTTTTCGCTGATAACTGGTTGGGCATATTCCCAGAATATCCATCTAGTAACAAACATACAATGTTGAATCATACAGGAACACACTCAATACAAGCAAGTATTACGGACTATTACAAAGAATTAAAATCATCGCTCTGTTGTAATAACAACGGCATGGAGAACTAAGTTCTCCCTTGCAGGTAACTGGCTTTGCCACAAAAAACAGGGCAAGGCCTGTCATTTAAAAGACTGGTCAAATTTTTAAGATTCAGGGTTTGTTTGTTTGTTTTTTAAACTTCATTCTGTTATTCCGAGTCAGATTATTTACAAACATACGCTTTTTCATTTCACATTTTCTGGGTTTCCAGGGAAGACTTAACTCAGAAAAGCATTTCTACTCAGAAGAAATGTAATTGCATATGGATGTCCCAAGTGTTATTGAGAAACATCTATTTAAACACTAGTATGTAGCAGTAGCATGAGAATGAAGGTGCACACCATGTCGATGGTCACTGCTCTTCACAACAGGATAAGCACAGCCATTGAGATATCTCAGGTACACTCATACAAACGTGGACTACAGTGGGGTACTCTGGACTATTATTTCAGTGTAACACAGCAGAACTTGAGTTTAAGTTTTCAAAACAGAATGTTTCAAGAGCTTTGAGAAGCCTGATTTTAAAGTCTCCCAGAATCAATGAAAAAACTCCTGCTACTTCAGCGGCTATGCTATCAGCCACTTTATGAATATTGTTCCTTCCCCAGAGCACGGGTAAAGTTTAAGCCCTGGTGTTATAACACCTCCTCTGCAGTACTCAGCTCTCCCTCAGGTAACAAAGTAATGGTTTCCAACTCCCAACAAGAATGTAAATTATAGGTGAATTAATAACATTTTATAGAAAATGCAATCAGACCATCATAGGCTGCTGACTAGTCACCAAGTGGCAAGAATTTTCAGTTACTTAAAAAGAGGGTAGACTTAATATACACAAGTGCTAACAGCCACCTCAGAGTATGACCCTACCAACACTCTCACCTCTTCAATGACTCCACCAGCAGTGGATGCTTGTGATGTCTGCAGGACACTAAGAATACCTCGCTTGACGTTCAGCGCCCAAGTCTGTTCACTCCTTACAGGACAGAGCTTTAGAATTTTCCCATCATAGAAAGAAAAGTGAAGAGGATGCTGTTCTAGTATTTCTCTGCAATAAAACAGTTTATCATTTCTTGCTTCAAACAGTGGCTGCAAGTCAGTTTATTACATTAGACTTAGATTTTTATGAACAGAGTTACTCCCCCACAATGGATCTGTTAATATTATTCTGTAACTGTTCTTTTTAACAAGCCTCTACTCTTCACTAATTCATCCTGACTCTAAAATCCCTTTAAAAAAAACTAATCAAGGTGATCACAGCATCTTCCACATAACTGTACCATTTAATCAGGCCAACTCCTGGGAAACTCTTTATAAGTAATTATACATTAAACTAGAATTTTTGCCATTAAGAGAGCAACTCCATTTAATGGGGAGGCCTTTTTATGATTCAGGGTGCCTTAAGCCTTGGTAAGCATATTTCAGTTGCATCCTTCTCTAATGTTCATCTTCAGTTTTGATATACACAAAAACAACTGCTTTCCAATCAATCCATGGTTAATATCTCCCTTCTTTGCTAGGTATACACACTTGGCCTCTATCCCAGATGTTATCCCCCACTCTCTGTCCCAGTAGCTTTGCCTACTGAGAGTACAGAGAGTTCTACTTTTGCAAGAGACCACATTTTACACTGATTTGCATTCTTAATGTAATGTATTTTGATCATAAGAAATTCCTTTAAAAGGGGGAAAATAAGCCACTCAAAGAAAGGAAGAGAATTTAACAATAGTCCAATGGTCAGCTCCAATAAAGGGAGATACACAGGTCATGTGCACTTTAACTGTGGAACTAACTATTTGTCTAACCAATGGGGGGACAAAGGCAATGTAAGAGAAAAAACATTTTTAATGCACCAACACCTGGATGAAGTCTTTGCTGAAGAAGAGACCGCATATCGGATAAGGGTTTCTGTACCCCTAGGCAACTGTGGTTGCTTCTATTACTATCTGTGGAAATTACATGCATGTTCACAGGACAAGCTACACCACAGTATCCTCACAATAGGCTGAGGCAAATGCTAATAAGGTTTGCTGGTCTGAATAATCATTTTCAATAGTCAAGCTTCACTGAATGCTTTCTTTGCTACCTCTCTTCTTGGCTTCTCTACAGAGAACAAGACATAACTGCTCTTACTTCTATGAGAATCCTACAAAAAACTTTGTAGAGGAAGATGTGTCTGTAACTTCAAATGATCTGAACTCTGACAGCACCACTCATATTGTGGAACATAAAGTTTTTCTTGATGAATATAAAAAGCAATGCATTTACTCCAAACATGCTCTTTTTGACCCTGTGAATCAAGTCAATTACCTCAGTTCTCATTGTTGTTTAAAGGCTGAGAATCTAAGTGGCGGGACAAAGAGGGAGATTACCAGGCTCAGCTTAACCAGACAACAGAACTGCTTTTTTTGATGACACAAGCAGCATCAGATCTCTGGGAAAATACCAGACCTCCACAGTTTGAAGAGACCTTTTTGAATAGGCATCTTCACAAGTGTCTATACCTTTGCAAGTCAGAAGGCTACACACTGACTGTTATGAATGAGATAACAAAAAAACAAAAACAAGAACATAAAAGGGAGAAGCTGACATTAGAAAAATAAATGCAACTTAATATATCTTGGGAGAAAAAAGAGCCTTTTGCATTTTGAGGAATAAAGTCTCCCTCAAAACAAAACCTTTTGAAATGGACTTTCAAAACTCAAGAGTCTGTATAAGTAACAATTGCAAATCAGATAACTAGTGAGCTATCCATATACACAGTTAGCCAGCTAGATACCTGATAATTTGTACCCATAATCATTTTAATTGTCTATTCTCTGAATGTTTTCACATATAAAAGGGAGGAAAATTAGATTTAAAAAAATCTGACCAAATGCCCTCATTTTGCTCATGGTGCTCCTTGATCCTTGCTTTTTCAACAAAAAACAAAAAACTAAATAGAGTACAAAACATACAGTAAATGGTACTAAAGTGCGGCTAAACCATATAGCTTCAAAAAATCCAATAACTAAGCCAGATTAGAAGTTTTTCTACCTTAGATTGTCCATTTCCTTCAAAGACTCCTCTCTGGATGCAAGAGTTCTCTTGATTTGCACATCTTGCACCTAGAAACAAAGATTATACAGCAACAAATATCACTCTCAAGAGGAACTTGTGGACTCTGTCACAGAAGGACACGTAAATAGAAGAAGCGGACTATGAAAAAAGCCTCAGTGTTGCAATCAACACAGCCCCAAAGGCCCAAGTCACATCTGGCCACCAAAGGCCCAGGATGCACATCTGAGATTATTTCCACATAATTTCTTCTATGAAGAAGTTTCACAGATTATTAAATGCATTTTTTATGGCATTACTCTATCCCTTTTATTTTCAAGCCACAATTACCTACTCTGGGGGAAAGTAAGAGCCTGACTGAAAAAAAGTCCTTTCTACAGAGGTGAAAAAGCACACTGACTACCATGTTGGTAGAATTTTGAGACTAAACCTGGTAAAAGTGCTCAGTGTTCAGTAGACATTTCATAGCTTACTCTTACTGAATTCAGAGGAGAAAATGTATGTTTGAGTTTATTACAGAATTTCCTAAGGTACTTGCAATTTGGCTGGCTGTGGTCAGGAAGAAACGTTCTCAAATGAAAGAACAAGAATGGTGACTCTGCCTACTGCAATACAGACTGCAACTGCTGGTCATTTTTTCTCCTTTTTTATACATATATCTTTTTTTAAATAAAGACAAGCATCCAACTGTGTATTCTTTTGTCAAATTTAGGAGGCCTCAAATTAAAATAAAGAGCTAGAAGATGGGGAGCCTGGCCACTGATACTGCAAGGCAGCAGAGAGAGTGATTCAGTCTGAAGATGGTTCACCCAAATTCTCATCTTTCATATAAAATCATGGGAACACTGGCTATTTCTATCTATATGGCTATGTTACACAAGTAACTATCCTATTTTTTGTTGGCCTCGTATATATGTGAATGTATGTACACACACCCTTCACAGCTCTGCTGCACAGAACCCCTGAATGAGCCCCTCTGTTAACCTGAAGGAAAACTAAGGCAGATAAAAGAAGTTTATTTTCCATGCTCCCCCTGCCAGGCACTGGAGTGCTCAAACTGGCCCACAGAAGGGCTCACCCGAGAAAAAGGTCTGTAATTCAAAACTGGCCTGTTGCTCTGTCAATGGGACAGAGATCTCCCATCAAGATCAATGGAGCATTACAAAACTGAATTTTATACTATGCTAGGCATGGCGCCAATCCAACAGATCCCAGAAGTTACTCAAGTTCTCTTTAAAAGCTTTGCTATTTTTAATTTACTGCTACAGATACGAAAATGCTTAAAAATAAATCAAACTCCTTTCGAAGGGACTAGCTTCATCTCCAGTTCTGCTCCACACATGACAAAACACTGAAACAGCTGTTCCATTTAAGGAAAAGAAATGATTTGTGTTATCTGCCCTTTAAAATAGGCTAATACTTATACTTAATTTGAAGCTGTGTAGCATCAAAGCAATTCTGCAACTCTAAAAATGACTCCAAGAATAAAACTGGCTTTTAAATACAGGAAAATAAAGTATTTTACATGTATGAGTAAACCTAAAGAAAGACACAGCTCCATGTCAGCTCATTCCAGTCACTCAGATATTATGACAGCACTCACTTTCAAAACCATCTGGCACCTCTCCAATGCCTCAATGGTCACTGTGCTCTCCAGAGATATACCACTACTTTTGTAAATGCTTCCCTGTAGGAATGTGGTGGTGACTGTTGAATACCTGTAGCTGTATCTGGCTCCTTTGGGGAAGTACAGTGCACTGTGTCCTAGGAAACAAACAACAAAAACATTTTTGTAGTCTATTAGAAAACAAAGGCTTTCTTTTCCTTTTTTTTTTTTTTTTTTAGTATGTTGGCCACTGAAAGTAGATAAACTAGGGGCTGGATTTTCAAAATGTTCCCTACCCACTTGGACTTACAATAGAAAGAACTGAGTTTCTGAAAGCACACTGCATACTAGAGAGTTCCCACATGAAAGGTGAAAAGAATTTTGCTCTCTCCTATGCACATAACCTGACAATTTCCATCAAGGCAGGAGACTAATCTCCAAGAGCAGAAAGGGACCGTAACGCACCCATGGCATGATGCTCCTTTGACACCTTCTAGAGGACAGCAAAGCAGGACCTTCACAACAGCAAGATGACAAAGACTTTCTGACACACTACATGCAATTCATCTGTGCTGTAAGCTACACATATGCAGACAAATTAAATGATGAATACTTTTAAAGTAAGAACTTCAGTTCTGAAAGCCTGCCCTAGAAGACCTGGGCTGAGGAGATTGAAGGCATGTGAACACAGAGATTATATTTGTATGAAGATGAATACCATATGGAAAGGAGCCTAATTTCCTTCCACTAATATGGACGTTGATCAGAAGTCAGACTACAGAAATCATTTTTGTTACATCTGTGTAAACATAAGGAAATAAGGACGAAAACTTGCCTAAGTCTGCAGTTATGATCAACAGTAAAGTAGAATTTCACAGACTATATCCTGAGCTACCTACTGCAGTACTTTCAATGGAATCAAGCTTAAATAAGTTGCACATGGTATGGAATACATCCTAATAAATATTTTCGTAGCCTGGAGTTTAGGACAACCTTCACTCTATAATGGTACAAAGTATAATTGATACACTTATGTAAAATATACTTGCAGAAAATAGACAGTGGAAACACAAGCAAGCAAAAAAGATGCCATTTTACAGATACTTCATGAATGATCCAATTTAAATTGTCAAGAAGCTTGGATGTAACCGTTGCATGACTGTATAAACTGGCTTTTTGCCCATGCAATTATGTCCTGCTGAACAGGCATGAGTATAAAGATCCTTTGCAGGGTATGCCATTCAAAATAGTTCTTGTAGTGACCTGGCCAGTGTCCATGGGCAGCACAGTCATCTAGTGAATATAATAGCAGACACCCTGATGTGTGTCACATAGTCTCTGTATTCCTCTAGTCAAAGGAGATTCTCTTCTAAACCAGGTAATAAGAATTAATCCTGAAAGGATGAGAAGACCAGAGACATAATGCCATGAGCAGAACACTCAAGGGCCCCCGCTCTGTTACACTGAAAAGCACTCATGCACATTCAGGCACCTGCTCGCAATGTAAATGAGAAGCCTAAGTTACACACTGCACCTCAAACCAATCTAACCAAACCTTTCCAGGTCAGTCCACTATCCAGCGTTTCTGTCTGTTCCTCCCTTTACAAAAAGAAGTTTTGTGCCTGCCCACTGAAGGAGAAGTCTTCATGCCTGTTTCAGTGTGGAAGGAGCTAACACTGGGTACTGGAAGAGAGACATTCATACATGGATGGCTTTTGTCCTGCATTAGTTTAATAGCTTGTTTAGCTTTAATGTTTATGAGTTATGAGAGTTCACAGAATGTGAACTTGAGGCAGGTCTGTGCCAGGTAAAGCTCAGTGGAACTTCTCAGCTACTTCCATGAATGCAGATTACTCCACAAACAGTCAAACCCAGCTCAGACATAAGTAACATTCTTCTAATAACACAACATCCTTGCTGAAGAGGAGTAAGATTTCAAATCCCTTCCGCCTTATCACATACAAGGCCTGAATACCATCTTGTTTTACTCACCTACACACTCTGCAAAACAGGAAGCTCCATGCCTTAAACTCTCCAAGGATCCTGCAACAACAGGTAAGATTACTGAAGGGCATTGAAAATTTGTGTGCAGCTCTCATGACAGACACTGCTGCTTTTCAGTTACAGTGAACCTACCATGAAATATTAAGAAGCAACATATGAATGTCTTAGGGCAGGCATGAGTAGTTATCCTGAAGACTATAATGTCAGAGCAAGTCACAGAGATCATATCCAACAGCTTGGTGTTAAGACTCACCTTTGCATTTGTTACAAATGATTCTTATCTATTCTGTATTACTAGAGATACCATCTGCCCTAATGTGACATCTATACACAGTTTCAAGAGCAAGAGCTTGGGGATTGCACGTTCCCTGAGGGAAAGGGAAGGACAGATGAGGCCCAAGGTTGTTGTTTCAGTCAATATGCGCTAAAATGTGTATTTTTATGTAGACATATATCTATTTATCATTTCTCTTTCTTCTTTTGTAGGGTGACAGAGCACTGGAACAGGCTGCCCAGAGAGGTTGTGGAGTCTCCTTCTCTGGAGATATTCAAAACCCGCCTGGATGCAATCCTGTGCAATGTGCTCTAGGTGACGCTGCTTGAGCAGGGGGGTTGGACTAGATGATCTCCAGAGGTCCCTTCCAACCATTCTGTGATTCTGTGATTCTTCTTTTCCATTTTCTGCCCTAAAGACATGAAAAGCTCACAGAAGAGAAAAAACAATAACTAGGATATTTCCTGTCATTCATAAAGTTCTCCTTCATAAAAGAGAATTATTAGTGCATAATGACTTAATTTAAAAAAAAATCAAAAAGACAAATCAAAGTGGTAGAAGCAAAGAACAAGTCTTTTATAAACTCTCTCATGGTTCTCAGAACATCCAAATAATTTCATGCACCCACAGGACTGGGTAAACTTCCTAAATATTTATGTTACTGTTTTCCAAATTTCATTCATCCCACATCCCTCTTAACCAAAAAGATAACTGTAATCAAGTTTTCTGATTACATCTAAGTTAGAAGGAGAACAAATACAGACAGGTTAAACCAGCAGTGAATATATTTGTTGTGATTAATGCACCAGAATATTCAGGAGGCAGCATCTTGTAGTAATAAAGTCCTACATCCACCGCCAGAAAATAAACAACATGGACATAAAATAGAGGCAGGGGAAGAAAGAGTTTCACTGAAGCAGCCTCCATAATTTATTTTCATATTGTCTTTCGAAAAACTTTGTAACATTATTCTTCCTTGTAACCTAATTCCATAGCTTCCGGATAGAACAGGTAGAAATGGACATAAAATTGGGGGTGGGGGATGGGTAAGATTTTAGGTGTTCCTTATATGGAAACATCTTAGAGACAATTATTTAGGAGCTAAACATCATTTATGTTCAAAGTTAAGACATGTGAACACACAAAAGGTCAGTGCAATTCTACCCTCCTCTTCTTCCCTTTGTAGCTCACTAGCCTTAGCTTTTCAATGAGCTGCTCCAGGCAGAAACCAAAGTCTGGCCCAAAAAATCCAAGAGAGTTTTATTACTAAGTACACTGGGACTAGACTTTGCTCTCACCGCTTTCCATATGCCTGTACCGCACACAGCACATATGCAAATGAATGACATGCCTTTGTGTATTTATTGAGTTAAGTACGGAAATGTAATAATATCATGGATTCTCAAAGAAAAGAAATTAAGGCGCTCATTCCCCCACTCCTGCATATTCTCATCAGCATTTAAACTAAGCAAGATTCTGCTTTATGCAAAGGCGAATGATACCTAATTAACTAGGGAGTCTTAATCAAAAAAAAAAAGAAAGAAAGAAATACACATTTTATATGCCATACTGCACAGCCATAGGCTTTTACATTAATTTATTGCAGTTAGGGAAAATTTCTATTATGCTGAGATTTTTACTGCATGTGGCCATTCAAGAGATCAGAAGTATCATTTAAAGCAGGAACAGGAGCTAGCTTTATTGCTGAAGGAAATCTCTTCCAGCACCACCAGACTAAGGAACAAACACTTAAACATCACAAGTCAAGGCTGGCCGTTGTTCAAGACGTCCTCTAACACTGGAGAGTCTGTTCTCCAGCATGACTTTCTTTCAGACTTTCACTGGGAGAGCAGGGAGTTCAAGGGACTGCAGGATACAACTACCCCGGAGATGGATTGGCTCCAGCCGGGCACAGCGGCAGCGGGAGGCACAGCCAGGGTGCTGCATACACAGCCTCCGCTTCCCTTCTTTGCTCAGTGCGCACACATCTACACTGGAAACTAGTACGAGTATCACGCGAATACTCTGACACGGAATGACCTTAAAGAAGCCTGGCAGAATTACATTCATCTAATTATTTCAAGCACTACCAGATGACATTCAAGTACGTCATGAACTGGAAGAAATTTGAGGGTCTCTAATTCCTGTGCAATCACGGCATTTGACTGTACAAGCATGACGTCTGGGCACTCAAGAGGCCAGCCTGATACAAACCAGACTTCAGCACATGAAAAGCCAGGTCACCAAAACCACCAGAGATCGTCTTCACCTCTGGAAAACGCACAGATACGATGTTGAAGGCTGGCCCAGTGGTCTCATTCTCTTGGGAACTTCTATGATAAACCTGAGCTGAATTAAAGGAATACTGAGGGAGGAGCCCCATGACGGGCGCACACAGCCTCCTCACTGCAGGAGCTACACTCCTCGCACTCTCCGGCACTCACCTCAACAACCTGCCCCAAGTCCTAGACATCAACAGGAATGTGCACACTGCAAAAACTGTCAAATCAGCTGCTCATATCCACTGCTGTGTCATACAAGGAACAGCCAAAATCAAACATATGATATTGCTGCACTTCAAGTATATGCCACTTGCATGTACCATAGTGAAAGATTATTCTACATTATTAATACCCATAACAAAAGGTTTTATTAATTAGTACTAATAAAAGCATTCAGCCCTAACTAGCCATTATTTATAAATCTTTCTTTAAAATAACTCCCTCCAGTAATAAGATCCATAGTAAGTATAATTTGCCCCCCCCCCCCAAATCTATGCTATACTATATGCTAATAAACCTTCCTGTTCAGCCGTAACTAAGCATCTCAGTATTCCTTAGTTTTGCCACCCACTGGACACAAAAGGTGAAAATGCCTTTTTATTCTGCTTCTGTGCTTTTAGATATTTTGTATGCACCATCCTGAAGGAAATGCTTTCCTCAAACTACTGCATTTTAAAGCCCACACTTGTATTATTTGATTGGAGTCATATTTTCCATTCTCTTGATCCCTTTTTTTAAACTTCAGAAGGGAATGCACTCATTTTGGAACAAAAATAAGAAAACATTTGTTCCTTTAGCATCCACTCAAATCCATATACATTTTTATTCCCAAATTAAATTTTAAGTTTCTGGAGGACAGAATTATATTTCCCTTGAAAAGATTTTACCTCCACATCTGTATTTCTCTCCCACTGAACACACCTTTTTATTTTGCAGAATTAATTCTCTGTGTGGAAGTTCAGATTTGACTTTTAAAAAAAGTGTGAAAGAACATGTTATTTTCCAGCAAACTTGATCCTAGTGCTACAGATATCTGCAAAACCAGAAGATTTTCCGGTATGCAGAGTCCAGATCATGTAATATAAGAAAATTATCACTGGGCTATTAATTTTTATGAATACACCTGTCTATACACAAAAGCACATACGCATTAACTTCAAAATTCCAGTTGCACTGCATTTGAACAAAAAGAACTCATAATCTCCTTGGGGAAAAAAAAAATCATTTCAAAGTATCCAATGGATCAGGTAAGAAAAGGGATATCTACCTTCCCCCTTTTCTTTTAAATCATGGAAAAAGTTAGTGGTAAGTTAATGGCCTTTACATAAAAGAAGTCAGTACTGTATTATCTTATTCAAAAACTTTGCAATAAATATAGTAAACAAACTTTGAAAAATCATTTCTGTTAGGCAGCGTCAGATTTTTGAAGATGTTCAGCACCCATCTTCAGGACCAGATTCAAGAGCACTCTCAGCTCCTGTGTGGACACCTGAATGCTGCGGTCAGGATTTTTAAACGCGCTTATCACAGACAGACACCATGGTAGGCTGAGCACTCCTGACAATCAGCACTTTGTTAAGGTGTCTAAATTTAGAGTTTCTGCTCTTCACTTTGCTTATTTTTAAGTTTTAAATTTTCTTCAATCACTTATTTTTGTTTTAGAAGCAGTATGCATGTGATCTCTTTTCAGATCACAAGAGTAGCATTTTCATGAACTTTTCACTCTTTGAAGAATCCTTCATGTTCCAATACCAGTGAGCACAATTTTAGAATGCCAGACTATCACAAATATTTAACATGTTATTTTCAAGTGAGATAATGAATTAACTGGCACAATCTCACTGTTTCTGCTGCTTTCCCCAGTAATGCTGAAAGAAGATACACTATTCACTGCACTCGTTTAAATGCAGGGTGCCTTCCCACCTGCCCACGTGCAACCTGGAGAACTGAGCAAAGCAAACTGCTATGCTATGATGAAAATCAAGACAAAGCCGCAACAAGAGTTACTGCAGACCTACAAGCTGTAACGTAATTTACAATATCCCAGATGTTTTGCTAGTGAGATCATTCCTACGCAGAAATATTTTACATTAAGAGACAGGCATCTTAGCAGAGGAAAATGTTTCTTCTACTTACTCCCTGAAGCTCCTGCCACAATGGCACAGAATAAAATGACTGAACGCAGCCCCATGACCATCAAAATCGCCTCCTCAGGCCAGAAGTTAACAAAATCACATCAGTTCTCCTCTCCAAGGCACCTCTGAGCAAGGCAGTGAAAGGAAACTTCTTTCACAAAGCAGGAGCTCCCTATTTCAAAGCCCCTCTCCCAGGCAGAGGAGGGGCTCTGGCACGGGAGCCCACGGAGGGGGGGAGGAAGCGCAGCTGTAACAAGGGAGAGAGGTAGACGAACATGCAGAAACATCTCATCCAAGCTCTGACTGCATTTCAGCCTTGTTGCCCTCACACAGAGAGAAGGAGAGAGTGAAAAAATGCATGCATTATTAACCTATCAGAAATTAACCAAAACTGCAAAGAAAAATAATGGAGTACCACAAGATAACAAATGATAGTAAATGACCAGAACAATCCCATGCAGTGTTAGTAAGGTTAAAAGTGGGGGGGGGGGGGGGGGGGAAGACCACTCTAGCAAGTATTCCCTGATGATTCACCAAAAAGCACAGAAGATGAGGACACAAGCTTTAGGGCTGAAAGAAAGGTGCTGTCAGGAGGAGCAAACAGGTTCATAGGGTGCAGCCCATCCCTTCAACCAAAGTCCCACATCTAAGAGGTCTGAAAGCTTGCCTAAAAACCCCACAAAAACACTAAAGTCCATCTGGTAGCAATCAAGTTTTTACAACATGTCAAACACAGGTCTTCCAGGGTTCACTGAACTTCTCATAAAGACTTTCCCTTCCACTCCTGCTTGAGCACACCTCGCTATCCATCTCCTACTTGCACAATCTTCTAGATCTTCCTGGGTATTTGTCATTTCCCTTCCCAGCAACCTACTCCCATGTTTATCCTTAACACAAACAGGATCCCTGAACACCTATGCCACAGAGCCACTGTCAAACACAGTCGCTCAGGCACTCCAAGATCTTCTCTGCTTTGGACACGCAAAGATTTATTTTCTCTCTCTGTCACATCTAACCTCTAACCACAAGCCTCTGGTTTAACAAGAAGCACAAATATAAATCACACATAACAATCCCAGTCACTGGTGCCACACTCCCCAACTAGTCTGTGTTGTCACAGCTTCTCAATATACTTTGCACAGATCAATGACCAAAGGTCAGAAAGAAAATCACGTCTAAAGAGTTAATAAAAAATTGCATGATAAAAGATGGGTCCCTCTAGCAAAATTCAAGATCTACCAAATGCCAAACCCAGGGAGGGCTCAGGTCTGAAACTGGATCCAAAATCTTGCAGACTTGAAAAAGTAGAACTTACCAAGCCAAAGTGTTATGTGAGAAAGCCTCTTTCTGTCTCCACTGTAATTTTTCAGAATGTTAAAACTCTGACTTTGAAACTGCTTCACAGAGTTCACTGCAGAAATCTTGCAGCCTGTTGGGTTTGTTGTTTTCTTCTACTCTGCTATGAGTTACTCAGATAGTTTTGTATTCATTACAAGTTTTCATTTTAAGATTCCAGCCCATTTGGGCACAGTAAGTGTTCAGTAAATAATCCTGCAGTCATCCAACTCTTGGTCTACTATCAGAAATTATGGATGTAAGCACAAAAGCTAGTATTTGTGCATATATATAAAAACATGATGAATTTACAGATAAACTGCTATATTGTGACAAATTTTTACTTTTTTCCCTTTAATAACTATTATTGCCTGTTCTCCACAGTAGTCTTTTTACTGTTTATATAGTAAGTTTGCTTAATATATTTCATATAGCTTTCGCTGAGTAACTTAATAGGACAAAACTTATACTGTAGTCAGTAAGAACGTCAAAACTGGTATTAAAGGGGATTTCTGCCTTATCATGACTCTCCTAAGAGCATAGCCCAACATCAGCAACTGACAAGCAGCATTTACGTGCTGAGATCCCACTGTGCAGCCCTATCCTCTTATTATGGGCAACATCTGTGATCCATTTGACAGGCCAACATAAGTTCCTTTTTAAATGAATGAGACACTTCACAGCCAGTTTTCCACTTAGTGTATGTTAATCTCATGTATGGTACCAATGTCCTGCGCCAGCAGAGTAACATAAGTAGGTGCTTAATTTTAAGCACAAGCACACCTCAATGAATTAAGCATGTCCTCAAATCTAAATGCTTTCTTGGAACAAGTCCATATATAATTTTATTAGTTATTTCATCCCTTACTCAAAACACCAGAAACCTTATTCTCTCTAAACAGCTAGACTTTCCTCACAGTGTTGGGGGGGGGGGGGAGGCTGTCATTAAAGACAACATTTTAACCAAATTTTCTCTTTCAATTACATTTTTAATTTTCACCCACAGGAGTTCATGCAGGTCATAGGCCACAAGGAAGGAGCTTTAGGAAACAGGGTGGCCAGGAAGAGGTTATATGAACTACCATGGAGGGAAGCCTCTGCTCCAAGTCCCCTAAACAAAAGCAGGGACTAACCAGATGGCAAAAGTGTCAGACCTACTGTTCACAGGCCTGAAACACACTGGGTTTTGGGATGCCTCAGGCCTGCAGTACATACACAGATCAACAGTACTGCACATAATGTCCAATCACGTAGCAAGAGAGGGGGAACAAGCATCTTCCTAAGAGGTTACATGGGCATTGCACTAAGAAAATTGGTCTCTTCCAAACAGCTTTTAGAAAGGACTGATAGTGTTTAACAAGACCCAAGTTTTAATACTTTAAGAGAAATTCTTAGCTACAGACACTAGCATTTCTATTACTGCTTCTACAGTAACAACACATTCATTCAAAAATAAAGCATTTACAATAGATGGTGCGTCACAGTAGAAGTGTTCTCATTAGCAAACAAACAGTGTTTTCACCAGTAAATAGTGGACATTATTGCAAACAGTTATACATACACTTAATTTTAAGCACAAGTAATCCTGTTAAATGTAAAGGATAAAATAAATGCAGACACAAAACACACTCAAATGGAGTCAAGAGAATCTTAAATGTTTGTAAGAACAGAGTGGCAGCTATTCAGAAGTGACCAGTGACCTTTGGACATCTGAGAACAGGATGGATCCAGCTTCAGACATCAGTCAGGGATCCAATATCCAGCATGTAGCTGTGTTTCTCCCCTTCTGATACCAAACTGAGCATCAAAAGTCAGTAATAAGTAACAGTGTGAGCCACAGACTGAATATTGACATAGAAGATCCATGAAAAATAACAGATCTGGCTACTGTCTATAGAAAAACATTAACAGAATGGATTACATTTCAATAGATTACAACTCAAAGAGCTGAAGTTCAGGTCTCTGAAGTAAGGTTTGACATTCATAATCTTTTTCAGGCTCTGATCCCAAGGTATGTTTGATGCAGACAGAACTTGTAGAACTCATCAATGTCAACGTGGCTCAACAGCAGAGCAGAGCTCAAGGATTTGGGGGTTGTCTTAGAGGTGATTATGTTTTTGAAAAGAGAGTTCAGTGTTACCTTTAACTTCCTTTAATTTTCTATTATGTTCGAATTGCCTTGCTCTGCTTTTTCAGTTACAACTGTAAATCACACTTTCCAAAATAATCAAACTTGCATTTTAATTTTAAGTTTCAGCTTTGGGGTTCCCATTCTTAATGAATAAACTATATTAAAAAAGGAAAGAAAAATACATTGCTATAGGTGTACGAGCATACACAAATATTTTTACATCTTAGTTCGTTTCAGTTTTTATCTTCACAGTTTCATCAACCTACCAATAGTTTTATAAAAAACAAAGAAATTCATAAACAAAACTCTGAGACTTTTTTGTCAAACACATTCTAAACAACTTTTCTTGGTATATCACAGACTTTGGCCCTTCACACTTAAACATCATAGTTAAGAACTAAACACTGGATTTACATCAGAATCTTAAATGCATGAGGAAGCCAAATCTTTAAGATAAAACACACATCATTAGTATCTTGTATACTTGACTAACTTCATTCATTCAAGTGGATTGATAAGTACAGGATGCAGTCCAAAACTGAAAAATGAGCCCAATGTCTTTCAAATGCATTTTTCTATCTCCCCAAAATACCATTTTCTTAAAACATCAAACATCTCCCCCAAAGAAACAAACAAAAAAAGCTCCTAAAAAGAAATTTCCAATATAGTGCTTTCCAAAATAATTTACTCCTACTTTTTAAAATGCTCAGGAAAATTAGGAACAAGTCCTGCAAACACACTAGTTTAATGATGCTCAGGAGACTTGTGCTGGCAGCAAGTCTGAGAAAAGTATTTATCCATTTTAAAGGTTATTGTGCTCAAGGTTATAAAATGAATTGAAAGCAAAATACCATCTCGCACAAAATGAAATAAGGATGTCCATGAACACTGGCAACAAACAGTAAATAATTCTCCAGTTTTCATTTCAATTAATACATATGTACAATATTTTCAATATCCCTGATGAAGTCTGAGCAGCTTAGTGGTTATTGCAGTGAATTTGGAAAGAGTATCTCGGGACTGTTTCTTATTCATCATGACAGTGTGAACAGGTCACTTAATTCCTCTACAACTGTTTCTAAGTCTGAAAAGTCTACACTGCAAACGCCAACGAGATCTGAGGTTTAACAGACTAGTAAAGTCTCTTTTGTAAAGGTCCTGTGAGCTTTTCTAAAATTAAAATTTTTGTTAAAACATTTGCATTTAACCCTAAGAATCAAAAGCAGGAGGAGAAAGCCCTTGGCCCTGGCTCCAAAGAGCGCTGGGGCTGCCGCAGGGATGTGCTCACAGCCCACGCGCTCCCAGAGGGCTTCCGTGACACCCACGGCACTAATGGAACTCCATCGAAGTCCAATCTAAGTGTAGAGGTTTAAGTAGTCCCACACGTATGTATTCGTAACCACTCAACGGCATGGTGGATTTAAGTATTTCTGGACCTTACGGTAAAACATTTACAAAAATGTAACGTATCCTGTTACAGCCACACCACAAGCTGGTGGTGCAGGGAGAGAGGAGGCGGGGGAAACCACCCCCAAAACGGGCAGCAGGCGGTTAGAGAGACCCACCCGGGAAATCTTCAGAATTAAAAAACAAACAAAAAAAAAAACAGACAGAACTTTAGGAAAAAGTATTCTAAAAAAAGTGATTTCACTGAAGGAAAAAAAAACGAATATGGGTAGCACTTTTAGACACGTAAACTTTTCAGAGCGTTTACCAGGATTAAATTACGTCATTAACAAAGCACCCTTCCCGCGGATCGCCGCCCCCCCCAACGGCTCAACCCCAACCCCTCGCCCCTCACCTGGCGCCGGCACGGCCCCCATCCCGCTCCGCGCCCGTGCCCTGGCAGAGGGGGACCGAGCCCCCGGCCCGGCTGCCAGAAGAGAGCGCCGCCGCGAGGGGCGGCCATGGCGGAAGGGGGCAGCCCGCGCCGGGCGCAGGGGGGAGAGGGGGGCCGTGCCCGCAGCGCCCCAACGGCTGCGCCGCCTCGCGCCGCCCGGCCTCGCGCGCGGCCGCCAGGTGGCCGCGCCCCGCGGCGCCCCCTGCCGGCGGGAGGGAGCCGCGCATTCCCCTCCCGCCTCCTCCGTGACTGGAGGCGGCGCCGCCTGTGCGCGCCTCCGCTGCGGGACAGGCCCCGGCTCCGCCCAGGAGGTTTCGCCCCGTCTCCCAGCGCCTCTGCTGGATCCAAAGCAGCGAGGGCTGGTACGGCAGAGCCGGGTACACCTCCTTCCTGCTGATGTTACCCGCTCAGAGAGGGGTTGCGCAGGTTCACTGAGACAGGCTCCTGTCTCAGGGCTATGATACTCTCCAGAAAAGCAGGAGAGGCAAAGGTCCTAAGCCAGCAGAAGGAAAAAGCCTCTCACATCCATAAGAATAGTACCGGTATTTTCTACCAGAAGATTGAAGGCTGCAGGCCGTAAGGAGCCTCCCTACAGCTCCAAACGCACGCACCCACACACACACACACACGTATGTATATATACACACATTTAACACCTAGACAAGCTAGAAAGGTGAAAGGTCTTCACCCGCTCGCCCGATACCCCTTCACAGCCTCCTCGCCAGCACTGTGGGGGCTGTAGCTTGTCCTGAGGGCTCTGAGGCTGCCCGCACAGCGCAGGGGGCCCTGATGCCCAGTACTGAATATTTAGAAGCAGCCTCCAGGCACAGCGCACGCCTCTCCCACACAGCCACCCTGTTGCCACAGCGAGCACAAGCCACAGCGCGGATGGGAGCGCTTCCAAAGCTCCTGCGAAGCCCCTGCCGGCAGCTTCAGATTATTTACACACTGGTTTTAGACCCTATAGCAGTCTGCCATATAGTCCACTAATGCAATAATCCTCAGGAGCTCACTGAAACCTCTCTCTCTATATATATATTTACTCATACACACACACACACATATATATAAATACCAAGTTGTATATGAAGCAAAGCAACCAACCGTAACAGGACTTTTTACAAGCCTCCCACTCATTCTAGACTTGTGCATGACTATTTTTAATGTCTCCAAACCACCTAGCCACCTGTTCAAACAGACACCAGATTTTCAAATTGTTAAAAGAAAAATTATTCATGAGTATGAAAAAAACCCCAAGAGTATAAGGAGCACTTCCTTTGAAATTGGCAGTTTTCACCATATATGTTTTGGTGTCCTGGTTGGAGACAGTAATAAAACACCTGCCAATCAAGTACAGAAAGAAATTGCACATTATGCAAGAGGGCATTCATCTCACAAAAAAAATTAAGTCATACTAAGATAATAAATTTATATCACATTGTGTCACTATTTTCTTTATAAAATCCTACAAAGGTTAATTTGCCATAAGATACAATTCACTTGAACTATACACTTAAACTGTAGACACATTTGTCATAGTACTCGGACTTAAAAATTTTATTACTAGTACATTCACTTATTAATCTTTTGTTGCTCAGTTTTGAAGAGTAAGTAACTGCTTTGGAGTACATAAATCACAATCAATTTCTTCCAAAGAGAACTCGTGGTTAGACAGTAAGAAGTGCTTTTGCAAACACTGCAATAAATAGCATTTTGAAATCATTCTGCTCTTGCTTAACAGCTCCCTTCTTACAGGCTATCAGCTGGTACTTATTTGTTTTAGCAGTTCCTGATCCCCTTTGCATGACAAAACAAGTTTTATTTCCTTCTCGTTCACATGTCATCAGAATTAACTAAATCTGAACACTGGGCAAGTTCTGTTGGTTAAAAATAGAAGTAATGGAAATAACACAGTCAGTGGAACAGAAAGCTATGTCAACCTGGAAAGCTAAGAAAGGCGGTGGTAGGGGAAGGCTTAATCTGAATTTGTCATGCGAGGCTGGAGGATTTCAGATGGTCCATGCCCCTTACTTACTGATTTGTGGAAACAGTATGAGCTCAAAGTCGGTATGCCACTTCTATATCTATAAACAGAGGAAAAATGTGTTTGCTCACAACTCAAATGGTTTATTAAGCAACATTAAACTTAATTTGTTGATAAAAGTCAATGCATTATAACAAAGTTGTATGAGATACTAACCTTGCCTGTATTTTATGCATCTCAGCAAGAAAAATTGCTGAAGCATATTGCTTCAGATCTACCAAAAAACAAAACAAAACAAAAAAATGAACATGAAGGACAACCTTACGTGATTAATAGGGATTGTTTTCCATTGAGCATTATATTTAATAACGATTTTCTCCCTACTAGGCACTGGTATGCAAGTACAGCCCTATCTATATGGGATTTACTTGCATTCTAACTGAAAATTTTACCCAAAGGAGTTCCAGATATTTTTCAATGCAAAATATTTAAGGGATCTAAATTACAGAAAAATAACATTATCGCTCTCTCAATCATTAGATAAATTTGAGACATAAACATGTCAGTAACTTTTATATCACTTCCACCACTCTTTTTGCTGTCATTAACAATTCCATCAAGACTAAAAATATATTATGCTGAAGTGTCTTTGGGAGCCACATGTCTTGAGCTTGGATGTCTTCACCTTAGCCCCAAAGACAAGAAGCTTCCAGGGGCAACAGCTCTTTTTCCCACTTTCAACAGAGCTGCCGACTGCCCCTGCACACACCCCACTTTCTCGCTTGGACACTTGCCTGGGGAGAGGGAACAGTGCGGGCAGGGGCACACGACCTGCCTGCAGGCTCTGCCTCTCCACACCTAGCTTGAATGACGCAGAGTCATCCCAGCACTTGGGCAGCAGACGAAGGCACCAGAAAGCAGGAAACATGGAGGGCTGCATGGAGAGACGACACGGCAAGGCGGGCGGGAGGCACAGGAACCGCAGTTACCTCAGTAGCGCGGGCTCAGGACTTCACGTACCATTTGGGCAGGGGACATGTTCAGAACAGAGATATTTCTAAGGACCATCAAGACATCAGCCATCCACACTCGACACTCTTTGCTTTCTTACCTCAGTATCTGCACCATGCTTAAATGTCTTGTGCTTGTTGCATTAAGTACTATTAAAGGACAGTTTAGGAACTGCTTTGGGAAGTCATATTAGACAAGAAAATTCCTGCTTCCACAGACACCAAGATACTCTAACATTTTCAAATACGGCTCTGTGTGTAAGCAGCGTATCTGTAGGTGAGACTGCTGTTTATCAGAGACCTGGTCCAAGTGAGACACTGAAAAATTTCACTCTATAATTACATTTCTTGACTTAATTTTTTAATACATCAATCATTCATATATTTGGAAACATTCTGTTAACAGGCTTTCCAATTATAAGCACTAGATACAAAAGATAGTTTTTATTTTAAATACAACCAATTTTAAAAAACAAACACTAACTTCCGCATAAACAAAACAAAAAGCATTTTCACAGTTATAGCCTGCATTTATCTATCTATAAAAAGTTTAACAAAGCAAGTTATTTTGGCACATTCCATAGATAATTCTATACACATAAAAGAATAAAACACAGGCTTTGTATTTACAGAAATTTAAGACATAGAAGGGGCAGCTGAAAGTTTTGGCAGATTGCTTAATTAGATGGAGTAGCCACCCACATTACATGTCTTATTCTCATTCCATAAGAGGAATTAAAAGAGATGCAACAGACTGCCCATAAAACAAAAAAAAACCCACATAATTATTTACTCTGTCAGTGTTCTTTCTGCACTGTGGCGCTATCACCTCAGATTTTCCAAGCATCACTTTGTAAAAAACAGGGGGACTAAGGGAATAACAATTTGAAGACTTATTCACCAAATGAACAGAAGGTAGTATTGTCCAAAGCAGACTGATATGGCTACAGAAAGAACTTAAAATCCTCCCATCATGCAAGAAAATGTTTAGAAACATTGCATGCTTCATTGTTTCTTTCTGTCTTGCTCTGACAATAAACTGGCAGACAGTACTTCTGTGAAATCCAGGGGAAAAAAAAGTATTGCTTTACAGCAATGCATATGACCTTCATAAGTTAGGATCAGTGCCTGTTTCATTAGAGTAGAAAAAGCCTATCAGCCTGTCAATAATATGATCTCTGCATTTAAAACTGGATTACAGCTTCAGACCTCTTATCCTGCAGAATATCCCACAACAACTGACCTGGCCAAACCTCCCAAGTTCAACGGAGCAGCATGGTGCTTAAAGAGCACCAAGAGCATTACTGTGCTGCTGTCGGTGTTAACTGCAGCAGCCAGGAACGCGAGCTAGCCCTGGGTACTCAAGCCCCACAGCTACACAGCTACCAGCTTTTTATCTCCGTTATTCTCTTGCCAGTTAGCAGCTACTAACGTAAATTCTTTGTGTTACAGAGAGATACCGGATCAGAAACTTTTTCCAAATATGCACAGAAGCTCTTAAAACCACTTGCAGACTGATCCACAAAAAGCAGCTGTTTAGAACAACTAAGTAACAACATGAGCCCTGGAAATGTGTATTTGTGGTCCAGGGAAGTCCTGAATTTCAAACATTAAGTGTTGAAAGACTTTTCAAAAGTTAACTTAAGCCAAATACATATAGGATGCACACTTGGCAAGAACAATAAATGCAATGTTTATTTATTTATTTGTGTTTATTTTAGAGTTTTACCTTTACACAAATTAATACAGTGTTAGAATCATAGCCTATGTTTAAACATCTGACTGCCTTTTCTAGACAGGTATTACTCAATGCATCAAGATGGTATTTGGACCTGGCCTGCTGTTTATATGACATGGTGAAATACTTCAGCCTTCAGAGCCTCATTCCCAAATTTTTGTGATCACTGTCTTAAATGAGTATGTCCAAGTTAAGTTTCTGAAAGCAGAATTTATCTTTCATTCAGAAAAATCAGAGCACAAGTCCAAATACTCATCAGAGAAACTCCTTAACAAACATGTTACCTTCTTAACAAAGAAATAGCAATTAACAAATAGATCAACATGTAAAAGCACAGTTCCTGTATTCATGTTTTGCACGCAAAATTCTAGCCTTAAGAAAAGGCTGAGGTTTGTTTATAATCTATCAGTTTACTTGTAATGTAATGTAAATGTAAAAGGAAGTCTTTCAATGCTATCAGAATTTCCCCTGGGGCAGGGGAAGAAGGGAACTTTTCACAGACTTATAAATTAGCAGTAAAAAAGAAAAAAAAATCTGAAAAAATATCTATAAAAAACTCCTGTATGAACATCTTTACTACAAAGTGGAGATATGACTAGACTCAAAACTGGCAAGGAAATTTAGATACTAGATGGAAACACCATTGGCACAATAACCTGAGTTGACTATTTGGTAAAGCAGCCTTCAAGAAGGAACAAGCCTCAAGGTTTGGTTCTTTTTCACAGAGAAAGTTTTAAAGTGAATTTTAGTGCTCATAAAAGGTGCCCAATTGATAGCATTGGGACCAAATTGCTTCTTTTGCCAAAGAGGGGTGCCTGTCCCAGAGGCGAGCGACCCCCTGCCAGTTTGTTAACAGTGCTGTTGCAAAGGCATCACCACCAAGCATGAGACTGTGGGCGTCTCCTCGGAAGTTCTCCTCTTGGTCTGTGCTGAAGCTGTGAGCAAGCACACCAGCATGCAACATGACCGAGATAACATTAACTGGACCAACTTGTTTTGCATAAAGCAGAAAGGGACAACATTTGGCCGCTACCAACTGGTGCTGAACTAAGTGGCCCATAAAGATTGCGTATCCTTTTTATAGACCTAAGTCAGAGTCCCCATAAGCAAATTCTTATTCAAACATCTAGCAATACACATTCTTTTTTTTTTTTTTTGATTGATTCCAGTGACATGATGCACAGAAACAACCAGAAGTCTCCATGAAGTTTCAGAAAGGGCTTGTACAGGTGCTAATAAACCTCAGCAATCAATCTTTATCAATATTTAAACACTGCCTACAAACGCTTGTAAGAACCAATTAAAGCTTTGCAGTTTGGACAGGAGTGATCCACATCCCGGAGAGCATCAATGCAAAAGGGAATTAAGCAGCAGCCAGCTATACACCTGCAAAGATAAAAGAAACTGTTTTACGACTTCTCACAGATCTCAAGAAGGTAAAATGTATTTCCTACAGAAGCTATCCACAAAACTTAAGTCATGAAGCTTTAGGGAGAACACACATGGCTTGGGGGCCTTCACTCGACTGTTCTAGAGCTGCATCAAGGTCCTGTAGGAGTTGAGCAGATGTGGGCTACTCAAAGCATAAGGTCAGGTCCCAGACAGAATGAGAAAGCAACAAAGCTGTGAAACTGTCAGATCCTTATTACTCCTGAATCTATAAAAGGTAATAGGAGAAATATAAAGTGCAAACGTGAATCAGCTTACCCCAGCAGGCAGAGGCCACCACATGACAGCCAAGCCAACGCTCCTGAGGTGTATGAAAGATGCGTCACTATCACCTTGTTACAGTTAGGGCAGCACATCTGAACCGGGCGGTCATATAATACTACTGGTTGCTGCACATACACAGTCTGAACTGTAACTGAGCAAAGAAACACAGTGTTTACCCAATGTGTAACTAAGGAAGAAAGGAGAGTTAATCAGCTTTCTCTGAACTTGAACCAGCTATTACTCTGAAATACTTGAGGCTCAGGGCAATGAAATAAACAATGACCATGACAAATTACCATGGAATTTCCTAATGGAGGAACACATTGTTTCAGAATAAGTCTGCATTAAAAACTGCAGAAAGCCAAATGCTGTTATTGATACTAGCGTACATTCAAGGCATCATAAGACTTTATTCACCTTATTCCCTTCAAAACTATTTTTTGGTGATTGGGCGACGTCTGTGAGTCATGACCTCTAGATTTCTGCACAGCACCTACTACAGTTGCTTGATGCCTCTTCAACGTGAGGTACAGCAGAGTATTTCAGGCTTACCAGGGTTAGGCACTGGCCCAGGCTGTACAACGTATGGAGGAGGGTTCACTTCCTTTGCATCTGGTCTTTGCCCAGGTTCTGGGGCAGGGTAGGGATAAGGATAGTTAACATTGATTCCTGTTGTCTCCTCATAAGAAGGCGGTGCAGATGGGCAAGGGAAGCCACTAGGAGCAGACATTGTATCTAAAACACAGTGGAGAGAAAGGCATAACAAAATATTTGTTTAGGTAAAGTGGCAACTAAATAGGCTGCATTCAGACAGAGAGCAAGCAGACAACTAGACTAAGATACACACTTATCCACAAAAATGTATTGACTTTTTTTGTTTCTTAAATATTAAATATTAATCTTGATTTTTTTTGTTGTTGCTTCCTACTGTCCTCCTGATCACAGGACAGGGTTTAAACAAAACAAAACAAAAAAACCCCAACCAACCAACAAAACTCCCCCCCCCCCCATTTTCCCACAACTGCTCCTTGCTGAAAATGCTAAAACAGTGAGACTGGGCATCTTTACTAGTATAGGAAGCTAACTAGCAGTCTCTGCCAGCTCTCCAAGAACCATAATTCAGATCCCCCAGCTCCCCTCAAAAAGCAAAAAATATCATGGACCACACAGTGGTAGACAAGTCACAGAAGCCTGCCTGGGGGTGAAGCTCAAATATTTAAAACAGAATATTTATTTCTGCTGTGATCTGAAATGAAGAAATATTTATACTGAAGGAAAAAGAAACCCCAAACAAGTAAGCAGACCAACTCAATTCAAAGTTTTTATAACCCTCAAATATGTTTTATAACTCTCAAATATGTCTAAGTGTTGCCATTTCAATGAGTCTGTTAATGCAACTTTCCTCCACCAATTATTTTATTATTTCATTACAGAATATAAGAATGCCAACCACTGCTCTTTCCCAAAGTGGAAACATGATTGCAGTTTCAGTGCAGACGTCCTCCCTTTCTGCGTTTCTACCAACTTCCTATATTCGCCCCACCAGCTTTGTTCAACACTCCGTCATGACATCAATGCTAATTAAGAATCTCCCTTTTCCTCTTCCTCCTAAGGACTATCAAATCGCTCTATTAGAACCACACTCTATTCTCTTTTGTTCCATGTTTCATTCCTCTGTATACACTTAAGTCTTTCCATTCAACACTATCTGGGTTGAGGAACATGTATTTGGAACATTAATTCTATATGCTTATAGTAATGCAGAAGTTAAAATTAACTAGTACGAATAAAAGGAACAAGAGAAATAGCATGGATGAGTGAAAAAAATGTTAAAAAAATATATATATACATACAACAGTACAGCACTACTCACAAAGCTTGTTGCTTTCTCTCTTTAGCACTGTGAATCCTGTCAAGTGTTGCTAAGTTTTGATACAAATATTCTTATACTGAAGAGTTAAAAGAGCAGCTAAAACAAATGCTTTACTGCAGAATTAAACACACTGATGGCCAGTAATAATTGATCAATGGTAAATGTTTCTCTTCCCCCCCTTCCCCTGCTTTTTTTTTCTCCTTTCCTTTTAAAATAGCAGTGAAGGTGTTTGTCTGGGGTTCTTTCATTAAGGCAGCTTGCTGGATACATGCACTGTCTTGTGCAAGGTCTTCCAGACACCAGCCTAACAATTCTCCCCACATCTGTGCACAGGTGTAGAGCAGCTTATAACTTTAATTGTGGTATGTTTTACAGCTACATTCTTATACAAAATATCATTGAGATAGACATGCCTGGGAAGAAGAGCAACTAACGCATAATACCTGAATGCAGACAGAACAAAAAATTTAAATCAGAAACCAACCCCAGATCACATATGAAATGATATAGCATCTTAAACATTCAAATAGGATAGAAAAGACTCAAATTTCTAACATCTTATTAACTGTAGCCAGTTACATACAGAACAGCAGCAATTTACTAATTCAAAGATAACATAGACTAACCTGACTAAAAAACACCAGCACAATAGGAAGCTGATGGCAGAGGCAGAAACTGCTTCTTAAAGCAGACTTCCAAATGCTGCGCCCAAATAATTCAGAAGGAAAGACTGGTGACGAGTACTTGACTGTAAGAAAAGACAAAGACGACAGACATCAGGGAAGCCAAATGTACCACGAAGTCATCTGCAAGTTGCATATATGCAAACAGAAAACATCAAAACAATCTCAAAGCAAATATACAACACTGCAAGACAACAAGCACATCACACACAAGACTGGGTGTTCTTTCACACTGATACATGAGAAGTTTCCATTTACATCTGGAAGTTTCAGATCCAAATGCCACTACATAAGGAGAACTGAGCAGTTCTATCTTCTGTACCCAGGCTCTCACTACTCTTTTGCTTCCAGCTTCTGAAAGTGCGTTTGATAAGACAAATACCACTGGCTTTAGCTACCCACCCCATTCCATTCTTCCGCTCTCAGTCAAAAGCCTCTTGTGTTTCAGGTGCACAGTCAGGCGGCTGTTGACTCACTGTGCCCAGGAGGGGACACACCAGCTCCCCGCCATGTTTTTCCTTTTGTTCGTTCTCTCAAGAGAAAGAATCACAAGTAATTAGAGGCACCTGCACTTCTCCCAGTCATAAGCATACACTGAGGAGGAACAACATCTGCATGAGGCAAAGCAACCTCCCAGTTCATCCCTTTCTACACATATCTAATGCTCTACACACAGAACAAAGTTGCCATAAATGGAGTGAGAAGGCTGGTAAAAGCTATAGCATTCATAAACCACTCTCTTCAAATGAAACCAGCTCATTAGATTAGTTACTTATGTTAGCTGGAGACCAGGAAGGTGAATTACAAATCCTACAGACAGACTGATGCATGGGTACCCTCCACTCCAACAGAGTGGATATTGCACGTGGCTCTACATCACTTTTATAACTGCACTAAAGCCACATGGATTCTGGGGAACAGAAACCTTTTGAAACTGTTGAACACTGCAAAACTAAATGGTATGTACCAGTTTTTGCTTATAAATTTCAGTTTATTCCAATGCCCAATCCCCCATGTCAATTCCTAAACTATAAACTCATACAACAATTTGAAACCACAAGCAGGGTCTACATTTCCCTCTACCCCCAAAAATTCTCTCTCTACCCAAAACTGATTTAAATACAGCAAGGGAATTTGCAGGCTATACCTCAAAAAAAGCACAACACCAAGCTAAATTTTCCTTTTATCTTGCAATTGGAGAAAGTAATTCCAGTGCATCAGAACTTTTCTGGAAACTCATCTGAGGAACATACTAACCAAGGATTCATTATAAAGCCAAGATTCTTATAGCTTTCCATCACAGGCTCAAGGATTTACACCTGAAGAAAATCAGCCAGGATAAAAATTTGACTTGGAACTAAAAGTAGACTGAAAGGCAGCTGTATATTGCAGTAGGGTTCATCAGGTTTACGTCTCATCAGACAAAAAGAGCTGTCCCATAATATCTATGTAATAAATTAATACTTAGGTTGTGACCTACATAGTTTTTTAAATATATACACAGCCTTCCCTAGTACATCTTCCCACAACACAGCTGAAAAGCTGGGCAGTTTCTTCCGAGTACTAATTCAAATGGCAAATTGTAAAATCTCGTGTAGATGTGGAAGACAGCAATCTTACTCTGACCTTCTTCATCAAGGTGAACACAGACATTACAGGGAAAATAAAGAAGAACGTATGTTTGTAACAGTCCAGAAACTACACAGATATCACTTAACATGCCTGAAACAATAACAGGTTGCCCTGTGATAACCTATTCATGCTACATCTGCCAGATAATATACATTCATGCATTAACTTATGCCATTCTCTTTCCTAGAAGGGGAAATGTAGTCAAGACTCCCTTCCCCCCAAGGGGCAAATTTACTTTTAAGAATAGAAGGGGGCTCTTATCTGTGTCTTGCTCCCAAATAAAGAGAGATGGAAAAAGCCACAGAGCTGCAGCCATGTTCCCCTTCCCTCCTCCCACTCTGTTCATGAGGTGGCTCAGCCAGGGCCAGTCTGGCTCCCACTCCTTTCATGTATCTCCACCTAGTAACAAACACCAAAACTATGAATTGTCCTCTCCATGCCCACATTTTAGTATATATTCATTAACGCTTTTTAAAGCACAGAATGTATTACCCATCTTAGCAGAGATTTTTTGATCATGCCCAGGTCACTTTAGCATGTAGTATAAAATTGCAGCCTTTTTCTGAAGACAGGATGAAAATGCGTATTCTAAGAATGCAGAAAAGTACCTTTTGCACGAGGACAGAGACAGAACTGGGAGAGGGGAAACAAGTCAAAAGTGGAAAGACAGGTCAAATCATTCACGCCTTAACCTACCCTTAGAGATGAATCATTAGGCATCTTTTTTTTTCTTTTAATCTCAGCTGGTATTCTGACCTCCACAACAGTCTAGTAGAAACTGATTCCATAGAAGTACTCAGACAACAGCAACATCATCTCAAGGATAACTGTGGTTAGAAAACATTTCTGCCTCTTATCGGTAGGGCTGTTCAGTTTCTGCACTAACACACCACTGAGCTTATCCGCAGAAAACTAGATGCAATGTTGTCACCAGGAAACTGGAGGAAACAAAACCTGTAGTGTGATCCCTCTTGCTGTGCAGTCAAATCGGAGGCTGGTACCTACCTCTAATTCAGTATAAGACACTGGTTTTACTGAGAATGTAGAATATAGTACCTTACAGAACAATTTTCCTCATTTGAAACCTCCCTTAGCCACTCAGGTAGAGTTCCAAAAGGCTGGTCTTGCTTTTAAACAGCCCCCTTGAAATTCAGTAGTTATGTCTGTATTTGCTTAAAGTATTTTTGAAATTGGAATGTCAGTATAAAGAAAATACATTCTGATTTAAACTAAAACTTTTATGTCAGTTATAAGAAACCTTTATGAAAGATAAATTTAGTTAGCTACGGGAAAGTTTGAACTCGCCACTCCGGCTGTGTACCACTACAGAGTGAGTTCCCAGCCACATCCGTTCACTGG